>NC_048893.1:6808244-6844357 GCF_011077185.1 Oxyura jamaicensis
CCTGGCCTTGGGCACTGCCAGGGATGGGGCAGCCACAGCTCCTCTGGACAGCCTGGGCCAGGGCCTCACCACCCTCTTCTTTATATGCAATCTAAATCTACCCTTTTACTTTAAAGCAATTCCCCCTTGTCCTACCCCCACACCCCCTGACACAGAGTCCCTCCTCAGCTTTCCTGCAGCCCCTTCAGGCCCTGGCAGGCTGCTGTGAGGTCTCCCCGGAGCCTTCCCTTCTCCAGGCTGAACACCCCCAGCTCCCTCAGCCTGGCTCCAGAGCAGAGGGGCTCCAGCCTCTGATCATCCTCGCGGCCTCCTCTGGACTCGCTCTGATACATCCCTGTCCTTGTGCTGGGCCCCAGAGCTGAACGCAGGCTCCAGGTGGGGTCTGAGAGAGCAGAGCAGAGGGGGACAATCCCCTCCCTGCCCTGCTGCCCACGCTGTGTTGGTGCAGCCCAGGACATGGTTGGCTTTCTGGGCTGCAGGTGCACATTGTTGGCCCATGTTGTGCTGGGCTTCTTGTTAATCACCACCCCCAGGTCCTTCTCCTCAGGGCTGGTTCCATCCATTCTCCACCCAGACCTGTTTGTGTAATCTGTACATGCAGAGTTCGACTCACACGCTAACACAGGGCAATTAACAGTGTTGTGTTTAGGGGTGTGAATTACAGACATGCTGTAAAAGGCAGACACCCCAGTTCAAAATCACCATTCTCACAAATTTCACTGCCTGGTTTTATTTTTTAAATAGCATCACTCTTCATTGTTGCTAACGCAGTATCATTACCGAGTTGGCCTGCAGGGTCACATTTCAGCAATAATCCTGCAGTGACTGCATCTGGGCATTGATTTATTCCTTCATTTTTGTCCAATAGAAAACCTTTCTATTGTAACATTTTCCTTGTTTACTGAAGGGTGGGAAAAAAAAAAAAAAAAAAAAAAAAAAGAGCTAAATTGTTTCAAAGGCATGAAGCAATTTATAACAGGTGTTATTCTACCGATATGAAACAGCTACTCCAATGGGGAATAAACTGCAAATATATATATAAATTAATAGTTGTACAACTTTGCATCACAAAGAAAACCCCATAGAAATCTTTCCATAAAAACAAGCTGGAGCCCTCAGCCACAAAGTCACAGCCCTGTCATTAAAATCCCTTGTCTCACACAGCCGTAGCTTCTGGAGGGGCTGAGGAGTGAGAGGAGGATGGAGATAGAAAAAGATGAAGAAGTGATATATAAAAAAAAGCCCCCCAGTGCTGCTGGACAAGGCTTCCACAGCAGATGATGAACAATGCATGGAGAACAATGAAAAATGTCTCATTCCCAAAAGGAAGAGCAGACAGTTGAAGATTTGGACCATGTAAAATCAGTGCTTTTTCCTTTCTCTCTTGCACTCATACCTATCTCTACAGCTGCTATACTAATAGCACATGACACTTTTGTCTAAGCCAGGAGAGTTACAGATGTTTTATACATATATTCATAATGAGGTGGAATTTTTATTAAACTTGTCTGTGGAAGCTATTGTGGAGCCTGAATTTTATTTACTTCAATATAATAAATTTCCAAAGCCGTGGTGACACCATGGTAACAATATTGCTAATGTAATTATTCCTGCCTCTAAAACAGAGTTAAGTCTTTGTAACATGTAGCAACACTATACAATAATTGAATACGATTAGGTTACCTTTTTTCTAAGCAGGAGGTGAGGAACTGAAAATACACTTCTCTGTGGTAATTTGAATCAGTAATTATTTGCAGAGATCCATGGGAGGAATTACCCATTCACAACCATTCTGTTTTGTTGCTTTTCCTAAATCAACTAAAATTGAGCATGGAGTTTTTGATCTGTGCATCCTAGCAATTCAGCAGTAGAGTAGCTTGTTCAAGGTGTGTGCACACACAGAAACACAGCTTCTGAGAAGAATACAAAATTTCACAGAGATAATCAAACAAAACCTTTTTTTTTTTTTTTTTTTTTTTTTTTGTGGCTTACATTTTAACATTGTGTTGCAAATTTCCAGAATATAACAAGGGAGGAAAATCTTATTCAGGTAAACCACACATAATGATGAAGCGTAATTGCTTAGCTGCACTGCCACATTTAACCTTCAGATGGAAACACCTGAAATAATTTTCTGGTGCTTCTTATCAGTACTGGAGAAATGTCTGGATGAGGACAATCTATGAAACACCACAAGAAATAAATGTTCATCTGTAAAATGACCAATGTCAATAAAACATTTAGAAGTCAAAGGTAATTTTTTACTGTCTTCATATCACACATGATGATATGAAGATATTATGATATATTATAAAATATCATAAGATATTTTCTTATGATGAAAAGGGGATGAACAAGTGGGCACAGGAGCCCCTCAAGAACCATAAGCTCTGTAAGCATTAGTGAATGGAGACTGGAGGTACTGTGCTCCAGATACATTACTTACAGATACATTGATGTAGCTCAGCTGAAGCCAATTGAACTCTACTGTAATCTGTGCCAAAAGATGCATCTCCCTCCCAGTGTTTCCTAATGAGAAGAGAGAAGTTATTCTAACATGATCCTTGCTAAAATTAAGTTTCCTCATTAGTTTCCCCTGTATAGTTAGAAGGCAGTTGATGGAGTGGAATGGAAAATATCATGGAAAAGGACCCGGGTTGTGGATTTCAGGCTGTTTAATTCAATTTCACTGAATTTATACCTCAGCCTCAGAAACAGTAGGAAAACAAGTTTATCACTGTGACTGTGAGTACAGGAAAAAGCAGTACCTCATGTAAAAGAAGCTTAGTCCCTTGAACTCACTGAAGATATTTGCTGAACTTTAGAAGGTGTATTCAGGGGTCACCTTTGTCCATGACCATCGCAAAGCCTGCTCAGTGTTTGCCACACCACTGGAAGTAAGGTCAGGAAACACCTGAAGGGAGGCAATAAAAATCACTATCAAAGGAGGCCGTTTTTGCCAAAAAGCCCATTGCAGTGATTAGCATTACTTGCATGCTTAATATTAAATGTGTTCCTAAGTGCTTTGCTGGACAGAGGCCAGGAGGCTCAACACTTTGCAGAAATGAGCTCTAAGTGAAGCTTCCCCGAGGCCTGGTTGTCCTTCGGCCTGGTCCTCCTTGGCTTTGTCGCACCACGACCCTCTAGAGACCTAACTCATGCCTACTTAGTTATGTCAGTTCAGAAAGGACCTAGCCTCTTTGTGACATGATGATGGATTCTCTAGAAACTCCTAAAAGATAGAGATGTAATTAATGTATTTGTTAAGAGAATATTAATTTTGGGCAGTTTATTTTTTGTAGATCTTTTGCCCAGATCAACATCACTTCTCAAGCCGAGGAGGTCTACTCTTCTCAAAAGGACTGAGCACGTCTCAATCTTATCTTTTTGAGATACAGATGGTGCTGTAGTGTCCTTCCTCTTTTCTTTCACTCCCCAGCCTGCCTGGACTGTTGGAGACTTACAGTCAATGTACATACCAGGACAAACCTGTCTTTCAGAAAATAACCCCAAGAACAGGGGCAGAGCAGTGTGTGCTCCAACCTCCTGAAGATGCAGGGTCACTGCAGCACAGGACACCAGTCCCAGCGAAGAGAGAAGTACCCAAGGCCAAGAAGAAGCAAGTAAGACCCAGTAGCAGGGCATTGTCCTGGGACTGAAAAGTTGGGACTATTCCTGGGGTTTGTTTCATGCAAAATATATGAAAGGAGTTGAGCTATGAGCCAGCCCAGAACTTGTCTTTTTCAGATACCTGTGTTAACTACTGAGCTTAACTCTTGTGAGCACAATTTGGTACTTCGCTTTTGCAGAATCTAAATAAATAGAGACATTGAACTACTTTTGTTCAGATCACAGCTGATGGACTTCAGCAATGACATGACTGAAGTGATGTGGAATTTGAAATCCTGTATTTAGCCCAAAGATAAAATTTCAGGAGTTCAGGTACAGGTGGAAGGAAACGAGTCCCTTGAACAACATTTTTTACTGAGAGAAAAGGGCTAAATAAAAACTTGTTTGCAACTGAAATTAAAATATATATATATATATATAAATAAGTATTATATTTTTACCTTAAAGCCCTGTCCTTTAATTTCTAGCCCTTTTGCTACGGCGCTTCAGACGGGGGCTGTCTGACTACAAAGATAAGGAGAGATGCGATGACTGGTCTGTACAGTTAATGATATATACTTTATTGTCAAGCTTGGTGCTGTGTAAAGTCAATAGACCTCATAGCTATTGATCATGCTGGAAAAGGAAATTAATGTGGACACGGCTTGTTTTTGCAATATGATAGGTATGTCTGCATGTCATCACCTAACAGCCTCAAGCTGTTTGTGCTTGCTTGAGTTTGATGGGATGCAGCTATCCAAAATCTGGATAAATAATAAAAATCAGTGGTGACCTTTGAGAAACTTCAGTTATAATCACGAAGTTGAGGGCTACATCTGGGAAGTGACTTACAGAATTTTTTTTTTTGGTCAGCGTGGCATATTAATCAGAGTTAGAATAAGCACAGTGAGATGTGCAGCAGGTAGAGCAGGTAGCGATCTATCTGCCCATATGAGCTCTGCTTTGAAATCTAAAAAAAAAAAAAAAAACAAAAACAAAAACAAAAACAAAACAAAACAAAAATACCACATCCAACTGATTTGCAGGTGTCGTCCACTCCTTTTCAGGATTTTAACCTTTCTTTGGCAATAAATATGGGGAAACTGCTCCCTGTTATTGTCAGGGATACACTGCTATAAACAGTGTGTGGAAATGCAGGGGGAGTAGCACAGCTCATTCACCGAGGGCTCTCCTGGAACGAGGTCTCCATTCCCGAGCCCCAGCCCGGCTCCTCTGACCTGCTTGTGAATCAGCAGATCCTCCCCTGTGGTCAAGACATTTGGATGGAAGGATGGATGGAAATTCTCCCTCTGATACCACTGATATCAATCATACTGTAAGTCGTGTATGGTTTTCATGAGTCTGAAAGATCAACCTTTGTGTCTGTAAACTTTATATGTAGGGCTTTGCAGTGCTGCTTGGAACAAAGTGCTGTTGCAGCTGGGCTGTTTCTAGCATTCAAGCTCGGCATCTCCAAGTAGTTTTAGGGTACCTGAAACCATGCTGCACTGGGAGCCTAAGCAGATGCAAAATGCCTTAAGTTCATTAATTCATTCTTGCACTTCATAATAGGAAATTGTGGCAGTATGCTACTCCTACCAAGTCTGATATAGACAACTATTTTTATTCCTAAGCAGATCTATAGATATAAATGTCAGCTGTGGACATAAAGTTTGCAAGTCACAGCCCTTACTTTGCTCCTTGTGATTTTATTCAGAAAATGTTACAGACATTACTACAAAGTTCCTTGCTGTTCTCACACTTTGGTACATTTCTCCAGTAATCCATCACTAGCTATGGCAGGGAAAAACCCACAAAACTTAATCGGGTGGAAGTGGTTTGTTTTTTGAAGGAAGAAATTTCCCCTGCACCGCAGCGCATTATGAATTTTCCATCCCTTGTAGATCGACAGAATGATATTTGAGTCACAGTGAGAAATGGAGCTGCATGGTTGGATGAAAGCAGTAAAAACAATCAAGTGCCTTGCTGAGCATGCAGTGCTGCTACTCTGCTATGCTCCATCTCTCCATGAGTTACTATCCATTTTACTGCATCAAATGAGGGAAGACACTCTGGAAAACAACCTCGCAGAAAGGTCTTAGCTCTGCATGGATATTTGGACTTCTTCAGTAGGTAATTTAAATGCAAAAAAAAAAAAAAAAACACATTCTTCCAATTTTTCAGCCTACTAGCTTTCAATTTCTGGTTGGTATCACACAATCTGCAGACAGTCAGTATATACACACTCAAACCAAACTGACAAAAACAAGTAGTTCCATCCGCGCTTGTATGCCTGGAGTTTTGCTTGCTGATATTTACAGCAGTGGAGATGGCATCAGCAAAGCCAGCAGTAATAAGGGGCCCTGCTACTGCTTCTTGCAGTCCTGCTGCTGCCCCAAGGCAGGATCCCTGGTCCATTTTATTTGTGTTTATTTTTTCAGCCCTAACAAGTCTCAGGCCCAGAGTGGCTCTCCACAGACATGTATTTGTCCCACAGCTGGACCTGCCCTTGGGTGATCACACACTTGCCAGGGATAAGAAACCTCAGACCTTTGGATCCGGCTCTTTTTTGGAGCAGGAACTTGCTTCACAGCAGAGCCTGTGGCTTCATGAAGTGCTACAGACAGGAAGCCTGGAATCATCATGTGCTGATAATTCTCATTTACAGTCCTTGTAGCAAGCTTTAATCTTTTCTAAACAGCTCTCTATGGCTCCAAAGGGACACATCTGAATGGCCCTAATAGGTTGTCATCATTTCACTAATGGGGGTTTAGTGCTTGACTTATGGACAGAGTCCTAATTTCCACTGCTCACTGCTGCCCTGCAGAAAGACTGGTCCTGCTTCACCTTCCCCCTGCTGGTGTCCCTCTGTCTACAGGTGGGACATTAGAAAACGAACTTCAGAAGGAACAACCCAATACCCTTTCAGAGTTTAACTAAAATGAAAACTTCAGCCATTGCAGCTTTGAGCAGAGATGGGTGGGAGGGGGGTTTGAAATCTTTCTATGGAGAGATCCATGCAGTATTTCTGTTATTTGCTTCACTACTGCTCCAGATGTATATGGAAACCACACACAATGGGATGTCCAGCATCCTGCTAGGTGCAGACATGCAGTGCCAGGAGGCACAAAGGAGAAAAAGCCCTATTTGCAAAGCATACTGAGTGCATGCTATATGCCGAGGCTCAAGAGAGAGTGGATTGGGCTTTTGAGATCTCCCTTGAAAATTTGCTCCCTATTCCCTGCAGGTCATAAATAGCTGGAAATCTTTTACTGACATCATATCTAGCTACTATTGTGCCTGTGGCTATTTTCTGTATTCTCTAAGAACCTTCTATTGGAAGAGATGCCAACATTTTCTGGCATTAGGAAACAGAAATATTTTCAGGCCCCAGCTGCCAAAACCTGCATTAAGGCTCCAGGAGAGCACATCTGCTACAGGATGCCTCAGGGCTGTGTGGCTAACACTGGGCCAGTGCAGACACTCATTTGTCTCTAACCATTTTGGTATAAGCTCTTAAATTACCTGCACAAGGGGTCATATCCCCTTCCTCGATAAATGCTTTGGTGGAGGTGTTAGGAGGCTGGGGTTTGGTGTTCTTTCTGAGGGTGAGAATACAAATGGACAGAGACAAACTGTTCTCAGGGATGTGCAATGAAAGGTGGGCAAAATGTACTGAATGAAAACTGGAACAAAGAAAGGTCATAAGGAAACAATTATTCACCTTGAGAATAATTAAGCAGTGGAACAGGATGCCCAAAGAAGCTATGTAATCTCCATCCTTGGATATTTTCAGAACTCAGCTGGACATAAAGCCCCAAACAACCTGACCTGATTTGAAAGTTAGGCCTGCTGTGCACAGGAGGTTGGACTACAAACTCCCTGGGGCCCCTTCAACCTATATTATTCAATAAGACTATGACTCCATAGGTGGTTCAGAAACTGGGCTGCCAGTGTTAACACATTTAGAATTATGGAACATCCTGATGTTAGCTTATTCTCCTAACTTCAACCTAAATTTAAGATAAAAGAAGCTTAATCACAAATCTAAATCTCAAAATAAACAAAGAAAACCAAACTATCTCTTATTCAAGGAGCAAATTAATCCATTTATTCTTTCTGACCATCTGTGAAGCTGGAGATCTGACTCATAGTTAGGTCTGCTAGTCTCTATGTATATAGTACACAGGGGTGCAATTACAGGTGAGAAACCATTTAACTGTAGATCTTTATATTCAGTCATTTTCCTGGTGTCTCCTATGTTTTAATTTCAGACTCTTCTTTCTACATCAGTCCTTAACCTCCTCAGCAGGCAGGTCCAGTCATCCCCACTCCAAACTTGTAGCTGTCCTCACTTTGGAAATATTTGTGCTCCTTTGGGCAGAGTAGACCTTATGGACTTCACATAATATTGGTGAGGATTCACTTCCATTTGCTAGGGAAACCATGTAAGTATCTCAGTACATACCTTTTCTATGCATGATAGTTCATACCAAGACATGAAACAGCAACACTTAAATGAAGAATTACCCTGTGCATCTCATTGTTGATGCTCCTTTAAATCAAGTCATGATTATAATAAAATAGTTGGAGGCCATACTGGAGTAGGCATAACTAAACAGTGTCATCTCCAGACCTTTATTTGAAGAGTATCTTGATTACATCCTTAATTTAGAGGATGTGACATATCCCACATGCAAAATCTGTAACTATTTTGCATTTCAAGACACAAAAAAAAAAAGGTGGGGTTATTACAAATACCAGTAAATGGAGAGGCTGAGGGTGTTAGTCACTCTCTGAAATGGCAGCACACTGCTCAGCATGGACTAACTGACCTAGTTTTTCAGCATCACATGACTAAATTACCCTAGAAAGTGTGCCCTGACCTCACACCTTCTGCTGGAAGAGAAGTCCTACAGCAAACCCACATCCTGCCATGAATTAACTAGGGGCTCTTAGGAGAGTGCAAAACATATTAACATTAAACAATGCTAATGCACATATGTTAACCCAACAGTGGGGATCAGGTGTTGAAATGTGAATCCAGAACGTGAGGCGTAATTGCCAAGTCCTGCCTATGCCTTTGATTATCCCAGGTCAAAACATTCCCTAGGCTTCCATCTGTAATTTTACCTCAGGTTTCCCAGCTACATCTTTTGCAGAAAAAATGCGAGAGGTTTCTACCCTGTGGAACAGGCTGGGGAAGCTGTAGTTATCCCATATACACCATATGATCTGATTTTTTTTTTCTCCCAGTTCTGTGACCCCATACTCTTAGTTCACTCTGACATCATGTTTTTCAGCTGTACATATTATGAAGTGTTGTGCATGATTGCCTGGAAAGCACATCCATTTTCTTTAAAACACCATACACTACATAACACATGTATCAGTAAAGAAAGCAATTTCACTGTAAAATCTATGTGTTTCATTATATGCTCCGCATGATGTATATATTCTATTGTGAAACGTTGCCCTCTGTTTGCTACTTTATGTTACATTTCTCATGAGGTTACCTTGACTTTCATGTGGCTGCTATACTGGATTTTTTTATGCCCACATAACCTTTTAAGACATACATGTTTTTTTTTGTTACAGGTACAAAAGGAGTTAGGTTCACATATTGCAGCTTTTATTAGTGCTCACAGAGGGATCTGAAAGAAACAATAATACCTTCCTTAATGCAAGGCTTCATCTTTCCAATGGCCATATACATTCCTATTGTCTGCACAGTAATTTTTTTTTTCTTTTGGTACTGAAACAGGAAACGCTCAGTGAGAAAAAGGGTCTATTCTTTATCAATTTCGCACAGTATTTTTTAAATCAGTACAAGGGACGTAAACCATTGCAAAGGCAAATCTCACACTGATGGTGGGAGCAGCAGTTAATAGAGCCAACAGTCCTGAGACTTCGCTGTTGAAAAATCAATTCTGGTCCATTGGAGTCAAAAGCCTACAATGGTATAAATGAGTGAAGCAAATGACCTATTTTCTTATCACAACTTGTCTAAAAAGACTAATTAATTGGCTCCTGGACACCCTTTGAAGTTGCAACCCTATGTTTTCCATCACCTTGTCCCAGTTTCATGCTGTTACATCACCACCAAAGTCACACCAGTTAAAATAGGAGCAACGAAGTGATGAACTGCTGTCACCAAGTCCATAGCATAGGCTTGGATGTGACGTCCAGGAAGAGGCATAATTTCACATGGTGTGATCAAACTTGATACCTGCGGCAGGTATCCCTGGATACCCTTTGTGCATTGAGTAGCATTATGCACTGGGTAACAAGAGGTGACTGGTTTGTATAATGGATGATAGTGGACAGCCCCCAGTTACAAGGAGTTCATAAGGGATCTGCCTGACATATCATTTTGTGGAGCAAAATCATTCTGTCCAGAGCGGGACTGCAGTGTAGGAAGATGGTAAGCTGTTTGAATCCATGCTGTGTAGCCACTGTGCATGTTATTTCTACCCTGGTAGTTCTTACAGCTTCTCAGATGAGATGAGGGCACTACTGTGTTCCCAATCAGTAACTTGCTCACTTTGTGATCACTGGAGAAAGAGTTATGTCCACTGGGCAATCCAGATCTCAGGGAGGGTTAGTTTCCTCCTGGAAAGGTGTCAAGAGAGAGCAGACCTCAAAGTTTTTATGTAAATATCATTAGTCAAGCAAGATGGTCCTGAAACTCTTTCCTCAAAGTGAAATACAGAGTGGGGGGCAGAAAAGATAACTCAAAACAGGAGTTTTCAATCTATGTCTTGACATAAAAGTGTGGAAGCCATGTTATCTACTTTAGGCATCTAAGTTGCTTTAGGGTTTTAGGTGCCAGTGAAGTTCTGTTAACATAAGTGTCCCTATACAGTTGATGAAGGGAAGCCAAGACCTGAAGGCATCCAAAGGAAAATCCTGTTCCTCAATCTCTGTTCCCTCTCTTTATTAGGATTCCAAGGATGTAGGATCTCTCTTAGGCAAAAAGGGTCAAGCTGTCTGCTGTCTTGTCTGAACTTTTTATGTTATGTTTTACAAAGTCTAGTGACTGAAGCCAGATTTTCATGGGAAAGGCATAGGAGGGGAAGAATGTTTAATTCTACCCATCCTAACCATTTATTGTGTGACTTCTGGCATGTCTTTTTTCTTCCTTCTGTGCCTCAATTCCCTACTTAGTAGACTGGAAATGGTATTTTTCAAACTCATAGGAATGTTTTAGTATGAAGGAAGTACTATTTGTGAGATGTTCAAGTATCATATTGAGAAGCTCCACAAAGCTTATATAGAAAGATACATATTTTCAGTGCAATGGGACTTAGAATTATAGTCTATCTGAGCTGGAAGGGACTCACAAGGATTATTATATCCAAATCGTGGCTCCACAGAGGACCACCCAAAAATCAGGCCATGTGTCTGAGAGCAGTGTCCAAACACTCCTTGAACTCCAGCAGGCTCAGGGCCATGCCCACTGCCCTGGGGAGCCTGTCCCAGTGCCCGACCACCTCTGGGTGCAGAACCTTTCCCTAACCCCCAGCCTGACCCTCCCCTGTCCCAGCTCCATGCCGTTCCCTCGGGTCCTGTCGCTGTCCCCAGAGAGCAGAGCTCAGCGCCTGCCCCTCCGCTCCCCTCGTGAGGGAGCTGCAGGCCGCCATGAGGCCTCCCCTCGGCCTGCTCTGCTCTGGGCTGAACAAACCCAGGGACCTCAGCCGCCCCTCATACGTCCTCCCCTCTAGACCCTGCACCATCTTTGTAGCCCTCCTTTGGGCACTCTCTAATAGTTTTATGTCCTTTTTATCCTGTGGCACCCAAAACCACACACGGAGCTCGAGGTGAGGCCGCCCCAGCGCAGAGCAGAGCAGGACAATCCCTCCCCTCGCCCAGCTGGCCATGCCGTGCCTGAGGCACCCCAGGGTGCTGTTGGCCCTCCTGGCTGCCAGGGCACACTGCTGGCTTATGTACGGCTTGAAGTCAAACAGAACCCACAAATCCCTTTCAGCAGAACTGCTCTCCAGTCTCTCAGCCCCCTACCTGTACAAATAGCAAGGAATAACCTGTCATGCGTGCAGAATCCAGCACTTGCTCTCATTAAACTTTATATGGCTGGAGAAGGCCCAGCCATCTAATTTGTCAAGATGTCTCTGCAAGGCCTCTCTGCCCTCAAGGCAGTCCACCACTCCTCCTAATTTAGTATCATCTGCAAACTTAGTATGCATTCAAGTCCTGCATCCAGGCCAGTTATAAAAGCATTGAGAACTGGCCCTAAAATGGCCGGTTGAGGCATAAGTACACTGCGCTTCACACACTGAGTGAAAAAGATCTGAAGAAATGCAAAACCACTGTACTGCACACTGAAAGCACATTTTTTCCCAGCAAAGGGGAAGTTAAGATTAACACAGTTATCCTCATTTTGTCATTTATTAACTCCATTAACTCCTGAGCTCATTGTTAAGCCTGTCTACCCTGGTAAGGGGAAGAGTTTTGCCAGGAATATTAATAGGAAATACAGTTTAGTTTATCTTTGTTCAGGTGCAACTTCTATCAATATTAATGGGACGCAAACAAATGCAGGGAGGGTAGGAGGAATGGGAAAGGACAAGGAAAAGGGAAGGAGAATGGGAAGGAATTTTAATATTCAGTTGTTAACTTTCAAATGTGGCCTTTAAACACTGGATTGTGTTTAAACACTGCCCTTCACCCAAACGGAACCCAGCATCCTTGAGTTCCCCTTGTTTTTCAACTGATACACTCATTGTACAATCACAGAAACATTGCCATTCTTATAACATGTTTTATGATCATTTCATTGGAGGCACCTACTAGAGAAGATGAGAAACAGAAGAAAAGCTCTAGGATAAATACAGGATCCACATCTCCATGTTGATGCTTACACCCATGAAAACTTTAGCCATAAAGAAACATTTGTAAAAAAATAATGCAAGCAGTTTAAAGTTGGTGTTGCTGAAAATGCCTTTTGTAGGAAATTCCTGTCATGTATTTACAAAACCCCTGCCCCTACTAGATAATAGCAGATTACAAATTAAAAATGAACGCAGCTGTATTTCATTATTAATTGTAACATGTTCCCAAGCTGTTAAGTCTCATGGTCTGCTGATCATGCCTGACCCACAAATGGAAGTATGCAGCGCAATAAAATTTCGCACACTCTCGGTGTCCTTTCTAATTAGCGAATGAGTCATGCCCTATATCTGCAGAGCAGAACCGCACTTCTAGGTTCCAAGAGCATCGATAGATGGGCATGTAGATATCAATTCAGGCTGCATTGCATAACACAATATTGAAAGGACCAAAAGTTTTGGGAGCTGAGTTTTACACCAAAATTCTAGGCACCTAAAGAAGTCTGGTTTGGGATCTGGCTCTTTCAAAAAGTGGTTTGGGATTTTGGTTTTAATCTTAGGTATACTTGGGAGGTTTGGGTGAGCCTGAGCGTAGACTAACTCTTTGCTTGTCCTTTTGCTTGTGTGTGTGACAGTACAGTGTCCTTCAGCTGGAAGTGGAAGCAGGGAGGCTGTTTCCAAGGGTACTGTCAGAACATCACCACATGGTGTACACAATTAGTTGTGATGTACAAATTGCTGCTCTAGTTAAAGGGCTCTCTGCTGACAGCGAAGCTTGCTCTGCAACTGAAATAACGTGCTGCCACACAGTTCTGCTGTTCAGGAAAAAGAATAAACTAGTTAAAATTAGGTCATTAAGTCACTTGGCCAAATTCCTACCCCAGGCATTTATCCTATATGTCTTCTCCGATTCTGTAGCACAGCTGTTAATTGAAAGCTGGATTTTGCCTAAGAGTAATACAAACGTCACCCCTCCAAGCAATCTGAACCACCAGGAAATCTGTAATTCTCAAAAGCTGGTGGAGGCCAAAGTGACCCTTTTCCCATAATTTGTATTCCTTAAATACCCATTAAGTTATCCCAGCAAAAGCCAAACTGCCTTCTTTACCAAACCCTTCCAGATGGGTTTCACCTTACACCTGATCAGGTAGAAAGATGGTTGCATTTCTGACCAGCTGGCTGTCCTTCATGGCTGGCTGAATCCCTCTCACAGCCTGTTACGTGGATTATAGGACAGTGGCAAGGACACAACAGAAAGGGAAAAGAGCCCCAAATGACACATTAAGTCCACTCTAATCTGGTTTTCTGGACAACAGGAGCTAATTTTTCCCAGTTTGCACAAAAGAAGGACAGTTACTCAGAGTAACATCAGCTGGATATAAACACCACTGGGCAAATGGATTTTGCTGTTGGTCATTCCCCCAACACCCAAGCTCTGTGAGGACACAAGAACTAGCTTCTGAGCAGAGCTATAGGAGCACACAGAAGCTTTGTCCAAATGTACAGCTTGCCCACTGTGAAACTTTCATGCAAGTTCAGAGAGCTCAGCTGTTTTGATCCAAAGGAATTGGATTCTACAATCTCTAGGCTGTCCAGGATTTGAATGGTACTCACATAGATGAGAAAGTTAATTTGTCTTCAGTCCTTTACTACCTGTGTTACTTTGTTCTAACAGATCTCTTACCAAATTCCTTATTAATCTAGTTGTATTTCTCTATCTAGGCTCAGTGAATTTCTACATTGGAATTACTCTTCTCATTATTATTAGCAAGTTCAGGCTGAAAGTACGAAAGAACAACAGAAATACATGACTGTATGAGGCTGAAGTGAGCTTTCACATGAGCTTACCAGGCAGCATCACATACCCCCGGTGGGTTTATTCATGGATGGTTCATACTTTGCTATGGACCACACTCACAGTGATGGGCCTCAAAAAGACCACAAACTGCTGAGAATTGTGTAGCCTGTGCAGTTTATATGGGTGTTGACTGGACCAATGGGACAAGAAGTAATGGGGCTCTTCATGTGAAAGGAAGAAATTTGGGTCTCCATTTGCCTAAGTCACTACCCATTATTGATCTTTACTGAACCCCTCATCATTTCAGAATGTCCTGAGAATGCTCTGACTCATATAAGTAACATGCCCTTAAAAGTCATCTCTACTTGATTTGCTTAGAGCCACATATAAAGGGTAATCAGTGCCTTCCCTACACTGTCCATAGCTCATCATAAGCAAGAACTTGCCAGGGGATTTCCTTTATGTCATCTGATAAATAAATAAATAAATAAATAAATAAATAAATAAATAAATAAGTGGGGGAATGGCATGTGCTAAAATGTCTTTCCAACACACATGAGCAATACATCTTGCCATTTCTCATTGTGTGAGGACACAATTACAATTTCCCTGACAGCAGCAGAGGGGAAACAGCTGGTTCTCAGAATGAAGAGGGATAGATGCAGTAAAGCTAGAGGTAATTATACCGTAGTAGACCTAGTGCTGAAGCAATTAAAATCTGCCAAATTTAAAGAGCCATTTCTCAAAAGATGTGCCTGGAAGCATCTTCTGATGTTTCTGCCAGGCTTCTGCCAACTAACCCAAACCTTCAGTAATACTGGTAGGAGCCCCACTCACAGCTGGGAACACCAGGTTCAGCATGTAGGAACACTGGAGGATGGATAATGCCTCACTAACAGGTACTAACTCCAGTTTTAATACCACAAGAACTTTACAGAATGGGAAAATGTGCAGAATTTGGCTTGAACTTAGAAGATCCTTTCATAAATGCAAAAAGGCCACAGAAGTAGCAGCCCCTATCACATTCTGAAAGTTAGTGGTTAATAAGACAAGTGGATGAATAAGACCATTATTTCCCACTCAGAATTTTTTGTTCAACATTAAAGGAATATGAAGTTAACTTTGGAACCTCTCCCAGCCCAAGAGGATCTTGTACTGTCAGTGCTGGAGGAGGTGATTTTGTGTAAGGAAGGCTGGCTTGCAGTCACTAGTGAAACTGCAATTCAATCAGACTCCTAACTAAAGGCTAAAGGTGGCTGAAATTAATTCCCCTTCGGAAAAAAAAGGTTGACATAAGTTTCTCATTTTCCTAATGAAATAATAACACTGCCATAGCCCATCAGGAGCTGTGAGGCATAATAAACATTTTGAGGTATTTTGTTATTCTGGCAGCCAGAACCAGCTGTGCATGAGAAACAAGCATCATATACACCC
This sequence comes from Oxyura jamaicensis, assembly GCF_011077185.1. Classification (NCBI taxonomy): domain Eukaryota; kingdom Metazoa; phylum Chordata; class Aves; order Anseriformes; family Anatidae; genus Oxyura; species Oxyura jamaicensis. Next base: position 6,823,932 of record NC_048893.1, read on the forward strand.
CTTTGGAAAAACACAGAGGAGCTTCGTATCACAAAAGCACAGACCTAGTGGACAACTTAGGTTGAAGAGACTTTCACAGGGCTCTAGGTCCCCTGTACAAAGGTGGGTTAGCTTCCTAATTAAATCATCTTGCTCCAGGTCATGGCAGTTATTTTGAAATTCTCTGAGAATTTTCTTCCATCTAGAATGTGATCATTGCATCTATCTTCATCTGTCTTCATCTTCTGTACAAGCCACTCTACGTGTCAGAAAGCTGATATTGCATCCTTGCTAATCTCTTCCAAGCTAAAGAAGCCCAGTTCTCATTGCTTCTCCTCTGTATCATGTGCTCCATCCCCCTAAATATCTTAGTAGTCCTTGGCTCTCTCCAGTTTACTAATAAATCATCCTGGAACAAAAATACAGGGTTTCTAGATGTATCCAAGACACCAGGCTTCATTCAGATCCACCATACAGTAATGGTCAGGAAAGCCAGTTTAAGTGAGTTTGTCAGCTTCCAAATGTATTAGCTATATACTTCTCTGTTTTAACCTTCTAAAGTCGTGTAATTTGGACACCTGGCTTTGCAGATGGTCAGACAGTAAAAATATAAATATATTCCTGGTACATCTGTTTAAACATTTGCAAAATAACATCTCCTTATAGCATATGCAGCCTATTACTAATACTCCTTATTTAAAATAGTATCCAGAGGCACCACACACTCAGAGGTGATGCTTTATGGATGCTGCACTCCCCTGCAGGGTGAAACAAGCTTGTCTTAAAGAGGTTAACCCAAGGAATTTTCAAATTATGTTACACAAATGGCAGAAGGGGAAGGAGAGGCATGGAAAAGGGAAATTGCATATATTGTTCACAGAAATTGAAAAGCAAGAAATGAGACTCAAGTCTTCAGACTTGCAGAACACTCTTCTATATACATCTTTTCTCATTGCCCCCCTTCAAGGTTTTATGACATGCATTGAATGGTACTAACAGAAGTTTTCTGAAGCCTTCAGATTTTGCAAGAATTATAAAGTATGAGGTGGCCATTACAGTCTTAAACCATCAAAAGCTTTGTTTCCTATCACACCATTGTATATGTTTCTGTTGTGCTCTCCTTCCTAGCCCTACTCATGCCAAGCCCAATGTTGACCACCACAATGCTACCTTAATTTCTCTCATTTGGAAGTGGATGAAGAAATCACACTTGGATTAATTTTATACATTACAGATAAAGGCAAGATTGCTGACCTGCAAAATGAAACTTTCTCTCAGCAAGGCAGACTGTGAGGCCAAAGAGGATATGGGAATTCAGCAGGAAAGTATTAGCAGCAAAAGTCATCAAATGGATGTTCAGCCCTACTTGCAGGATCACAAGACTGAAGGGACTCCTCAACTCACCAGCTGAAGACAGGCATTGTTCTAATGGGCAATCATGTCATATAATCCCATTCAAAAATCCAAAAATTTTATCCATCTTCCTTTACCAGCTCCCTTTTTGACAACTAAATGGGGCGGAGGAGAGAAGCCCACCTAAGCCAGAGCCTTGCTCAGGATCACTGGTTATGCAGAATGGGGCTCTCTGTGTGGCTTTCTCATGTGGCTATCTACGTGACAAACCTGTTAGTTATCTCTTGACATATTCAAGAAGTCTGCTATTTATAGCACATAGTCCCCCCATCCCAGCTTCATGTAATCCCTTCCTCCCCTGAGAAAGTCTGACGTATTCAATCTAAATACATGCTTCTCCATGAAGAGGAGGGCTCAAAATGCAGGTGGCTGCTCAAATGTATGTTGTCTGCTGGTGTTTCAGTGAGCTAACGATTTCCCTGCATCTTCTGAAATTCATTCTCCCAGCTCAGGTCCCCCCACTGCAATCACAGGACACCCTTTGAGCCCCTCGTGCAGCCCAAGGAGCCCAGCAGTAATTAGAAAAGCTCTTTTAAAAAGTGGCAGCTCTTAGGAGCAAATGGCAGGCTGGCAGAGATCTGCTTAGGGTGTGGTGGATTTTAATAACTCTCCCTACTACCTGTGGTGCCTGCAATTGAAACACAGCTAGTTTAATGGGAAGGCAAACCACAGGCAGAGCGAGTAGGGACAAGAGAAACAAATCTATTTAATCTATAAAATAAAGCTTTTGATATTGTGATGCCAAATGGATTATCCAGAAGAACGGAAAGGAAAGGAAGCAAGCATCTCCCCATTCAATATTTATATATCCCTAGATAACAGCCTTCATTGAGATGGATTTGTCAGAGTTACAGTGCTGAGCATCCTTTTATGGTTAGTTTCTCAATTTTATGCCTAGCAATAAATGGTAGTGATGCTTTCTATTAGCAATGCACAACAGCTGGATTTGGCATGAAGCTCAAAGTCTGATTCCAAAAATGGCAGCAATTTATGAGGCTTTGACAAAAATACATAAATGCAATAAGAAAATATTGATTCTTCTGACTTCCGCTTTACAGATTCGACACTTGCACTTATGGCCCAATATAAATGAATAATAACAACAGTAGTCGTGATTAATTTCCTTCTTGGCTTTCAGATCTCACCTTTGAAACTCTGCATGGCTTTGCCTTACTTCCATGACTGTTAAAATTCCCCCCGTTAATCTTTCATTTAGTATTATTGGCTGTATCTCCAGAGGCTGCAGCTGTTTAAGGCTTCATTGTAAAAAAAAAAAAAAAAAATGTAACTTATTTGCCAACACATACTGTCTCCATACCGAAGAGTTTACGATTTTATTACAGGTAATACAGAAGCAGTTGAACATATACCGCATGAGAACATTTCCCATTGTCTGCTGTAACCTGCCTTATTCCTTTGTTTCTCTCTTTTATTCGTCTTGTCATAACTTGTAGCGATGACTTCCCATTGTTGGTGTCCAGAATATGTATTATCTGAATTCAGACCTTAGCTTGAAGAACAGTTCCACATGAAGCTCTTCTTTGTCATCCCACCAAGTAAAGATTTCCTGCTGACAGAAGCATTTCTGCTAGCACCTTAAAGGTGGGCCAATACTAAGCATGATCCCCAGGAACAATTCATGATGGTTGGTATCTCTCTTGGCATCATACCTTTACCTGGACAAGAGCTTGTTGCTCCACACATAAGATGTGAGATGATATTAATCAGGAGTGATGTTAAGAAGAAGCATTGCTTTGAGTGAACAGGCTGCAGTCCTAGAAATTTGCATTATTTTATCAGAGAGGGTTGAGACAGTTGGCCTTGAGTATTTCAAATGATTTAAAAAAAGAAGGGAGAGTTTCCATCATTCTTCAGATTAAAGAGGAATTCTCAGAGATGCAAGTTAAGAATGCACAGATGTGAAAATCCAAGAGATATAATAAAACCAACTCTTAATTATGATTTTTTTTTTAATCCTCTTGATTCTAGGGCCTCTGATGTTTTCATAATTTCATAGATCTAACAGCATGGAAGTCATCATCTTGGCCTAGGAATTAAAAAGGGCTTTTAAAAACCTGGGATTTGTTATGACCTATGCTGATTTGGAGACTGCACAGACACAATGGTGCATCGAATGTTCTTGATCAGTGTTGAAAGAAGGGATGTGCATAGACATTCCCAGATTTATTTAAAAGAGAGCATGGAGCACTTTCCAACCACAGTTGAAGAGTTTGGAACAAAGTCTTGTCTTTTTAGCTAGAAATTATGGACTCTTACAAGCTGCATTTTATTAAACAGTCTTTCAAAGTCTGGAAAATTAACATCAAAGACAAAAAGCAAATGAAATGCCTAAGAGGGGAGATGGTTTGTAGCTTTTTAGAACACTACTAAAGTCCAATCTGCAGAATACAAATATTGCCACCAGGCTCAGGATTTCTGCCTTAACTTTTCTGTTTGATTCCCTTAATTGCCATTCATACACCTGAGGAAAGATTGCTCAGAAAAAGCCTTTGTTAGGATGTTACTACGTCCCTACCTTTTTAATAAAGGTTAGAAAAAAAAAACATACAATAAACATCAAAGTTTGCCGGGTCAATCTCCAAAATAAAGAACACAAGTACTTTCTTAATGTATCAGGATGGCAAAAAAAGGCATCTTTCTGAAGACAAATAAGACAAAAGAATTTCCAGATCTTTTTTTCACACACAGAGGGAAGCAAAGGATGGGGAAAAAAAATATAATTTCTTCCTATGCGAGTTACACTTACTGCAGAATGCCACCACTGAGGCATAGAAGACGACTGCATCGTGTCTTGTCTGCTTTGCTGGTCTTCATGTTTTCTTATTGCTCCCCTCTTAAGAGGGAAAGCAGGAGACAGGAACCGGGAAGTCAGCAGCTTTGCCGTGAAATTGCTGTGTGTCTTTGGACTTCAATCCTAAGTCACTCCCATCCGCCTCAGAGTAGGTCTATTGATTTCATCCAGTGCCTGGGGATTATTTGTAAGGTGCTTTGAGCTCTTCTGACTGAAGCTACTTCTACAGTGCATAATATCATTGGATTGCCTTCTGGAGGCAGACAACTGCAAAAAAAATCTATGTTTTAAACTACGATTTTAGAAAGGGAGAGAGAGAAAGACATGAATCAGACAGATATGTTAATCGTACAACTTGCAGCAACAGGGTTGCTTTTTTTTAATACATCAGGTCTTTGCGGATATTTCTGATGGATCAGTTTATTCATTGGTATTCTAGAGGGGGTCTACAGGAGTTCAACTCATATTTCTTTTGTCAACACGTTTTTCAGCAACTTCTTAACATGTCTGACATATTATGAATACGTGGTTTTGGAATCAAAAATATATCAGGACCAAGACGTACACTTCTGACACTTGCTATACAGACTGAAGGTACCTTGCTGTCATAGGAATCCCGGCATCCTTTTTAGAAATGTCAGTCATAAGAAAAGAGAACCCCACATGTTTCCTTGCAAGCCTTTTAAATATTAAAAAGAACAGCTAAACACACATTTAATTTCCTCTCCATTCCAGTAGTTTGTATAAGGCCCAATCTGATCAGAAATTTGCATTATTTCACTATAGGAATGAGGTTTGCAGTGCTGCAAATATGAAAACAATAAAACCTTCTGTTTCCATTTCCATACTGCTGCTTTCCAGAGAGCTCACCTCTGGGCAGATCCCCTATCCTTTTGTCTAGGAAATAAAGAGTTTTAAGCAAATTTACCATCTGCATTTCATTGAAATTAAAGCACTTTTTCTTAAAACTCAGTGAATCAAAGGTTTCCTATAGGAAATATATATATATATATATATATATATACACTGACACTCCCTCACAAATTAGGGAAGCTGGGGGTGCAGGGAAAGATGCTGGAGAGAAAGATGATTGCCCAATGGAAAATGTTTTTAGAGAAATGCTGAATATTCTGGGTTTATAAAACGCTATTTTCTTCAGAGTGGCAAGGCATTTTTAAAACAGATTTCCTTCGTAACAGGAACCGCTTTTATGTCTAGTGATTACAAATTTCTGTGCAACTTGCAGAAATGCCTATGGTTTGCTAAGGGAAAATAAAATTGTTCTCGGTGTTTTGGGCTCAATTTGAGCAAAATTCTCTTTGTGGGAATTTTGGTTCTTCCTTTCCAGAGAAGGCTGGGCACTCGGGGAGACAAGCTGGCTGCAGGAAGCTGGCTCTGGGTCTGCCACAAAGCTGTTAACTTAGCATTTTAGCTTAAATTGAAGGCTCAGGCTGCTCTCACACCAGGCATACCACATTCAGAGAGTCCATAATCACTAGCATGGCTGCACCTATGTCAAAACATCATTCACCTCCCGGCTTATTTAGGCTGGAGTAAAATTCCCCAGCACAATAAAAGCTCGGGGTTGTTAAAAGGAGGGTTTCACAGGATGGTCGTCACAGCAGCTATCTTGCAGTTTAATCTTGTAGTTTAAACTGCTCATGCAGTTTAAAATAACATCCTCTGATGTGGTCTGTTGAAATGGACATGGGATGTTTGAACAGCCCTAACAGTCTGGACCAAAGTTTGTCTGACCTAGTTTTGGAGATAAGTTTCTGAGAGGAGATAAGAGACTGGGTGATCCTTACCCCTGGCACTTCCACAGAGCTTCTCATCACTTCCAAGTCACATGCAGCATCAGGTTTAATAGTCCAGGGTGGATACGTTTGCTGTGAATTTGTCCTGCCCCTCTTCAAATCCATTTTTACTCTGATAACTTCTTGCAAGGACAGCCAGATTTTCACTGGTGTTCTGAGAAAACCTATTGCCATTGCTTATTTAAAATGTACTGCTAGGTCATTTTGAAGACAACTCCTCAGCAGTGCACAATAAAAGCATAAGGATGGATACGTGGGTCAAGAACAAAGAAGGGCCCAGCCTGGTGCTCTCTGACCAAGAAGAGTTTTCATGAAAGAAGACGAGGGTGGGACACTGAAAGTGTGGTGAATCCCTGAAATCTGCAGCTGAAAGGCTCCCTGACTCAGACTCAGTGTCTTTGTATTTAATCATCTTTAATGGGTTTTCTTCCATCAACTTGTCTAATTTCTCTTTGAAGCCTTGCATATTTTCAAGACTATCCTGTGGTGAGGAGTCCCGTAATTTTCCATAAGTTTAAGTCTGTGTTGTGTGAAAAAGCAGCACTCTTACTGCTGTGCACTCTCACGGTACAGCTGTTCATGTTTTTATTTTTATTTTTATTTATTTATTTATTTTTTTAAAGCCTGGTGCTTGTGGGTTTCTTTTGGTGCAATTCTTGATAGCAAAAATGAGAGGAGGTGGACTTCAGGCACCTTCTCCTTCAGCTTTGCTCTACCCTCAGCTCCCCAGACAGCTCTTTTCCAGCCAGGACTGCTCTTTGATTCTACACATCCTCTCTGTGAACCTTGAAGGGTTCTGACACACCTGCGATGCACGATTTCTCTCTACAAAAGTCACGTATATTTCCCCAATATATTTTTTCATGTGTCCGCAGATTATTTCATATTACAGTTGCAGCAAATTTTCCCTGTGTGGAAGTCAAACAGACTCATCACACACTCTAGCAAACTGACATACTTACGCAGGTACAGTAAATAACTCTTTCAGCCCAAGTAATATTTCCGTGGCTCCCCAGAGTCCTTTTTAATGCAGAGCTGTTTGTTCTCTGCTAGTGCAATTGATTCCAGCAATAGGTTACACACCAGTGCAGGTAGTTTAGCAATTTCCCCTCTGAGTTCCTTTAAGTTGAAAACCTCCTTTGTCTTACTTCTGCCCCAAAATCCAACAGAGGGACTGCAAAACGAGAACCTGAGACCCACTGAAAAGTACGGGGTCCTTCTCATGCTAAGCACAGGGTCCTTTTGGACCTAGGCAGCTGCTGATCAGCATAGAGGAGAGCAATCAGGAAGCACCTACGTCCACTTATGAGAAGGAGTGCAGGGATTTAGGACCCGATTGCTGTGTTTTTGTGTTTGTTTTTGTTTTTGTTTTTGTTTTTGTTTTCATTTAACTCTTCCTCTTCAATGGCAAGTAATTCAGCATGGAGAACACAGGTCCTGAGGTATAAGCTGAAGGCCCTGCAGCCATACTGCAGGCATTTCAGGGGAGTTTGATTTAGTTTGCTGCCTTGCACTGAATGTTCCCACCACGCAGGATGTCTGAAGGGCGATCATTAGTCTTACTGGAGCCATATGTCCCCACGAGAGGATGGAGAGCAGTAGTACAGCCTGCATGTCTTTCAGAAGGAATTTAATCGATGCACACAAAACCGACCTGAAACCCAACTCAAATTCTGCATGGAGGCTGCTGGGAGATTTGTTTCAAAGCCTCTCCAAGGCTCTGAACCAGTTGGCTGTCATAGATGCAGCTACAATATTTTTGAAGTCTGTATCTTATCAAAGCAAGACCCCGATCCTTGCTGGGGTCTCTGTGTGCTACCTTGGTGCAAACTGCTGTCTTCAAAATGCCAAGCTGGCCTTCAGCAGTAATGTACAGCCCTGGTTTTGCTTCTGTTTATGTGACCTGCAATAGTAAGAGCTCTATTTCCAGGGCCAGAAAGGGTTCTCTCCATCAGATATCCATCTGTGTAGCTGGAAATTTAGGGGAGTTCGAAGCAGCTTGTTATAAACATTCCCCGAACTCCCATCCTTATCCCACATGCTGTTGCACAAGAGGGCCTTTATCCTGCCCAGAGCAGTATGGGGTCACCAGGATTCCCTCATGTACCACGTCCTCCCTGTCTGAAAGCTGGTCTTGGTGTGTGGCCACTCCTTTACTGGCTGGGACAGGCGTGTTCAGCCTCAGATGGGACTTTTTCAAAGAAAACAGAAGTGAAGGTGGAAGTCACCCAAAGGTCACACTGCCAAGAAGAGAAGTAGTCGGTGGCATAACATCTCCATCAACCAGTGCGGATATTTTATGGAGGCTGAAGAAACAGCTTGTTTTTGCCAAGATAGTGTCTATTTTTACCAGCTGTCCCAGAAAAGCCCATGGAGAAGAATGGAACCGTGTTACTGGTGGTTTTGATACTTCTCAGAGCTTCCTATTTCACATTCACACCCCGTTTACAAAAAGGCTTTCTTCTGTTGGCCCATATGGGAAGGTATAAGAGCAGACGGCTGCATGGAAGGCCAGAAGGCAGTATTTGCTCTGGGTGGAGATCACCGATTCGATGGCTGCTGCCTTGCTAAATGGCTTCAGAAGGAAGCTGAAGGGAGAAAAGAGCATGCAATCTTGTTCTTATGAGTTATGCCACCAACCTCTGGAGATTTCCAGGAGGCCATCACAGTGGTCATACACATCCCGGAGGCACTCAGAAAGCAATGGGACACCATCAGATCCTTCAAATTCAGGCTCGGTTCGGAAGCACAGACCATGTGTTGCTGTACTGATGGAGAAGACAGCTTTGAATACATCTCTTAGGAGCAGCTTGCTTTGGACAAATACAGGATTGCTCTGGCACTTAGTTTAGGAATTAAATGGCCGTTTTCCCAAAGATTCACCAGTATGTGGCTAGGAGATAAACCTGTTGCCCTACCAGGAAGGAGAGCCCATGGCTGCCCCTCCATCAGAGAAGCTCTTGCCCAGAGGGACAGCACTCCTGCTGCTGTCCCTGCATGCCCCTGCCTGGCGCTGGTATCTGGGGACATGCCAACAGAAAGGCCAGCACTAACAGGCCAGGCTCTAACACGATTAACCTGTCTCTCACACAAGCTCTGGTGGTTAATAACTAATAAAACATAGACATACCAAACAAAAGACTCCATAGAGCGCCAGGGAGCACTTCCCTAGGAGTGAGGGATGCGTGTGCCACCATCCACAGAGAAACCCCCAGCGTGGGAGCTGTGCTGGGGGCACACGGGAACAGAGGCAGGGGCAGGAGCCAGCTCTGCAGGGCACTATCCAGCACCACTGTTGCAGGACCAAACCCCGATTGCTCACTGCCTTTGTAATCACAGTAAGCAAGCAGGGTGAGGTGCCAGAAGCAGAACATCCCTTGCAACCCAGCCTAACTCTCCCAAAAGAAAGCATTATATCCACACACATGCTGCTCAGGTTCATAATAATGCTAATTCTGCCCTATACTAAAGGCAGATGCCTGATTTCTCCCACCTAATGTTTCAAAGCTGTATTCTGCCTGCTGCGATAGATACCTGCAGGAGCTATCTACGTGCATACCCGTCTGCCTGGCTCCCAAGGACAACGCAGACGGGGCTGCCTCCTTCAGCACCAGCACGACGCTGGTGTCCTCTTAAGAGTAAGATGTTTGGAGATGACAAATAGGGGAGGGAAAAAGGGAGCGTAATGGGGGAGGAGGTGTTGGGGAAAGAAGGAAGCAGCGCTGCTCATTACAGGCATGGGGAAATGATGCCTTTCATACCTGCTTTTGCTCCTTCCATTCTTCAGACAAATGAGATGCCCACGGTGCACGCGGAACATTGGAGTGCTTCCTCAATTATTAATGGGAGATGCTTTGTTTTATTTAATGCCATGGTTTTGATTAGCTCATTCTCCTGGGACACACTTTTTTTTTTTTTTTTTTTCCCCTTACCTTCTTATTTCCTCCTTCTTTCTCTGGTCTACCGTTAATCCATTATTTTCCTGTCTAGCAGCTCTGTACCTTTGCTGGTGCTTCTGCCACCAGGAGTTCTGCTGACCCAGGCTCAGGTGAGCCGGGCAGGCAGGGTGTTTCTCCAAAAACCATCTACTGCCAGAGCCCCTTCTTGGGAGAGAGTGAGGCTTGCTAGAAAATAATGAGAACTGGCAGGTCTGATGATCCAAAGCCGAGAAACATATGCCTGGCCTGCCTCTTTCATCTCTGTAATTGGGTTTTCCCACTCCTGTCAATTAGGGCTTTTTTCTCTTCCTCCTGCCCCGACGTTTCTCCTTTGGCGGAGCAGGCTGTGCGTGTCTGAATGGCTGATCACAAGGGGGGGCCCTGGGGGAGCGAAGAGTGGGGCAATGCACAGAGGTAGGCTTGTACGGGATCACGGGAGCCCGCTATAAAATCCTGCAATTACCTTGACAGGAGAGAGGGGACTTTGCCTGCCAGAGGTAGATGACATCTTTAGGCTTTATTTTCCTGCCTTCAGAACACCCTGGATGCTACGTGCTGCTACATTAAAGACAAGCTCCCAACCCCATGCAAGGTTTTTTTCCTAATTCCAACCATGGGCTAATCTTAGCTACAGCACAGCCCCTTTCTGCTGCTCCAGGGGTCAAAGAGGGACATAAAATAGAGGCTCTTTTGGGAGAGCTTTGTCTGCACAACGTGACTTCTCACCCCCCTCGATTTGACCGCTCCAGCCTGGATGTACGCACCATCCCCTTGGTAGCCAGGACAGCAAGCCAGGTGGAAATCATATTTTATGATATTATTCATGTTTCTCAAGCCCTTTAAAAATCCTTGTCTCCTTTACATAAACACAGGAAAACGTCCAGCTCAACAGCTCAGAAGTTTGTGAGAAAGGTGAAGGCTATGTGTTAAATCCTGCCAAATGATTCAAAGAGCATATCGTTGTGGTGAAGCAGGGCTGTAGCCCATTGCTTTCATCTTCCATCACAAACATCAGCTCTTTTCAAATAGGAATTTGGAGCTAGGGACCCCAGCTCCCAGCTGAAGGCTGTGACTTGGTGTTGGCTGCACTCAGGGCTGTGGTCACCAGCTCAGTTTCTAGTCTGCACGCGCTGTTACAACTGGAAGGGATTGAGATTTTTTCCATTGAGTGGATTCAAAGATATGTTTTTCTATACAAGAAAAGGAGGCAAGAGCTATTGACTTTGAAAAGCACTTTAAATTTCACATTGCTTAACACCGTCATTTTTCTGTTTCTTTTTTTATTATTATTGGAAAAGTAGCGTGAAAAAAATGCTTTTTCTTATTTTTCATTTTTCGTGGCAACTGCAAAACAAGTTTCAAATTGGGCTACTTAAAAACGAGTGTATCCAAAAATTCCAGACCCTTTCCTTCTGCTTGGTGTCTGCTGGTGCTTTTTGTGCATTTTGATCTGGAGGTCGGAAGTCTGCTGAAAGTGCCCAGTGTTTGGTGATTTGGGGCAGCTGCTCTTTGGGACTCTGCATCCAGTGCTTGGTGTTCACCACTGTGGAAGCAGCAGCTCTGGATCCAAATGTGAGGACAACGATATTCCGGAGAATTGCGCTGTGTTGTAGATAATGTAGCTTATCTAATGTAGCTTAGATAATGTAACTTTCCTACTTCACTGAAGACAGTGGGGTCACAGATCAAACTCCTACGGTAGCTTTGTATGTTATATAAAAAAATCTGCACGATATTTCCTAACGGGCTGTCCCCAGAAGGAGCACACGAGAATGGTTTTGCATGTCCGTGTTTACATCTAGAAAGGAGGCAGTGCACATGCTTCTTATATTTCACCCATTTTTCACCTGAAAAAATGCTGAAATAAGCAAATATTGTGATATTTGGTATAATGCTTACCTTTATCCAACAAACTAGGTTTGTCTGAATTGATAGCAGCATCAGAAGACTGGAGGTAGTTATACATCATTTTGTGTCGCCAGATTCAGGAAAGACAAATTATTTCCCAAGCCTTAGTGCCAATTAAATCTGTGCTTCATTTTCAAGTGATATATTGCATGGACCTACCCAAGGAGTGAAGGGCTTTATTGCTGGCTGTCTCCTTGTCTGTTTATTTGATTTTTCCCCCAGTCTCCTCCTCATGCGAAGCAGTAAGGGCGATACACCAGCAGATGAGCACCGTTCCCTTCCCAGATGTTTCCAGGGATGTGCAGCTTTCCCAGCAGTTCACCCCGTGTCCCACCACACCACTCGATTTAGTGGGCACTGAGGAAAGGAAGAGCGATTTGTGGGAAATGAGGAAGGGGCTTCCCAGAATGGAGCACTGGGGCGATTAACATTTCTGAAGGATAAACTCAGAGGAGTCTGTGGCTGGGAATAGAGATGTGCTGATGTGTCTATTTAATCGTGGCAGAGAATTAAACATATCGACGGATCAAATTCTACTTAGATGCTGTGACTGAAATTGCACTGGACTCAGTTGAATCCTGATGAATTATTCCAATATTTTAAGAAAAAGTACTTTAAATGCAGGGGACTGATGCCTCTCCAAATCTTGTGGGAGCAGGAAAAAAAATGAGGGAAAAAAAAGCTGAATACCACAGGCAAGATCCTCTGCTGATACATGGCAGTCTAGTTAAGCTAAAACCTTTGAAGCTATGTTGCAGAAAACCAGCTGCTCCTCATGCTGGCCATGCTACCCAGCCACCAGAAACCCAAAGCAAGAGCCACAAAATCAGGTTTTAACCTGAACCTCTACAGATGTCACAAAACAGTGGCTCGAACAATAAGCTCAGCCTTAAAGCTTCAGCTGGTGTCACGCTGCCAACCCATTCTTCACAAAGTGATGATCTGCATAATTACCTTAAAAGTTCTGGCAACAAAATAGACTACATCAATGGAAAATACAGCCCAGAATTTTCCTTGAGAATGATTGAGGGCATATTATTACCTGCATTTATATTATTGGGCCTTTAGATCAGTTGCACCTTTTAAAATACATGTATTAATTTGATGATGTCCTCCATTTGTGGCCCCTCCCAAGCTTTGTCATCTATCTTCTCTTTTCTTCCATCATCTCAATTATCATAGAAAGCAGCTAAACGCCAGCAAGAGCAGACCCAGCTTGTGACATTACATGCTCCAGAGGTAGGAGGGTCCCAGCAGGGGCAGGAGCCTCAAGGTCATTGCAAATTTCCAAAAACACGGAGGGAGCAGCACATGGCTCTTTCACACACCAAAGATCTTGTGGCTGCTTATCAGCCCTCTATTTACATGATCTGAAAGTCTGGCAGTGCCAGGACCTCTTCCTCTCACCAAATTTAAAGCCAGGATCAAATCACTGGGAATTACATTCAGGTGCCCAAGCACTGCTGTAGAACTGGCTGTAAGTGATAAGTCAGGGCAGATCCGGCCCTGTCCTTTATCCTGTGCATCGTTCCATGCCCAAAGTGCAATGACATGGGTTATGTTTGTTTGGGTGCACAGTCTCAGGATTTTCTGTCTGAGATTTAAGGTGTGTTGACCTCTGCTTTTGTAAGGAGACCCATCGTCCATTAGGGGTGTTACTGCTTCTCTGGAGACCACAAACATCTGCCTCAGAGTCAGATTCCTGTGTTTTGTAAGGCTGTGATGCCTTTCTGAGAGCCCCCACAGACATCCAGCATAAACCTCCTTCGCTTCTTGCCAGCTCCCTTGTCATCCATGTGCTGACCCTAATCAAATTCTGACCCCAAGGAGCCAACTTCAGCCAGATGGGTGATACACCAAACACACAGAGCATGCAGTTTGGTAGAAATCAGAGACTCTGCCATCTCCTTCATCTGTTACCTACTGTTGCTGAATGTGATTCGATGTGTGATAGCTATAAAAACAGCAGAGGTTGATTCCCACCACCCCTCCATCTTTATCTTCTTTCCAGCTTGGCTGAAATCCAGTGGTCAGCCTCACTATGTCTTGGCACCTGCTGCAGCAGGGGTTGGACCAGGTGGCCTCCTCCAACCTCAGTCATTCTGGGATCCTGTGACAGCTCCAACATCTCAGTGGCAAGAGAAGGGGCCGGCTGGGAAAGGATTTATCTTCCTCGGTACAGATGCTCCCACTCAGCACAGACCTACCAAGTCACCGCTGCTTCCCGGGTGGGTCACCTCTGTGGTGGGCTAAGTCTGCGTGCTTGGAAGGGCCAAGCAGCACGCAGGCTCCCGTTGGGCTTCCTTGAGATGCAGCTTCTTGGTTCCACCCAGAATATGCACATGAAGGTCACGCTGTGCTCGTGGCAGCAAGTTAAATGAAACACAGGCATTTCGGGACTGAGAAACACGTTGACAGAGGAGGCAGCTTGAAAGGAATGGCTCTGAAGTTTAGCTAGCGAGTCCCTCTTTTTTTTTGGTCTCATGCTCTTTTTTTTAATATATTTATTTTAAATGATAATGTAAATAAAGAAAAAAAAAAAAAAAAGGAAGAATCAAACCTTAAAATTATGTTGCTTGGCTGCTTCTCTCAGAGCAGTCATTAATAATAACGAGCTCGAGGGGTACTCTTTTGATGGTCACACCTCCGTGGTGCACCCAGCCATATCCTGCTCTACTTACTAATTGCAGCTCCTAATTGAAATCTTCCTCATGTTCCAAGGCCACAGGGAGGGAACTTCACAGAAGGAAAATTCTCCTACTTGCTACTGATCCAAGATTCAGGGAAGTCACCTAACTCCCTTCTAGTCTTTCTCACTAGCTGTAGGGCAAAACATAAAGAGCTCTTCCCACAAGTTCCTGAGAATCCGGACTCGTGGCAGTTAATGGATATTCTGCAATTGTTTGGGAGAGAAGAAAAAGAAGCAAAAAAAAAATAAAAATAAAAATAAAAATAAAAGCAGTAGGAGGAAAGAGATTCTTGCTGTATTCTCAAGATTATATTTATTTCCTAACTGAAAGAATTAAAATTGAAAGTAAAATATATTATCTTCAAATGAGAATAAATTCAAACCTGCCTTTACAGATTCTGGGGCATTTGAAAAAAAAAAAATTAAAAAATTAAAAAATTAAAAAAAAAAGGAAAAAGAAAGTACTAAATTCCTTAAGCTGAGCCATGTGTAGCTGAGATCATTCAGTGTTGCAATAGACACAATGATTTTCTTTTATATCTTCTCCTTTCAGCCTCGAGACCGGAGAAGAAAAAAATCCCCGTTAGGTGATGAAGGGTGAATCACAACTGTTCTGGTACTGGAGCTTGATGCGTTGTGTGAGATTTTAAGGTCATCTCGCTACACAGAAAAAAGAAATGATTACAGGAAATATTACGCTTCATGCTTCTGCAGCTGGATTAAGTGTTTTATTACTTACCACTGAGGACACTTCTGCTTGACACAAATATATTTGTTAGAGTATTTTATTAAATTACACCAAACATCTGAATTCAGAGTGGAGCTATTCAGAAGCTAAATGTAAAAAGAATTGACATTACAGTGTCTTAGCAGCAGTAAAGCCGTAATCGGTTTTGACAGATATTACTCATATGCTTGAGGCTCTACGAGAAGTTGTTCAGATACCACCAAGGTGAGGCTGAAGGGAATGAAATATCAGGAACTCTTTGGAAATGAAGCATTGTGGAGACAGATTCTCCAGAGCTGCTTCTCCCTACTTTTCACCATCAGAACAACAAATTAGAGGGCTGTAGGTAAATAAAAGGTGTACTAAACACTTTGGTATATCTAAATACTTTGGTATTTAGAAAGATTTGGCATATTTGTCAATAAACCTGTCTCCTGACCTTTCGTGACTGCATGGAGAGTATATATATCACTTTAAAACATAACCTTTTGACCCCCAAATCTGCAGACAAGTGGAAAATAAAGTTTTCTCACTAGGTGTTTTTAAAGCTATATTTATTAAGACTTGTTTCACAAGTTTCCTAATTCTTGTTTGCTTTGAGTGTTTGGGATCAATATCTTTGGGTCCTTGACATAGCTGTCTCTGGGAGGAGAATTAGGAAGAGATGGTCTCTGGTGCCTGCTCTACCCCAGGAACACCTGCAATGAACTGCCAAGAGAAACCTCAGGTAAGGACAGCAGAAAGGCACTGGCCAGTTCTGCCTTTCTCCCTTTGAAAAAAAAGATGCAGAAAGAGAAGTATAAAAAAATCACTGGCATCTCCCCACCAACACTGGGGGATCAGATGTAAGTCATTTTTAATGCCAGGCAGGAAGGAAATTACATTCAGCAACAATTACAGCAGTCGTTCATAATGATGTGGGGTGCAATATGGTCCCATTTTATTGCTAGCTCCCACACAAGAACTACTGTGCAGGGAGTGTTTTTCACAGAAGCAATCTGCATTCGCTGGGGTTAAGGTCTTCTTGCTTAGCACAGGACAATGAATTTCCCAGGAGAATGTCCTCGGGCTCACGCCTTAACCCCCTCACTCTGCTTTATAATCCTGGGAGCCATTAGAGCACAGGTACATCCCCAGTCATTTTGAAATACCAAAGGAATTGCACAGCAGAGATTACTTCCTCCCTCTCGCATGCAAATCATCCCGAAGAGTTTTCCTATAAAATAATTCCATACATTTTTTACAAGGGTATGTGCTCCTTAATTTGCCAGGGATCAAAATGCTTACATGAAGATGCATAAGGAGTTATTTAAACCTAAAGTAATTTGAGACAGCAGCAGCTTTTTATTTTCTGCTCCCCTTTTTTTGTTTTTAATTCTTTTTGCCCATGTGTCAAAACTTCACTATGCCAGAAGATGGGAAAAGTCTGGTTAGCTGGTTGTTTGATGTCTTATTGTGCTGAAAGAAGCCAGTTTCTCTGTGAAATTCATCTAGGCTCCAGCTGATTGACTATGTCTTCTTGTTGTGGACGAGCTTTTCCTTCATAGGAACCTTGGATGTCTCCCTGCTTATAGTTTGCATGCAGTTTCTTGCAGTGAGCTCCATCCCACCTAGACTCTGCAGTGCAGCATTATTCCGAAATGGCTGATACATTTCCATTGAAGTTCCTCAACCATTATCACATCCTTAAATTCTCCATCCAGAAATGCTGAGCAAGCACCAGACTTCTGAAACTGGATACTCCACATGAAATATCTCCTTAAAATATCCAGATTTCTCTTATAATCAGTTGAAAGAGAAAGGTGTTTCCAAAGATTTCCAAGTATTAAACCCAGCTGAGGGGCTTTACTTGCTTGGATCTCTCTGAAGGTATGTGGTCTCTCACCCACGGTGGTCTCACCCACGGTTAGGTGTCCTTCTAGATGGTGATGCTAAATGTATGCTTGTGTCTCGGTGATTTCAACAAGAATTTAAGGCCTAGGCCATGGTCACAAACAAATTGTACACACCAGGACTGAGATCTACATAATGAAGAAAGAGCGTTGGTGTCCAAATGTACAACACGTTTCCAATGTTCTAATTGTTTCTGAATTCGAGCATCCTGTCAACTCTTTGCGTTGGGTCTCCTGTCCTGTGCCAAACGCGCAGGCTGTGCTAGCATGGAACGAGCTGTTCCATTGACTGACTCCATGGGGAGTCCTTCCTCCAGACTTTGTTTTGTTTCTTCACAAAAATAAAACCGTTACAGTTCAGCTTCTAGAAGCCTCCCTCCAACTAAAGCTGGTTGATAAAGTTGTGCTTTTTTTTGTTTGTTTTGTTTTGTTTTTTGGTGTTAGCCATCCCAGGTCAAAGACACTGGAAGTGACATCTGGTAGGTGAGCTCATGGGTCTAACACAACAAACGACCTGTGTGTTCAGCTCTTTTTCTCCCTCACAGGAGCAAAGCCTTATTTTTTCATTTTTCTCTCTGGAGAGACCTTTATTTAAAATTCTGTTTTTACATCTTTCTTTCTTTAGTGCCTCTGGGCCTTGAAAAATCTGAAAGCTTAAGAATTCAAACTTCAAGGAGCCTGTTTAGAAAAACTTCAGCATGCTACAGTCTTTCGTAAGCCTCAGATGCAGGCTGGTGCCTTTGATTATCGATACACACCAATCAGATTGTGTCTCCACCAGACATTTTTATTTTCATGTTATTGGGTGAAAAATTCCCCATCCTGCAATTGCCTTATGAAGCAGAAAATGATAATGTTTGTGTCTGTGGCAATCCACCTGCAGCAGGGACAGAGGCTCTGTGCAGAGGCTCTGTCCATGTTGTCAACCCCTCCTTTTCAGGTGGAGAATGCACCTATATCACGTTTGTGTATAATCACTGCAGGTTGGATTCAGCGGAGAATAAAGAGCTTAAATTTATGGCTTGCCTGCCTGTGGATGTATCCTGCAGCTCATTTGACTATTCATCATGCTGCATACCCTCAGTCCTCCATACAGCTGGGGATGTCATCTATCAGAGAATAAACCCTCGGTCATGTCATAAATTTAACATTAAACATTAAATGTATATATATTATTTTATTACTGACATAAGAAATTTTTATATGCAGTATATATTAAATCTCTAGAACTCTTCACAAAGAGATTTTGTCATGTCTTGCTCAGATTGTAGCTCCAGGAATTACATTATACTCCTGCCATAATGAAACAGATCTTTAACTAGTTAAAAAGGCAATGTCAATTGTCTCATAGCCAGTGGAAAGATGCTCGATCCTTGCTGAGCATGGAGAAGCTGGGAAGCTGTGAGCCACAGACATATTGACCTGGCTGCAGACAAAGATGCAATGTCATTTTGACTCCATGGCTGGCCACAAGATTTTGTGTCCATGCTCTCCCACTGAGTGCCTTAAACGCCTCTGTAATGCCACGACACAAGTATCCACCAGCAGCAGACACTTTAGAGTTACCTTTTCCTTTGAAGACCGTGCTGCCTCCTGCTGCTGTTGCTTCTCAGACCATGCCTCCAGGCTTCATCCCTTCACCTGCCTCCCCTGTCCAAAACCATTACCAGAACCTTTTTCTCAAAGTCACGACCACAGATGACTTTGCCAAGCATGGTGTTATCAGGGATGCTCTGTCACAGTGCAGGCAATTGGGCAGGAGTAAGCAGATGGAGTTCAGGTGTCTTCACATTGCTGTATTGTGCCATTTCAGTGCTCCCATGTAAGCCACCAGACAACATCTGTCAACCTTAAAAGGTGCCAGTTTCACACATGCTTTATGTCATATCGGCCAGCTCCCATTGATAACCAAAATGGCCTCCTGAAGGTTAGGTAGGTTCCCCACTGAAACAGGACCGAATACCGATGTTTAGTCAATTTTAAATCCCCACGTTCTTTACCTAAACAAGCCCAAAAGGGGAATACGGAAAAACCAGAGAGGTACTGAAGAAAGAACATGATGAGGCCCTGGAGCAGGTTGCCCTGAGAGGCTGCGAAATTTCCACCTTGGAGATATTCAAAACTCAACTGGATTAGGCCATGAGCAACCTCTCCTGAGGTAAAGAAAGGCCACAGGGTCCACATTGCCACGTAGGAACTGAAAACAAAACACCAGAAAGGGCAGAGGAGGTGGTCAGCAGCAAGGAGCAGTGACCAGTGACCGAAATGTAAATGTGAGAAGCTGAGCAGACAAAAGCAAGTGGTTAAGATTGCCTGAGGCATCTGCAGCTGGGGAAAGTTGAGGCGAGGCCTACAGGCCTACTGTGAGACTGCTCTGGCCCCACCAACACTTGGGGAGGGAATTATGTGCATTCCACCTAGTGTCATGTTATGGTTTGATTTTCCAGAGAGGAACCACTGCTGAAGAACAAGTGTATTTATGTGATTTTTCGTTAGCTAGGCATAGAAATAATTAATGTCACTTGAACTCTTCTTTCGCTTTCCAATTTTACATATTTTTCACAGAAGGCTACTGAAATTTAGAAATATTTCCAGGCAACCTTCCAAAAATCAGAAAGTAGAGACTAATAGATACCATCTTCTCTATTCTAGACTACCTAATCAATTTAATCACTAGGGGATACATCTTCAAAGTGGCACTTAGAGGCAGACGAACCATGTTAAGAAGCACCAGGATTTACATCCCTACATCACCATGACCAATTTAAAACTGTGACCTGAAGGCAGCTCATTTTTCTGTCCAGGCGGATGACAAAAAGCTCTGGGTGCAGGAACAACCCTGAAGCTCTTGCTTAAGGAACCCACTTTCTTTGTACATGTCTAGGAAAGATCCCAGAAATGGCTGGAACCTGTGTCCCCAGCCCCATGTCTTCTTCTGGGCCTGTTTTAATCACCCATGGCCTGAAGCACGCACTCCATGCAATACCAGAGTCTCTTTGGCTTTTTAACTTAAGGTGAAGTAGTGCAGCAGGACCCTACATAAATAAACAATGCACCAGCCAAAACAACATTAGTTTTTTCATTGCTGCAGATGAGACATCAGTTTAGCTTAAGTTCTGTGTGTGTGTTCTCGTGCTGTGCTTTTGTTTTAATTACAAAATAACAAGAAACCCAGATACAAGTATATTCATCTTCATTTCTCATTCTTATTCTTTTTTTTTTTTTTTTTTTTTTTTTTTTTTTTTTTTTTT
>NC_048893.1:6844457-6938506 GCF_011077185.1 Oxyura jamaicensis
TTTTTTTTTTTTTTTTTTTTTTTTTTTTTTTTTTTTTGGTCCAGGTAAATGATATATTTGTCATACTAACAGCAGAACTCCTGGTACCCAAAGATGAAGGCCCAAAGACAGAAGCACTCAGACTCCAAGCATCCCACTGAAATGAGCAGGCTGTTGTGAGCCTACACAGGAGTCAGGAGCTGCAATGGCTGGCTGAATCAGAGCAGAAAGGAGGCCAAGACCACACAACAAGCTAGAAAAAGTGCCAAGAATACAACCCAGGAGCTTTTTGGCTCTTTGTTCCCCATTCAGATCACAGAACCAGGCTTCCTCTCTCCATTGATTTCAGGTAAAAGTAAAAGGGAAAGCAAGAGATGATAGTTGCAGGCTGCTCTCCAACTATTTGTGTGTTATTTGGAGATGGTCAGAGCATCTCTGCATTCACAGTAGATGATGCTGCAGGTAAGCTACAGAGAAAATGGTTGAAGAGATAGAGGTAACCAAATCTGAACACAGTTAATTGTAAAAGAATAATAAAATGCAGCTGCTCAAAGAACAGGGTTCAAAGCTATGATCTAAAAATAAAGAAATACATGGGTCACAATATTATTTTGTACAGCAGTGTTTGATCAAAACAGTGGACTTCTGAGACTGTGATATTTGCAGGATTTGTAGGAATATAAACAACTTTGTATAAGGCTTAATTTCCTTCAGTGCTACTGAACCCTCCTTCCAAAATGGATTTTTTTAAGTACTTGAAAAGGAGCATCGTATTTTGTACAGAAGAAGCTGTTACAGTGGCCATGCACGATACAAAGACACTGAAGCTTTTTTTTTTCACAAGCAGGAAAAGAAGAATCTACAAATGTAAAAAGAACCACACATCCCTCTCCACTTTTGTTTTTCTTAAGGCACTTTTCCCCTGGCACACACAAAATCCTGCCCTGCCTGAGCCGTGGTTGTACTGCAGTGGATTCAGGCCACATTTAAATACAATGGAGAGTGCTGGAGCTGCATGTGCTCAGAGTACTGGCCACAAACATCTCCAGCCCTGCTGCTGGCACCTTCTGAAAAACACAGACGTTTGCTCTGCCTGCCCTGAGCAGAGGTATTTTTGACCTGACTGCAGTGATCTATCCAAGGGATGAAACACCACGACCAGTCATGGCTGGAAGAAGAATCATGCGTGTCTCCTAGTCCCATTCTTGCTATATTTGGGATAATCATGACATTTGCAAGAGAACGAGTGATTTTTGGAGCTTGCTTGGCTGAATCCTGGCCTTTATGAAGACAGCTGTTTTCAAGGAGTGGTTCATTAAAAATGTCTTCACTGAAAAGCATCACTTAACTATACAGGCATTTTCTTAGATGCATTCCTCTTATTTGGAGGCTGACATTCCAAATATCTTCAGTTTTAAATTAGTCTAAGTACAGGGATGCCACCACTGGTACACTCAGTGGTAACAAAACACAACTACAAACTGAGAATTCAGAATAAATTGCAGTAGACTGTTAAGATCCTAAGGAATTAGGATAACTCGATAAATAACCTTCTCTTTTCTTGAACGACTGATTGCACATATCCATCTCAAGGTGAGAACAAGTGGATTTGGGAGGTCTTCTTTGACACATCTTAGTTGATACAGGCCTATAAAGCAGCTTTCCTGAAGCATTGCTCAGACCTGAAAGCTTGTGGTGAGAGGACTAAACAGGCATGTGAGCTATTGCGGCTTAACACCCTTTTATTTTCCTAGCAGTGGCCCTACACATCATGGCAAGTAAAATGATGTGAATGGAAAAAATACACAGCCTCACAACACCACAGCTTAATGTAGTCTGGTTTTATTGGAAGCGTCCTTGTTTTGTGATCTGAGGTATTAGATAGCATGAAACTCATTTGGGTAGTCTCTGGCTGGAGGCAGATTCTGTCTGATTCTTCCTGAAAAGTGAGGCAAATGTGGAGGTCTCTGCTAATGCCCAGATGGAAATAATGCACCATCCACTGCCAGCACATTCAGCTTCGTCTGCTGGGGTTGGAAAGCTTTAGAAGAAATCATGGACAGACAGAAAAATAGGTCATGTGTTGGTAGAATAGGAAGCCCAAGATTGCTATAATCAAGAAGTGTAGCATGGGTGTATGTGGGATTAAATCCTTATAGGAGACAGTGTATGGGAATACAAACACTTCATCTGCAGGAAGAGGTGACACTCAGACACTTTGTTCTGGGATCAGATAGGCACTCCTAAAGCTAGTGAGGAGCAAAGAGCTGTAGGCTATTGGGAAAAAAGGATGTTCTTGGAAAGTGTCATTTTCCTGCAAAGGCCCTTGAAAATGGCAGGTGGAAATCAGGGAACTATCACACAAACCTATTTGGATGAGCCCAAAGAAATAATGATACCTTCTCCAGAGAAAATGGTGACACAGGATCACTGGTGCCAAGGTGACCTGCTGCTGGGATTTCTTCCATTTCACTGGGTAAGGGAACTTGGGTCAAGGGCTATCTTCTCTGCAGCACACCGTATCTCTCATTGGCACTACTGGGACTGTAATCCCAAGCCAAAATCCAGGCTGGACAGAGAATGGATGGAGAGCAGCCCTGAGGAGAAGGACCTGGGGGGTGGTGGTGGATAAGAAGCTCAACGTGAGCCAGCAGTGTGTGCCTGCAGCCCAGAAAGCCAACAATGTCCTGGGCTGCACCAACACAGCGTGGGCAGCAGGGCAGGGAGGGGATTGTCCCCCTCTGCTCTGCTCTCTCAGACCCCACCTGGAGCCTGCGTTCAGCTCTGGGGCCCAGCACAAGGACAGGGATGTATCAGAGCGAGTCCAGAGGAGACCGCGAGGATGATCAGAGGCTGGAGCCCCTCTGCTCTGGAGCCAGGCTGAGGGAGCTGGGGGTGTTCAGCCTGGAGAAGAGAAGGCTCCGGGGAGACCTCACAGCGGCCTGCCAGGGCCTGAAGGGGCTGCAGAAAAGCTGGGGAGGGACTCTGTGTCAGGGGGTGTGGGGGTAGGACAAGAGGAGTGGCTTTAAACTAAAAGAGGGGAGATTTAGATTAGCTATAAGGAAGGAATTCTTCCGAGGGCGGTGAGGCCCTGGCCCAGGCTGCCCAGAGGAGCTGTGGCTGCCCCATCCCTGGCAGTGCCCAAGGCCAGGCTGGATGGGGCTTTGGGCAGCCTGGGCTGGGGGGAGGTGTCCCTGCCCATGGCAGGGGGTGGCACTGGGGGGGCTTTGAGGTCCCTTCCAACCCAAACCCTTCTGGGATCCCATGGCTGGCTTGCTCCTGTCTCTGGGGGTGGGGGGGCAGCATCCTGGTGCTGGGGAAAGCAGGCCAGCACAACCGGAGCTGGGAAGTTTCGCTGGGAAGCAGCGAGTTGGTTGATCCACCAAAGATGAGGATGAGAACCTCAGCCAGTTCACTGCTGTCAGGGGGCTGCAGCCCCCATCTGCCAGGGCCACAGCGGAGCCTGCAGGGAGGCACAGAGCACACCTCTGAGGCAGCACCAAAAAAAAAGCAGCCAAGGCTCACTACTTACGGGAGTAAATCTCTGTCTGGCAAGAGAACCCATGGTGCATGCTGGCTTCATTAAAGGTATCCACACTTGTTCCTTGGCAAATGACAAACGCAGCACAAAGGGGCACCAACCCCGGTGTCACACGAAGAACATACGCTGCCTCCCGATGTAAGAGTGGTAGCAGCGTCTCAAATTTGTCTTGAGCCTTTTCCCAATTATCAAAACCAAGGCTGTGTGAAAAGCCCATCTGTACACTCAGCCAAAAGCATTTTGTACCTAAAAGATGCTTTTTTTAAAAAAAATAAGATCAGTAGCTTTGGAGTAAGAGCTTTTGAATCCAGCAACGGAAGCTGATCTGAAAGAACTTTTTTTTTTTTTTTTTTTTTTTTTTTTAAATCCAAAGCTATCTATATAAAAAAATAATGTTGTATTGAGGTCAACGGCACAAAAGAACCAAAAATATCAGTAGCTGATACTCAGTTCCAGCTGCAGGCAAGACTGCAAAACAGTTCATTGCTACAAGCGACAGAAATTGCCATAAGTATTCCAAGCTTGCTTTTTAATTATTTGGTTTTGAAGTGATTTCATGTCAGTTAGTCAGTGAGCATCAGACACAAATGCCGAGGGGCTAGAGAAGTTAAAAACGCCCCCACTTTGGGGGAACAGAGCCTCAGCGGGTCTCTGGCTGTGCCCAGGCTCCTGGCTCCTTGCACACGATGCAGGAGGAGAGCAACCCCTGGGACTCATGGAGGAAAATGTGTGCTTTCAAGTTTGTTTTGTGTAACTCCTTGATTTGCTGTGAAAAGCCGTTGCTTTGGAGGCTGATTTTTGGGGGTTTTGTTCCTGTTTTTGATTCCGTTTGTTTTGTTTTGTTTTTGCTTATGTTCTAGACATGACCTTCTTTGAACGCCAACTTTCAGACCCGGACACAGCTCAGGCCATACACTTTTTTTTTTTCACCATATTTCAGGCAATTCTCCTCTTCGTTTTCATCGTGGATTTTATGGGCTTCCCTCGAGCATCACCAGGCCTGAGCCCTGCCCCGTGCTTGTCACCTCCGTGTCCTGACCCCAACGCAGGTGTGGGGCTGGCCACACCAGCAGGCAGCCACACCGGCAGGGACAGGCACGGCCATATGGGAGGCCAAAAGGGGAACACGGCAGGTGTTGAGGACCAGCAGCCCCCCGAACGGAGCAGTCCCCCCCTGGTAGGCAGATGGCGGAGGCCGGAGGAGGAAGGGAGTGTTTTCACACATGGGGAGGTGGTTTCGATGCAGGCAGGGACGTGCGGCGGGCTCTGGCCGATTTGGCCGGGCTGCTGCTCGTTGTTATAGCAACTGGAGGAGCCTGCTGGCAGCGGCGAGGATGGGGAAGGGGAAATTTTTAGAAAGCGAAGGAGGGAGCTGGAACGGGTGAGGCTGAAGGGCTGGAGACCAGGGGGGAGACTGGAGAGGGACGGGCAGGAGCCCTGTGTTTCGATGGTGTCCCCCTGAGCCCCTTTGGGCTGGAAGGGTCCCTGCCTGCTGGCTGCCCCGAGGGGAAGGTGCTGCTGGGGGAGGAGGATGGGGGCTGCAGATGGGTGGCCCAGCCCCAAATCCAGGTGGGTTTATCACCCCTCCTGGTCATATCTTGGGTCTCTGCAGTGGTCTGCCAGTGCAAAGCAGCCCTGGGGATCCTACAAGGGCCAGCACAGCTCTCTCCATAGCCACCAGCCCCTCTGGCCCAGAATGAGCATTTACCAGAACTGAAATATATATTTCTGTAAATAGGTATGTGCATATACATATTCATATATATATATATTTGTAAAGCCAGACCCTGAATTACCAAAATCTTGAAACGCGTTCAAGGCTTTTTAGCGTGATGTCTTAGTGCAAAGGGATTGCAACGACACTGGCCTAACAAACTCGCTAAATAGCCTTGCCTTTCCCCAAGAAAGCACCAGTTTGTGGTACAGCAAGCCTCCAGAGCTCGGCAGGGGGGTATTTCAGGAGGAAAACTTCGGAGGAGGAAGGAGGAAAAGCCTCCCCGCTCCCCTCCCGGTGCCCAGGAGATGGCAGCAGCGGGTGCGAGCTCTGCGGCCCCTGTGGAGGGCACATCCCTCACCTGGGCGCTAAACACATCATTTAGGGAGGTGTTTCGGTGCTTTCGACGGGACGTTTCGACCTTGCCCTGAGATGGTGCTATGTATTTGAGGCTTTTATCACGCTGTGTGCCTCTCACAGCCACGTTCTCACCTCTGTCGGGTTTTTATCATCGTGGTGCTTGGGTTTTAGTGGGGCTCTGAGACCCAAAATGTAGTTACAAGTGCCTTGGTTGCTCTGTCAGACATCAAATCTGACTTTTCTCCATCTTTCCCTCTTTTTTTTTTTTTTTTAATCAGTCCTGTCCCCTGCATGCCCAGTAGGTCGCATTTTCCCTCCCCACGCACGCCCAGGGTTGGGGCTGGGTTCCCCTCACTCCCAACAGCAGCGCAGTTGTCAGCCCAAGCCCCCAGCTCCGGATCCATCCCCCAGATTCCTAACTAATTAAATGCCTTTTGTTACAAACCAGCCCTGGGAAATAATCCAAGGGCAGGGAGGCCTGAACGGGCAGCAAGAGCTTGGGTGAAAGGGAACAATGGGGAAGGAATGAAAAGCACAATGAGCACACACAACAAAAAAAAAAGCACAAAAAAAAAAAAAAAAAGAAAAAAAAAAAGAAAAACCATACGTACGTTAGATTTGAACACAGGAACACGCTATGCCATGCACAGGGCTGTGTTCCATCCTCAGCTTTTGAGACAGGCTTGGTGCCTAACCTTGGGTACAGGGTGAAAATCTTCATCACCTTGCCAGTGCCCAGTCCTGCTGAGCAGCATGGGGACAGTCCTGTCCCCAAAGAGCAAGCACCTTCCTGTCCTCAAGCAGCAAACCCTGCTCTTCTGTGCCAGCGGGGGCCTTGGGATGCTGCAGGTAGCTTGCATTTCACCTCTGGACTGGGCAGGAGCATGATTGCCTGGCATATGCTGGGAGTTCGTGGTGGAAATCAGAAGGCACTCCCTGGGAATGAGAAAATTAAAAAAAAAAAAAAAAAAAAAAAAAAAAGGCTTTGAAGAGGTTTTACTCCTTTGCATTTAGCGAGTTAATTCATCACTGTCACAGATAATTTCTCTAATGAAGCTGAGGTTTTAAAGCACAGGTATCGCTCGGATGAGCACGTTTCCAAAAGCCGCTTTTCGTAGCAGAACCCTAGCTCAGCTCTGTGAGAGCGGTACCCTGAAACGCACAGAGCATGATTCACCTGAACCACGAGCCCAGAAATCAGCTGACTGTAGGCAAGTGCTGAAACTCTGCATCAGGGAAAATCACTCATTACGGTCCGCAACTTCCGTGATGAAGGCTTGACAGCCTAAGTGTAAAGAGCCTCTCTATTTCCCTGCTGCTACTGATGAAAGCAAATTCCTGAACTGCTTCTCATCAGAGAATCCTTTAGGCTCCATTTGCCAAAGAGGAGTTCAAAGGCAGACATCCTGCTGGATGGAACACGAAAGCCCCCCACGCCCCCAGACGATGCAATCCCCTTTTGCAGAGATGGTTTGGGGCGCGCTGGGCTGCCAAGCTCCGAGTCCAGAGTGAGCGGGGCTCAGCTGAGCACCCTCTGCCCCTTCGTACCCGTGGCCCCCGCTGCCAACGAGCCCTCGGTAAGGGGCTTAGGCTTGCTGGCTGCTCTTTGATTTTCAAGCACGACGAAGCAGAGTTGGCTTTTCGATTCCATTATGAAAGCGGTTTCACGGCAGCTGAAGAGGGGGCAAGAAGGACATTTCTTCTTCCCACCTCATCAGACTGAAGCTTCCCTGTGCCAACCTCAATCTGTGTTCAATTGCTCGTGCCATCCACCTGAGAGTGGACTTGGGTACATACTAGAAGTTAATTCAGAACATGATTACTCTGGTAATTGAGTGCTAGAGCTGTAGTGGGGGATTCTGGCTCTGGGAGCCCCCTCTCAGGTGTTTTATCTCCCCTCCTTTTCCCTTGTCACCACTGTGGAGATGCCACCTCCCCTCTTGCTGCCTGGTGTTTGACCTGGGGCAGGTCCCTTGTCCCCAGCCCTTTGCAGAGGTCACAGCACCTGATTTTTTACCAGGAAACAAAATTCCATGAGTGAGCAGCTGTTCAGGGGCAGCATCCAAAGCACCCGGCTTCAGAGTCCTTGCAGTGAAGATGATGTTCCCTCCGAGTCGGGTGCTGCAGGTGCCTTTATACTCAAAGCAAAGGAAAAGGGCCGGTTTCTCTGCAGTGACACACATCAGATCCAGGTGGTTAGCTCAGATGTACCCACCTGACATTCAGCAAAATGAACCTGAGTAGCCAGAGAAAGATTAATAGAAAAAAATATTGTCTTGGAGAGACAACGAAGCAAACGACACTGAGATGGACAGAAGGCAGCCTTTAGCAATGTCTACAGCATTGCCAGAACATGGACCATGGAAGACAAGCAAGGAGTGGAAGTCAGAATATCTGTGCTCTCTTACCACCACTAAATGCTTCCTCTGGCCATGGCTTCCACCGTGGAGAACCATTGCTGATGCCTACAAGGGCATCACAAACCTTACCCTGCCAGATCAGAGCCAGTTTAAAGAGGTAGGGTGGGGCAAAAAGAAGTCTTGTAGCTCCACTCCTCCAGATCTCATTAACTGTGGGTGTTCTTCCCATCACCGTGCAGAGCATCCAGTTCCCCCCCACACACCCTGAAGATGTCAGTTCTGATCCTATGGAAACGGCACCACCGAAGCTGTCCCATCCCCAGCCACCTTGCTCAGTTCTTTAGCATCACTGGTCACCCAAGTGCCACCTGCCCTTCTGAGCTGTGACTGACATCTGTGGCTCCTGCAACAGCAACCAAGACCCCTGGGCAGCAGACCTGTGCTTGCAAAGCCCCTTGACAAAACATTTTGGGTCCATGCGATCTGAAAAAGCATGCAGAAGGAAGACCACCTTTTCCCCCAGACTTGCGGCTACAGCAGATCAAACGTCCTCCGCCCCGTTTTCTCACTGGAGCTGGAGTGAAATATCAAAGGATAATTCAAAACACGTTTGGCGGTGCCTGAGTAGCCTCAGAAGAGCAGAGGACAGTCTCTCCACCAGGCCCAGAAACCCAGTCCTTACTAACGCGGCCTCTTTTTGTACCTCCCCCATGTCTGACAGCTCCTGGAGCGGGTCCAGCAGGGTTGCATCAGCACTACTGCCAGCATCCCTTCCACACACGGAGCAGTCTCTGAAGGAAAAAAGCCCTTCCTGGCATCTGTTCCCAATTCACCGTGCTCCTCCTCCCACCCCAGCTCACCCTGCTCTCCTCCCTGCCTCCCCAGCCACCAACAAACACCTGATCCTGGCTGATCAGGGCTCGTCGGGACGAGCTGAGGTCTCTGATCTGATCACTCCTGTCTTTTCCAGTCCTGTTTCCATCCCCTGCTACTTTTCTCCTGCTGCTGTTCCCGTAAGATTTAGCTCTCTGTAAAGGCACCGAAAAACCTGACCCTAAACCAGCAAATCATTTGGGCGTGCACTTTCTTCCACACGTCCTTTAAAATGATGTCCTTTTAAAAATATTGCCAAAATATTCGATAGTCGTGCCTAGGAGACAGAGCAAACTTCTGCCACCTAATTTTAGCAACAATTTTGCATATACAAACCCCGTTGTAAGGACCCAGAAGTCACCACGATCTTGATACTCCTGCCTGCACTTCTGGGTTTTAACGAAGCTGGGTATTTCAGGGTGGTCCCCGAGGTCTGGGGTTCAGCAGGACGTGACAGACACCACCGCACTCTCCAAGCACGTAGTAGATTTTATTAAGCATAGCTTTGGTTCTAAGTGTTCCTTGTTTCTGTAATACTTTTAGTTAAAAACAATTATACAAGAGCAAATACAAAAAATATTAAATTATGAAAACAAATCCATTAAGGCTCCCTTTTTATATTTATATATATTTATATATGTACACTCAAACAAGTGCAGATATTAACAGAAGGTTAAAGCCACAAAAAAGTCTAAAAATTTACTACCGTACTATCAAAAGCAAGAATTTTTAAAAAGTTCTGCCTTATTAGAGGCAAAAGTGGTAAAAGTGAGCTGTTTTCAAATCATTGAAGTATTTGCAGGATTGCTACAAATCCCATAGAGCTCAAGGGCAGGCTGGGAATCGCTTACTGGCAAGGGGTTTCTTGAGGAGCTGCACAGGACACTCGTGGTGTGACTAGCTGACCACCCACGTAGGGTTGCCCTTCCTAGCCCAATCCTGACTTGAAAGACAAGCTTTTGCTTGTGGAAATGACATGGGTGACTTGATTCCTACACTACAAGGTCGGCAGGGTTCAGAGATGCCGTAACAGACACGTTGATGTGCCGGTTGTACAAGGAGTTAATTCCAAGTGAAAACAAACAACAAATCTGCTTCACACTGTATGTACAAGGAGTTCTCTGGCCTCCTGTGTTTCAGAAAGAGAAACTCTGCCTGAATCACGAGGTGATACGGAGAGAAAGCAACAGACTTTGAGCTTCAAACCCAACACTCAATGAAGTCAAGGAGCAGCCGGCATCCCCTCTGACTCCAGTGGCATGTGGGTTGCACCAAGCTCCATCCCTTTTGCTGTGCCTGCACAGGAGGATTGCCACGTTCAAATGGCTGAGAAGAAATGGTCTTCTCAAGCCAGAGGAGGGTTTCCTCACCGATTTCGAGACGCTTCCATGCTGAGCAGGAGGTTAACTGCAGAGTGGAAGCCAACAGACGTGAAGTTTGGGAGGCTGGGGATGGTTATCGGTGAGCGTGGTATGGAAATCCAGCATACAGCACTGCCTCAACAATCAGCAGCACGAAACCAACTCCATCAGTGCACGTGTTTGAATAATGTGCTGCCCAGAAGGGAAGATCCTCTCCTAATAGAGGAAGGAAGGGAGGGAGGGAGGGAAGCATCTGCAGCACTCCGGGAGTTCCTCTGTTGAGAAAATACATGGAAGAGTCTTACATTTGGCCTTTGTCTTCTGCTGCATGCCCATAATGAGAACGGTCTGGTAGACCATCTTCACATTTAATCTTCTAGACGTGAGTCACGCTGCAAATCTAAATCAATGGCAATACACTTATTGCAATTCAATTTACTCTTGATCTGATTATGCCCTCATAATAAATGCCTGGATCTTGACAAATTGAAGCCTGTAACTAGGAAACATTGCTAATTATGGGCATTTTGTCCCAAGTGCTGCACTGAAATTGTATTTAAAACATCCAATACTTACAGGAAAGGCAAAAGAAAGTAAAAAACAAACCAACAAACCCTCCCCCACCACCTTTACAACACAAACACGCCACTGTTGATATCAGGGAAAAGTGTTCTCAAACAGTTATCTCCAATGTAATTACAGAGTAGAAATTATTTCGTTTAGCATCCTAAGGCAAAGACCATGATTAGATCCCCAGCTGATATGGACGAGCACAGCCTCAGTGAGAGCTAGGAATACGCCAGTCGAAGAAGAGGAGGATTTTTCCCCAGCTTCTGAAGATACAATTTCCGCACCCAGTCACACCAAGTGAGAATCCAGTCCTATAATCCTACGTGAGTCACCTGTTCCCCCCTCCTCACCCCAGGCTTCCCTGGGCAACTAGTAGTCATAAGCATGAAGGATCAGATTCTGCCATTCCTATGCAAGCTGAGTAGCGTTTATTTAACGGCAAGTCACGGGGGCAACTGGCAGAAAGGCAGAAGGTGACAGAACTGGACCCGAAGGCTCAGTGGTAACACATTTCCCCTCTTCTTTGAGGCTAGAGGATGGACAGGATAAAATGAGGTTCACTTTATGCCTCACTTCAGGGATTTTTTTTTTTCCATTTTGGTAGATTGCAATGATCGGTTTGGTCTGGTTTAAGCACAGCTCTGTTGCAGCAATTGCAACAAGTTCCTGCAACAACTGAGCAGGGACTGAGGGCAGACCAGACTCCTCATTTCAGCTGAAGACGTCTCGGCGAGTAATGTGCTAACACTGCATTCAGACCAGCATGTTCTTGGAGGAGAAAGGCCACGGCAGCAAAGTAGGTAGGATTTCAAAACACAAAGGAAGAAGACAGGTCGTTTTGCATTGAGAGATGAGAGAGGTAAATACACAGGTAGCACTGCACAGACCTTCACACAACATTTCAAGGGAGAAGTTCAAAGACACTGATAAATCAGCTTCTGGATTCTCTCTGGTGAGAGGATCATCAGATTTCTGCTCTTTCATAGCCCAAATTCTGCATGTTCAACAGGGAGAACTGGGCTTTAAGGCTGCTCAACAGTTCACTGCTGGTGAATTTTAAGCATACCCATCTGGCCTACACCTGCCTATCCCGCTGGGGATGGGCAGCAGCGATCATCATACCTCATCTCCTCCGAAACTTGCTAAAAATTCCGACCGAACACAAATTATTGTGATAAGCACGCAGGGTGTAGGTCTAGATGGAGGAAGTTTACCTGCACAGTATAGTTTCATTAAGATACCACAGGAGGACTTTTGTTTCGTTTTAAAGCAAAATATAATCTGTGTATCTCCACTAAGCTAGGATCACAAGAGATAAAGCAGTGCAACGCTGAAGAAACTTCCCTAGTATCCCTGGTTAAAATCTCTGAGTGAGCACTTCAGACCGGTCCGTGACACTGAACTGACAAACAGACTCCCTATCCGTCACTCTCAGGACTGCATTTGGCAAGTCGATCTGTTTCTGTTACAGTCTTTTTAATCCACGCTTCCCAGGAATTAAAAATCTCATCTTCAGTAAGCGTCAGCTGGATGCTGTTCTTCTCCCTCTTGACAAGAAAATCAGAGACAACTTGCAAAAGCCTCTCTGCAGCCACCGCAGGAAAGCTGGAAGTCTTAGCAGGTGCTGGCTCTAGGAGTCTGGTGCTTCTGTTGCTTCCTGGACCGTCCTCCTCAAGTTGCCCTTGACTTTGACAAATTCAGGTGCATTTTCCTGCTCTTCCTGTATCTTCTGTTGCTCCAGTTCCAGCTGAAAAGGGATTCACATGTTAAAAAGTGTATAAAATAGATCATGGACATAAAAGACTAAAATCTAATGGCTTCAATAACTGGCCATGCATAACAATTTAAGCTGCTTCCTTTCTTTCTTTCATGGAAAAGATGAAGTTGTATTTCTTTGGGAGTATCTGTTCTCATAAACCATCAGTCTTTTCAAATCCTTGTCTCTAGCTCATTCCAGCAGGCCTGCTAATACCTTTGCCAGATGGACAAAAACTCTGCTAGTGCAGTAAGAACATAAGATGAAGCATTTTTGATGAAGTTCTTGGACATCTTCATTTAAAAAAAACAACAATAATTCCCTTCTCTGGCTTTCAGAACAGGACGAAACCAAATGTGCCTCATGGGAGAACAAGTGTGAACAGCTACTACTGAGCACACGTGCAGAATTTATTTCGGAGTGCCTAGGTATGGATTTCTGTATCTAACTTGACCATCTCTTTTGGTAGATCTGCTTTATCACAGAGATCAATACAAAAATCAAGGCTCCTCCTTGGCCCTTAGCTTTTTGTTTCTGAAAGCCCATCACCGACATTTTTGACCCAGCTGAAGCTCTCATCCATGCAGACTTTCAAAGTTCCCCTGTGAGGTAAGACTCTGCACTATGGGACGAAGCCATGTAGTGCCAGCACAGAACATTACACACTGCACAGAGTAAGGATGGCTTAGCAATCCTCAGTGAAGGCAGACAGGTCAGGTCACCAGAAAGGAAGAAATAACCCTTCAGAAAACTGACAAAAGCTCCTGAAAGGAGCTTTTTCTTAGAACAAACCAAGGTCTCCCTGATTAATGGGGACCATGTCGTTGGTTCTATTTAGGTCTTTTAAATAATCTCTCCTTTGTCTCTGGTTCACAGACAAAGAACATGCTCTGTTACATGACATGCTCATGACATGCTCATGACAACGTTCCTCCGTGTGTCATGTTAATTAATGACATTCCCATAGTGCTTACAAAGTCACAACATTGTTTGCAGGGGACAGGCTTTTCCTCTTCTAAGAGAATTCTCTATTCTACCTATGTCCTTGGGTGGGTCAATTCCAAATCAGGCATCTTTTGAAGCTGGCCTTATCTTTCTAAGAGCAGAAAGGAAAAGTGACGGGATGATATACTTCAAACTACAATAGCTTTCTCCCTCCAAAAATATTTCTATGCCTAGTTAAAAAACTATAATAAAAAACACTGAGCCTAAACATTGATTTGACTACACCTCATTCTCAATAGTTATTCGATTTAATTGATTTCTGTCAAGAAAAACTGAAGATATTGTTCTAAAGCGTTCATTTATTTAAAAGTAAATGCAATGTTTTATGCACGCTGACTTGTTTGATGAGGTGTTTCACTGAAAAAAATTTGCCTCTCAAGTACGCAAAGTGCCTTAAGAGGCACGGAGACCTTTGGCTGGCCCTGTGCTTAGCAGTAAGCTTCCCAGCAAAGGGTGACAACTCCATATAATCTCTCTACTTGGGGTCTGAGAATGTTTTCCTTCATTTGGAAAAGCCAACAGACTCATTCATTCAAAAGAGCTTTTGCAGCCTTAAAAAGTCACCTAGTTTTTGTACACAACCCAGGAGAAAGAAACAATCGATGTTTTATTCATCAAGCATCCAGTTTTGATGCACTGGAGTCTAACATCCATTCTTAGTGATCAACTCTTCATATAAAGGCTACAGAAGTTGACTAATTCACCACAGTTTCAATGGTTCCACGTGGCCAGTGCTCCACAGACATTGCTGTTGTTCCAGACAGGATTCATTTGACCAAAGGCAGACATCTACACGGAGTTCCTATATAATACGTGAAAACAAAGAGGTAATTGTAGAGTGTGATTTGAGTCATTGTAAAAGAGGCGCCTGCATTCAGTCAGAGGAACCGTGCCAAAAATCTGCTGCTGCTTCTCTCCTGTCTACAAAGGGAGCATCGGGTGATGAGCTCAGGAGATGTGTAAAGTTAGTGTTGTTTCTCATCTTACCTGCTCCAGCTTCTGCTGCCGTTTCAGTAGCTCTATTTCCAGGTCGGACTTCTTCTTCTGTGCCTCCTCTTCTTTTTGCTGTTTAATAACTTGATCTCGTTTTCTTTTCTCCATCACCTTTTGTAACTCTGGTTTGTTCTGAGGTGCAAGACCCCTTGAAATTAAATAGGAGGAGTAGGGGGGCAGGGGAAACAAGGGAGAAAGATCACTTTTAATATGCATAAATTCACACAGAACTGTAGGCAGGTTTTCTCCAGTCAACTGACTGCCTATTTAGGTACTTTGAAATACAAATAATTAATTAAAAGGAAAAAACGGGCAGAAATTTTCTTGGTTTCTAACCAAAACCCTAAGCTGAAATTTAAGCTATATTATTACTGAGAATATGTCCCTTCAACATGCATGCTAGTATTTCTTCTGGATAATTCACTGTTACGGCTTTCATATTCAGTCTTCCTTCTACTCTCTCCATTCCAGAAAAACAGATTAAAAAAACATCCAAAATAAAGACACTAGCATAGCTGGAAACAGATTTTGGAGGGGGGGGAAAAAAAAAAAAAAAAACAAAAAAAAAAAAAAAAAAAAAAAAAAAAAAAAAAAAAAAAACACGCCCCTTGCTAGCTGATAATAATTCAGAGATTGTGTTCAGACAGCCCTACACAGCGTACAATGTGCAGAGAAGACTGCATGGGCAGAACTAAAACACGGTGTCCCTCTGGATTTTGCCACATTGTTCCTGGAAATCATGAATTCTGTCCTTCCTTGGAAATACGAGAGCTTTAGCCATGCCTGGCTGCCAAGTTATTTCCGCTGAGAACAGTGAGAGTTCCCAGGCTACACTGAAAATCACACAGAAAGAGGCTAAGACAACAAAAAACCCAAATAAAAAAAAGTTGCGGTCACCTTGGAGACCAGACAAAGGACGGAGGATCCTTCCTCTCACGAGATTTCTGCTAGTACATCAACTGAATGCTTCGAGTTCGTTCAGCACAAAATATTTTCCAAGCCAACTGCTTCGAAATGAGAAAGCTTCCTCTTTGGGAAGGTGCATCATTTTATTTACACAGGCTTGGGTGTGTACACACACACTCACTCACTACTCCTACTTATTTTGGCGACTTTTCTCTCTATTATGCTGTGAAGTTTGAGATGTTTGTTATGATAAGATTCCGAGCTGTCCCCATTATTCAGCTGTTAGCAGAACTTGTTGGAGCAAAAAGACCCAGACCGTGCCTGGTATTGTCATCTTCCCCGTGAAGACTATTATATGAATACATCTGGCGTTAAGTTTAACATCACCCATTTTTAACTTCAAGAAATTCAAGAATCTGCATAAGCTTTCAAAAAACAGGATTTGTACCCTTCCCTACTTAATTTATTACCTATGGCTGCCTCATTCTTCCATAGCATGTGCATCTGACTGCATGTTTAATAAGATATTCAAATGCCATTTTACGGTGCCATCTATGAATGACTCCACATATTATGTGCCACTCTATCACTGTACATCTCCTGGCAGCAAAATTAAATATTTAGCCACACCAAATGCTGCTCCATATTTCTCATAATGTATCTCCTTGCCTGAACGCAACAGAAGCTACAGGATTGTGTTAATATTTCATGTTCCATGCTAATTTTTAAGGGCTAAAATATAATTAAAATGAGTCAGGCAGAGAAAATCGGAGCAATTTTATTATTGCCATTATTATTACTACTGGGTAAGTGAGAGCTGGATCACTGGGAACTTCCAAGCTGGTGATTGGCAATCGTGATAGCCACGAAGCAGATGTAAGCTGCTACGTAACATTACTCTTTCCTGATTTAGATGTGCTCTAGTTATGAT
This sequence comes from Oxyura jamaicensis, assembly GCF_011077185.1. Lineage (NCBI taxonomy): Eukaryota > Metazoa > Chordata > Aves > Anseriformes > Anatidae > Oxyura > Oxyura jamaicensis. The sequence goes on from NC_048893.1 coordinate 6,860,807, forward strand.
AAACACCGGCAGAAGACCATTCAGCGTGATCAAATGGGATCGGCAGTCAGATCTGTAAAAACATACCTGAACTTGTTTTCACTCCCATATTTAGGAGGGAAAAGCAACAAATAGGCTGCTACTATCTGAACTGGGAGTCTTGAATCACCTCTTTATGATTTTCCTCGTTAAATAAAAAAGTTTAGTCTAGAGTAAGTAAACTGTGCTATACCACAAGTTAGAGCTGATGGGATTCATCAGCTACGTCAGCTCAAGCTCCAACAGACAGCGCTTACAGTAGGCATGAAGAAGGCATGTAGGCATGGGGAAATACCTTCTACGATCAAAAATGCTGCTAAGAACTGACTGGTCAAAAATGAAAGCTCTCAGTGCCTACACTGAGTCTTCACAATAAATTGTGGTGAAGCAGGCTTCGTTGAGGGCACTAACATTCTTCCGTACGCATGGCAATTTGCCGTAACAAAGCAGAACACACAGCTACGTTACTGAAGAGCCTCCTGTCAGAGGTGGTACATGGCAGAACGCACAGAAGCCTAACCCTCTTTTCAAAAATATCATTTTTTTTTCTGTTGGTGAAACCCTCAAAGTATTTCATTTCTGCACCAATAAATACAAATCTCAAATTAACGGCTGCAGCTCATCAAAATCACAATAAAAGAAGAGCAGACACTGAGGGCAGCACAACTGCTCTGTGTAATAGGATATCCTTCTAGAAGAAAAAAGCTCCACAGTTTTCAAGTGCTTTATCCTTTCATACACTTTAAAATGAAAAGAAAAAAACACCACCACAGACTTAATTTAGGGCAGCCTCCACAGCATTCAGAGCAAGATTGTAATTTGGGGAACTTTACCTTTCTTTCTTTCCATGCCTATAAACTTCGTGGTGCTAGGAACTGACTTTGATGTTTAATCCCATTAACTAAAAAAAAAATAGGTCGAACACCTATTTAGGCTACTTTTTTCCCATTCAGTTGATATTCTGTAAAACATTTCTACTTCTTCAACACTAAAGAAATGCTGCTCATTTAGAATTAAGTATCAAAGCTTAGCATTTGTGAGGACTTTGCTATTACACATAAAAACAAAACAAAACAAAACAAAACAAAAAAACTTTTCTCTTCTCAAAATACCACCATGACAGACGGGGGAAAAAAAAAAAGAGAAATTTTCAGAATGAGACTTTTCTGCCAAACACACAAATCCAGCTGTGCTGGAGTAGCCAAAGCAACAGCTGTAACCCCCTGACTATTCAACTTATCGGAAGAGACGTAAAAATGGTCATTAAATGATCTGCTCTTACCCTGGATGCAGCTGGCCAAGGAACATGAGTAACAAGGTCTAGATTAGGACTCAAATTATGTATCTTATTAATGGATTAATAAATAAGATTCCTGAATTGTAAATTCTAATTCATCGCCAGAATAGGCAGGAAGACACCAAGCCTTCCCTTATTCCTGCTAGGATGGCCATGCAGGATTATGCTTTTGACACCAAGATAGCAATTGGTATCTTGGCCATATCACTAATTTACAAAGATGTTTGTATCTGTTTGTTTAAATGGAGGCGTCTCACAGGCCTGGAGGCTTTTTTCTCCTTTGTGTAGTCAGGTGCTTGTTTTCATAGTATGTTTTTTAAATGAGTCCTCCATTGTTGAAGAGATTTAATAACAAACCCTCAGCTACCTCGAGGCCAAGTCCCTGCGTCTCAGAAGTTGATGAAATCAAGTTCCAGCTTTTTACTTCTTCAAAAGCAATATATAATGCAACAGCTGTGCATCCCACCCCAGAAAGGAGGAAGCACAATTTGCATAATATACAAAGAAACACTTGTGCGGCAGCAGAGCAGGCCCCAGACAGCCACACCGCATTGTAAGAAAGATCAAGTAACCAGAGAACAACTTCATCTGAAACAAAATTTAAGATGTCTTCAGCTAAAAAATGGCCCCGTAAACTTAGTGTGTGAATGGTGAAAACTTGCAGATTTGATGATCTTGTCAATAACAACTGAATTTTGTCAAATATCTGATAAAGTTAAGAGTTCAGGACAAATTACAGTGCCTGAAATACAAAATGTGATAGGGGAGAACTGAACTGCTTCCTCATGAAGCCAACCCTTAGTGAGCATCCACAAAAACAAAGTGCAAAGTCTTTTACTAGAAGGTTTTACAGAGCTTCACCTACGAACAACTGATCTGAACATCCTGTACGCAGTCTGGTGGTGGACCAAACATGGAAGGCCTACAGGTGGATCTACACTTAGATAAAACACGGGGGCAGCCTACAGCTTTCTTGCACAATTATCATTCCACCATTTTTTCAGATTCTACTGATCTGCACAGGCCTGGTTTGGGGTTTGCAAGTACCCCACCTGAGGCTGGCGTAGGCACCACCAATTGTACAACAGGACACAACCAGTGGGCAACATGGGCAAAGCTTTCATACTGAAAATAATGATCCAATATTAGAATGATAGCGAAGACCAATTTAATAAAATTCAAACAAATACCATGGTTAAGAATCACAGTCTTTTCTTCTACAAGATTTGAATCAAGAAAATGCACAATCTGAATCAAGAAAAGGCTTTTACCTTTTCTGGTTCATAAGCAGCTCTCTATGGAGATCTTGATGATTCCGGGATGACTTCACAGGATTAATTAATTTCTGAGGTCTAATTAATTCAGGATTGTCATCATCTATGTAGTCTGGTTCGGCCATAATCTTTCTTGGAGCGGGGTACGGATCTTTGGGTTCGGTGTCCTTACTCACAGTATCTGCAAAACAGGGGGAAGGGAAAAACTATGATAAATCTACACTGAAAGGCCTTTTAAAGTTGTCTTAAAGCACATCAAGGCAGCATTCCACACTGACAACATTTATGCTTTTCTACATAGATTTTATCTGTAGTAAGTGAAGGTGCTCAGAGCAAACACCTTTTAAAATAAATAGATGGCAATTTCGTAAGGTTATCTTCGAAAACCTTCATCCCTTGATTGGATGTGCAGATTCCTTCCATCCTGGGAACTAGAAATACTTAAGGTTAGACATGCGAAGAGCCCGAGTGATTTTAATAAGTCCACCTGATGAAACGTTTTTATATCAGCAATGCTAAGATCCAAAAGATGTTTTAAATAGTGACTACATCAAATCCCACGGATGTGTATCAGAACCTTACAGATTTCCATTTTCTGCCATCAGTCTCATGCCACCTATGGGAAAATACCTCGTGGTTAGCACTGAGCAGTGCCACACCGAGCAAAAGTTTCCGGGTGAAAATTGCCAAATCTGCCATTGCTGGGATGGGAGTTTTGAGCAGAAAGGTTGGGAAGAAAAAGTTGGATGTGGATGTATCTTAAGGCCATATATCACCCAGTGAAAGTCCACAGAAGTCCACTGATTTGAAGCCAATAAAACCCCGATGATTTATATCATTTCCCAATCTGGCATTTTCCTATTCTAGCACAGAAAACATAAACACCAAGTCACAGCACTTTTAAGCAACAGATGACAAGTAAACTATAGCTTTCAAGTAATTCATAGCTTTCAAGAAATTTATACATGACCATTCGACCCCCCTTGCATTAGAGAGCCTCAGCCACAAAACATTCAGCACCTGAAACAAAACACATTCACAGCTCTTCTCCATTTGCTGTCACAGACAGCAGTGTGCAGAATCCGGCACGGTGCAGTTGTCGGTTTGATGAAGCAAACAAGGTCCTTCAATAGGACAAAATAAATAAATAAATCTCACAGCATGTGGGTTTTGCAGGGACGAATCAATGGGGTGCCCTTCGGAGTCCTTCTTGCTTCTCTCAAGCAAGCACCTATCTGCACAAAGGCCAAATATACAGAGTCGTTGGAAAATCCATGTCAGAAGAAACTTGGAAGATTTCTATTAAATCTAATGTAGGTCTAAATGTTAGGTCCCTGAGGCTGCCCCCTGAGCAAGCCCAGCACCCTCAGCTGCTCCAGCCCCAGCCCAACTTGGTGGCCATCCACTGAACTGTCTCGACTCCCACGCTGTTCAACTACACGTCACATGAAAAAAGCCAAAAAGCACCCCAAACCCAGCCTGCATCTCAATGTACCTCACTTAGCTCCGTGCCATGAACAAGTGTGTACAAGTCTATCCATCGCCGACACTGTATAAACTTTATTTCATTTTTTTAACAAGGATGCAGCAGTTCCTATTTCCTCGGCGTTCATGTCAGGCTTTTCCCAAGTAAAACAGCTCAGGTACTCAGAGCGCGGGTTTGTTTTGGATATAAACCTCGGTTTCCCTGTGCTCCTCTCTCACTTCTCTTGCACTGTGAAGGAACTGTGACTCTCCCAGAAGGCATTCATCACCCCCGATTGTCCACGCCAGGAAATGACCTGCTGCTTCTTTCAGACGAGTCCTCCCTTTGCTTAGGTGAAGATGGAAAACAGAAACACCCGCAACTGTCATAGGCAACATACTGGTCTTCTAACACGAGCCCCCCCAAAGCAGTTGGATTCAATCATTTCTCAGAAAGCCTGATGTCATGTTTTGCAGCATGCAGATTTGCTTTTGGCAATGACTTAAAATGAAGTCTATTTATTCTCCTTTCTTCTGTCCCATCCCTACTTTTAAAAACATGCATGCAGCTCTGAGGTCAGGAACCGCGGTTTCCTAATGTAACATGAACTCTACTAGCAGCAAATGTGAATGAATAAAGCTCCCTGGAGACGCTTTCCACATGTGATTAGGCTGTAAATGATTTCAGCTAGGATTTCCAAACAAAGCCAGTGAAACAGGGCACCCGGCTCCCACTCGGTGAATCCCCTCACACCCTCTGCAAGCCTTAGCCTGGCTGGAGGCCACCATCCCAGTCCCGCAGAGCCACTCAAGCAATGCAATTGAAATAGCGGGATTGCAGCCCACACCCCTTCACAGCAAACATTCACAGAAGTACAGAAGTTTCACAGAAAGGGAAACCGAGGCACCAAGGACTCCGTGCACAACCAGAGACAGGAGCTGGGCTGGAAGCGGCACCTCCCAGCTTCACTCTGAGGTTCAGCCCTCACATCAGCAGAGCAGTCCAGCTCTGTGACAGAATGCCTTAAAGTCCTAAAACAAAGTTTCATAAGTGTTCAGACAATATAAATCTATATGGATAAGTATATAGTATGTCCCTGCTGCTCATCCCTCCCAAAGCCACCACCACAGAGCTGCTTTCACACCACCGCAGCGCAACACGAAGCTCTGCCCGCTGCTACCAGCACTGCTGGAGTGGCTCTGTAGCACTTCTGCGTCGTAAATCTGGACAAAGAATTTTATATTTCCCCATACCTTAACCCAAATAACACAGAGCAGGAATATGCTGCCCTAATAGCACGTGAGAGGCTCCTTCCACTCATCTACACATCGACTGAGAAGGCACAACCCGTTTCGGTGGCTCACTGCTACCTTACTCCAAAGCACGAGGAAGGAGATGTGGATCCGGGTATGTTTTAGCTGAGCTTGTTTCCAGTTTAATACGCCCACTGGTTTGGCAGGCGCTTCCTCGGTGCATGTTCTGGATCAGCTGCTGCTGCACAAGCAGCACAAAGCATTTATCTGCAGTGTCTTGTCCTGCCTGAGCAACTCGCTCAGACTTTGTCCCTGGCTTCTTGGACACGGGGATTTATTTTTTTATTAAATCCAGGCAGAATTAACTGGGGATCCTGGATTTTGAAGTTTGATTTTTCTTTTTTATGGATTTTGGAATTTTGAATCCTCAAACAGAACCACAAAACAACTTTAGTATCCCACCAGACAACGTCCCCATATTAAAATCACCTCGAGTATCCTCCCAGGTGGAAACGTGATGTTTTCAGATGCCAAGATGCTTTCAGAGCAATGAGGAAGAACCCTAGTGACACCTTAGCCATGGAAAGCCAGGAGCAAGCCATCACATACTTGCTTTCCAAGGAAAATACGGGAGATAATTGCAAGTAAGCTTTGTGAGAGCAGCAGAGACCCTTCGATTTGATAATACTGAAAGAATGCAATGAGCCAGGGTGTGCCAGAAGAATGCAAATTCCACATGGGGGAACATCTCCAACAAGCAGTCTGCTTCTGATGTTCTTCATTTTTTATTCTATCTAAAGCGTGTTTTTTTTTTTTTCAGCAAAAGTCCCAAAGTGATAGCAACACTGCAAGACGCATGTAAAGAGAGCTGCAGACAGCCCCCAGAATTTTTAGCAGTTTCAGAGAAGCTCTTAACAACACCGGGTTAAGGTTCCTGCAGCTGCCAGAGCTTTTGCTACAACAGAGCTCGTATGGCTTCACGACGAGGGGCAAGCTCACGCCAAGAAAACCCTGGTGTTTATATGGCATTCAGGGAGTCGCATTTATTTGCTCGCTGGTATTCCTCATCCCAGAAATCGCCCTCCACATATGGAAGCTGAATATAAAAATTCCTGGGAGACACCATGTATTTCTATTATTATACTTATATGTGGCATTTTCACCCTTCAAATGGTTCCCACAATTATTTCCAGCTGTGAAAGCAGAGGTAGGCTTGAGGCCCCTTAAAAAGCAGATAAATAAATGCCTAAGCATATAGATGAACATCAAAATAACAGACTAGTCCGGGGTCCAAAAATCACATTAAAGCTAAATTCATGCCATTTCCTTTTTGTCTTAATAAATTCTTGAATTAATATCTTCCACAGAAGCATTAGCTCTGAATAATACCTCCCGAAGAAAAGACTTGATTCTTGGAGAAGCCTGAACATCTGTTCCGCGCTGTACTGCAAGCCATCAAACACCATTTTTTAAGGCTTACATTTTTAGATCTTTAAACTACTGCGTAGCCTTGTGGTTTGTTACAAGCAACCCAGAGGCATTCTTTGGAAAGAAAGAGGGTTTTTACGCTCCCCCCTTCTGATTTTGAGAGGAATCGGAATAAAAAGTTTTCGGCATGTCCCTGCCCAAGCACAGCCAGCTCTGCCCTGGGTGGAAAGGAAAAGGGCCACTTCGATCCACGTTGCACTTCCCAGTCACCTTCTCAGCACTGTTTGTACACGAAAGCTCACCGCCACTATCATTTCCATCTATATGCTCTCGGTGCAGCGAGAGGCACTTGACTGGAGAGATTTACTTGATTAATCCGTGATTACAGACATCATTAATAACTTCCCACCGTTCACCCTTTAATTCAAGTGAGAGCTGCTGAAAACAGAACGCAAAACACTCTTTCCTGCCAGGATGCTAAAGCCAGCCACTGTCCAAGAAGGTTGGTTTTCACCCACCCAGTCTTTGGCAGGTAAAAGGGCTGGAGAGGTCTGGGTCACGGCAGGACACGGGCACAGCCTGCCCCGGGGGGAAAGGGAAGGTCAGGAGGGGTGGGCTGGAGGTTTCAGTTCCTCCCAGCCCTTCATGCTTCGTTCAGTCAGGCTGCTGCCTTCCAGTAGCAAGAAATGTGCTTCTGGATCCGGAGAGTGCATTAACCTGCTGCAAAGCTGAACACGGAAAGGGCTGAGTGCACCCACTGACCACAGGGATCACTCATTCCATATCCTCCTGCTGCCCATCACTTGCTGTATTACCATTCTGCCGACAAAACAAAGACTGGCAGACTTTTTAATCCTTTGGCTGCTCTCGTTTCTGGCTCTGGCCTTGCCTTCCTTATCCTGGGCAAGTTATTTCACCCTCACACCCCAGCTCTCTCCTCTACCAAAGAAGAATTGTAGCAACCACCATGAGCTCCTTGCAAAACCAATCTCACTGCTCTTTATCACACACTTTGAAATCTCCAGATTCCAGCAGACAAAGTGAAGTAGCAAGCCTGCATTTCTTTTGTCCATACAATGCCAGAACACTTGAACTAAGAGCACCTTCCTTACACTGAGAAATTCATGGACTCTCAGAACACACCCAGCTTCCCTCCTTTGCAGTAACACCGGGATGACTTCACTGGAAGGCGCCAGTAGTGAGACCTCCCAGTCTGAGGAGAGAAATGGTTAATTTCTTAAAAGTATTTTTTACCCTCCTCCTTTAATTCACTGCAGTCTGATGACAGGTCTTACAGCAGCGTACCTAAAAAAAAAAAGTATGAGCCTGATAGATGACATTGCAATTAGGCCCACATAAACACAATCACATTATCTCCGAACAGTTTCTTGATTAGAATGGCAGTGAGCAGGGTCAACAGGGCTCCAGCCTCAAACCTAGGGAGCAGGGTAATGGTATCAGCAATGAACGGCTTCCTTACGTGGCTGCCAAAAGACTGAAAGACCACAAAGCCTCCTGCTCACTTGACCAGAGCGGCCCAAAGCAATCTCAGCAATGTCAAGAATACAGAGAAAAGCAGGGCTCACCGGCTACTGAAACTATTCCTATCGTCACTTTAGAGGATATGAAAACGAACTGTGGCACTCCAGTCCTCAAGGATATCCAGTTAACATTCATTTTCTTCCCTTATGATCTACTGAGAATGTAATGTCAACAACTCATGAGAAAACATCCACTGGATGGCAAACCAGAAGGTCATTTTAAAGATGTTTGTGTTGTCACCGAGACAGAAAAGGAAAGGCAACGCAAGATCTGGGGCAGTGCCCCGTACTGTCACAGTTCTCTCAATGCAAAGCGCCGCCGGCAGCTCTCACTAGGTTTGAACACCACCAGCAGGATCTGTTCCTGTGCTCTGAAGTTCAGCCAAGTTTGGGTGCTGAGGGGTCAGCCTACATCCCCACCGAGGCTGAGGGACAAAGAGCACTGCTGGAAATGCAGAACTGCCCGTCTCTCTTGGTCTCCAGTCTGCCTGGAAAAGAGATACAGGAAGAGAGACAAGCAACTTTAAGAATATTTTCACCTGCTGAAATCACACGAACCAACGGACAGGAATTTACGGTGATCCACAAGAATCCTCCCTACAGCTGCAAGCTCTGCGACGAAGCTCTCTGTCAGCAGCTTTGAAACCAGCTGAGTGAACGTACCAGCAGCTCTGCACGGTCACGTTTTGTCCATTCTTCTCTTGCTCAGTTAAAAGGCTGGAGAGGTACCAAGGACGCTGTGTAATTAGGGGCTGAAGAAGGAAGTGCCTCCCGCAGATCACACACAGGTGGCAGGGAGAGCACAGGGAGGGAAGAAGGAAACGTAAACTTGTTCGCCCTCCCCTTTTCCCAGATAAGCAATACTCAGACAGGGACTTCCCCTGTGAAACTACTTAGCATCTAATTTTTAACAGAGTGCAGGAGGGACAGAAAGGCACAGGATAAAGACCAGCAGGCTGTGAAGGGCACCCATCTTCCCTAAATGCCAGTCCATGCCCAGCCCACTGGCACACCATGGATTAACAGCAAATAAAGCACACTGTGCACCTTGTATCATTTCTGGTCGCCCAAAGCCCTGCCTGTTAATTGAGGATTTACATTCTCCACCCTCATTTTTGCTCAAGGTCCCTGTGCTTACTGAAATCCCTGGATTCAATGTGGAAAGCTGTTTTGATGGCAAGGAAAAGATGCAGCGTTTCCTGCACCTCCCACCTTGGCGTACAGCCTCCTTCCTGCAGAACAGCAGCACGCCACGCACACACGCCCTCCCTTCCACCTCTGTCATTCACCTGGCAGGAATAAATCATGACTGGTACAGGCGTGCAACTGAACACATGCATGTGGCTTCCCCCGGCACGCCGCCCAGGTAATCACTGCACACCGCAGTAAACATGACGTTCCGAAGTAGGTCACTGAAATTAAGCCTCCTAGGAAACAAACTCCACTGCACAGTTTGCAGATTCACCCCAAAAGGTAACCAGCAATTTACTCACACGTAGGTCAATAGTAATACAGATGCAATTCTGAAATGGCCATTGTTTTCAAGAAAATACAAGTTTCAAAAGGCAAATAAGATCAGTTCATGCTCCCTGCAGCTACCGCACACCATCGACGCTCCAGACCAGTCAGTCTGGACCACCACATTTAATACCGGGTCGGATCTGCTTGAATGATGTTTAGCTAAATTAAAACATGGGGTATCGTATGAAAACAAAGTATTGATTCAAAATCGGAAGTTCAAAGAGTCAGAGGACAGTTTCTTCGGGACTTTACTGCTGCAAATGTTAAGAACTATCAAACAGTGTCACCCAGTGGTAAAGGACTTCCTACAGACAGGAACAGAAGCTACTGCCACAGAGAAGGCGGGGGGGGGGAGAGAGGGACCAAAATCTATGTTTTTGTACAAAGTTGTTAAACTTCTGAGCAAATAAACAAAAATCTCACAGCTTTTTGCAGAAGGTCTTATCTTACTTGTAAGACATTCTGTTTGCAAGTACAGCAGCTTTACAGGCCAGCCATTCCTCTGTTACAGAAAGGTTTAACACTAAAGAGAGGTATTTCTGGTCTGGAAGAAAATAAAACAGAGCAGCCAGCAGCATCTTATTAATATGGAGGGTGGAAACACTTCAAACATCTGACATGGGGTGCCAAAAGGAGACTGGTGAATCTTGAATGCTCTTCAAATCTAGTTCACAAGATTTCAGCATGATTCTTCCACACAGGAGAGCAACGTGGTGGCGGTGGTTGTGTCTGCATTTGTTCTGTTTTGTGCACCAGGACCTGGTGAGCGAGGTGAGGGAGTCACGCACGTCTCAGGGAGGCCAAGCAAGGGCCAGGAGCACAGGAACGTGGGTCGTGCTGCCTAGGGGGAAATCCTCTTCTGGATGCTATGACGATGACGACAGTGAGGATGACCAAGAGACCTGGTAAATATTTACCTAAACCAAAGCGTAGGACAGCTAAAAGGTGGAATGATGTTTGATATATATGTAAATATATATATATAAGAGAAGGCAGGTTACTTGGCAGCCCTGTGAACATGATCGGCACAGCAAGCAGAGCTTTGTTATGCACAAAACAAATAGGATGTTAAAAAGGAAACGGAAGGGCAACAACATCTAAGAACTGGAGAACACGCTGTGTATTGACACAGTCAAAAGAGCTCAGTCCACTCGGTGTAAAAAATGAGGAGATTAAGAGCAGCTGTGATTATCCTACAAGTAACAAGCCCAACGATGGTTTGATGCATTTCATTGACTGGAGATGGGGACTAGACAACTCATTCCTAAAAGAAGGCACACATGGAGGGAAATCAAATGCTGAAGTTGCTGAAGTCAGAAGTAAGAAGTCAGAAGCAGTTCGACTGCATGGAGAGAGCAAATTACAAGATCATAATTATCTCTTCTAGTCTTACAAATTAAAAATCTATGAACGCAATTAATAAGCATCTGAAATGGAAGCTGAAAATGAAAACCTCCGCATTAATCAGGTAGCTATGAATTAAGTGGGAGCAGCAGCAAGAACGAGACCGAGTGAGCGAAGTATTTCACATGCTGCTTCAGTTAAAGCTGTAAATCTCCAGGTCTTGCCTGTTGAAGCGTCATGGAGTTGGTGCACCTCCAGATCTCACTTTGTGCCACGTTCTGGTCCTGGGGGCACACCAGAATCCTGCCTGGCACGATCTGCTGAGCTGTCACGCCTCCCCTCGTTAATAATGGCCCTACGCCACTTCCAAATGACAACTCAAAAGAAATTCTACCACCCAGAAAAGACGGCTGTTTCCAACCATTTTTTAAAAAACGGACATAATGAAAAACACACAGTCCACTGCAGCGTGCCAGTTCCCCAAGCGTATTCATAGGTACGTATGTAAAGCCTAAGTACTTCTTCAGATCAGGCAGATATGAATTGATTACCTGCCAGCTCAACCTCTCCACTTCCCTTCATTTTCTAGGAAGAAACCCCTTCCCTAGCTAAAAGAAATAAATTAATAAAGAAAATGTGCACTAGTAAAATTGCTTTTTCCAAGTTCTTCTCTCTTTGCTGGCAAGCAGCTCCAAACGGCACCCAGCTTCTATTTCGATTTCCTAACACAAGGAATATCCTTTCTTAGAAACAGAGAAAAGGAAACAAAAAGGAACACTTTTCTTACACATCTCGTTACTCCACGCTCATACAGTCCCAGCTTACTCACAGGAAAGAAATAAAGCCTTCACCTCTGCAAGTTAGTCTTGGCTCTGGCAACTACATCCACATTCCAGTCTGCAGCGTGTCCACAAAGAGACACCCTTGCTTGCCCAGACCTGTTTTTGTCTGCTCTCAGCTCTTAGAGGTGGATTTGGGGTATGAGGCTCCTCACTGCGACTCAGTCAAAAAGGGCACCACTACAAAGGCAAGGAAGAAAAGACCTGAAAGAAAAGGCCAAAATGAGACCAGTAAAACTCATGACCTGATCTTCCTAAAGGGAGGCACAGTGAGAAATTAAAGAGTAGGCTGCTTCGCACCCTGCTCGTGACCTTAACCAAAGGTACCATAATTCCCTAATGGATTTACAGGGAAACAGTGGGTGGAAGAATGTATGTCAGTCAGAACAAGCCTTTGGAAAATGTCTGATGCAGGAGCCAAGGCACACATCATACAGCTTTAGGAGAGCCAAGTTAGATACACGTGAAGTTATTAAACTGCAGTGGTGATTAACAGGAGACCCGCAGAGAACATGACATGCCACGGTGTGTTTATTGGAGCATCACCTTTTCACCGTTTCATGGCAGGAGTGAAAGTCCTGGAAAACAGGAACTTAGAGAAAACAAGAATTGTAAAAGAAATAAAAATAAATGTTGACACTGGGTCACATCCATCAAAGCCGGTGACTTTTTACACGGTCTTTATGAGCAGCTACCATCAGCAGCTTCCAACGCAAGCCCATAAATCAGGAAGCTCTGACACCAGGGCAGGGCCGACCATCATTTGGTATGCAGCAAGGGAAAGGACAGAGGCAGGGCGTTGCTTTCTAAAGCAGCCTGCCCCCATCCGAGCAGCATATTGATGTGCTCCTCGCCAAACCGAGCTGCTTTGGCCTTTATATGTTTGGCCTTTAGATGTTTGGAATGTCAACATCTAAACCACAAGCAGTCTCGCCAGCTCAGCAAGTACACAGGTGAGATTTCAGCTCATACTCTGGCAGTAGTATGGTGACACAGGACTGTTTATAGGATAGTTTCTAGAACATTGTCTCTTTCGGTTTCCTTAGAAAGGCTTGAGGAGGTTCAGGAAGGGAGAAAGAAACAACCACTCCCTAATCCCTCCTGAAAGGAACTGCTCAACAAATTCCAAAGAGTTAATGAAGAAAACTAAGAAACCAGAGGGATGACCCCAGTCTCTCCACAAAGGGATTGTTTGTTGAGCTTGAGAGCTGGTGGCAGGAAAGGAATTTCCTACAATTGTTGTTACCTTGCTGCTTGACAGACCACCTGAGGAAAGTTCCCGGCTGCCATCCCCCAGCAGCAATGAGGAAGGGGCCAGCCATGCCACCAGCCTCACGAGGTCCTTCAGCTCTGCCCCTTGCATCCTTCCCTGGGGGCTTCAAGAGGATGGCTTGCTCGCTCCACATGCTAGTGGAATGGAACTGGGCTGAAACCTGAACTGGGAAAACTCCCAAATACATAGACAGAGCAAAATGCAAGCAAAAAACCTCAACAGTCCTAAGAGGCACTGTGAGGATCTCCAGCGAACTACCGAAATAGTCCACCTGCATTCCTAAGTCAGATGCTAGCTTACAAATGTCTGATAAAGGAACATAAAATGGGCGTGCTCCTGCCTCTTCTTGCTCATGTGAGAAAATAAAATAAAAAATGAAGATTAAAAATGCAAAAGTCTGTAGAACAAGACATCCAGAGAGCCAAGAAAGGGGCTGAAAGTCCCTGGCATTATATGCCCGCTGCCTAAACAGACCATGGCTGGAGAACAAAACCAGTATTAGGTCACGGCTTGGCTCTTGCTAGTCAAGGTCTGAGGAAGTTGCTTAGAGGTTTTAGAGAACAGAATGCCTTTCATCATCCACATACAGCCAGGCAGCCGTGCCTCTGAGCACCACCAGCTCTCCGACGGCCTGAAAAGGATTTGAAGGAGGCCCTCTCACAGGCCCTACAGCCCTCAGATTAGCAGGTGACTTGGCTTCTTTTACCCAGGCTGACTGAAAAGCTGCCCCCTAACTCCAGTTTTAACAAGAACAGCTTAATTAATAGGATGAATACCTATTGATAACTGCCCACTGCCAGCTGCACCTCTCCAGGCCTGGAGCCAGCCCCAGTCTTTGTTCCCCTGCTGAACGGAGGACTTGGGCTCGCAGCACATGCCGGGCCTACAATCAAGAGGGAAACTTTCAGGCCAGCAAACTATATGCTGGCAATAAACTGCATGGTAGGATTCCTTAAAAATGTCACCACACTGTGTCCCCAGCAGCACGTCACCTTACTGTCTGAGGTATTTGTAGAATGAAGGAAGAAGTGTCAAGGAGAGTTTCTGCAGTTGTCTTCCTGCTCTCCTTCAATAGTTCAAAGGGCTTTTTAAAAACACAAATACAAAAAAAGCTGCAATTAATCATAGAATCATAGAATATTCCGAGTTGGAAGGGACCTGTAAGGATCATCAAGTCCAACTCCTTGCACCACACAGGTCTACCCAAAGGTTTAGACCATGTGACTTAGTGCACAGTCCGAACGTTTCTTAAATTCATACAGGCTTGGTGCAGTGACTACTTCACTGGGGAGCCTATTCCAGTGCGCAACCACCCTCTCAGTGAAAAATCTCCTCCTGATATCTAGTCTGAACTTCCCCTGCCTCAGCTTCACCCCGTTCCCGCGGGTCCTATCACTGGTGTTTATGGAGAATAGGTCACCCGCCTCTCCACACCCTCTCGCAAGGAAGTTGTTGACTGCGATGAGGTCCCCCCTCAGCCTCCTCTTCTCTAGGCTGAACAGGCCCAGTGACTTCACCCAGTCTTCATATGTCATCCCCTCCAGGCCCTTCACCATCTTCGTCACCCTCAAGATTAAGATTCCAACGAGCCTGTATGACCATGTTTTTTTAAACACATGCCTCTGTTTTGGAATCAGAAGAGACTACAACAGTCACTGGTAAATACTCGGAGCACTTCAGTGAACACGTCATGCTTGGTCATGCCAGGGGTAGGCATCCGAGGATTCCTGATTTCTTGAGTTCACAGAATCACGGAATCACAGAATCACAGAATTGTAGGGGTTGGAAGGGACCTCCAGAGATCATCAGGTCCAACACCCTGCCAAAGCAGGTTCCCTACAGCAGGCTGCCCAGGTAGGCGTCCAGACGGGCCTTGAATATCTCCAGAGAAGGAGACTCCACAGCCTCCCTGGGCAGCCTGTCCCAGTGCTCCGTCACCCTCACCGTGAAGAAGTTCTTTCGCATGTTGGTGCGGAACTTCCTGCGCTCCATTTTGTGGCCATTGCCCCTTGTCCTGTCCCCACAAACCACTGAAAAGAGGTTGGCCAAATCCCTCCGTCTCCCACACCTCAGGTATTCATACACATTGACGAGATCCCCTCTCAGTCTTCTCTTCTCAAGGCTGAGTTGTGCTTCTCTGCAAGAAAGGTGGTCTACAAATACAGCATTATTTTATCAATAAAGAGAGGTGGAAGCTTTTTTTACTTTTACTGTAAATTCTTGATCTGTTACTAGTCCCGTAAATCTGGGTAAAGACTTCAACCCAGGTTGCTCAAGTTCCTACACCTACCAGAGCTTGTTCAATTCCTTACAACATAATCACTTTCTCAACCAGCTTGCTTAACAAATATTGCTAAAGCAGAAATTTAACATTTCCTTTTTTTATTATTTTTTTTAGATAAGACAAACATTTTTTTTACCCAGTTTCACGAGGAAATGCATT
The DNA here is from genome assembly GCF_011077185.1 of Oxyura jamaicensis. Classification (NCBI taxonomy): domain Eukaryota; kingdom Metazoa; phylum Chordata; class Aves; order Anseriformes; family Anatidae; genus Oxyura; species Oxyura jamaicensis. The sequence continues at coordinate 6,876,503 of NC_048893.1, forward strand.
TTAAAAGCGCAAAAGAACCGCAGAGCAAGGGGAATTCATCGGAAAATAAAGCGGGACCTGTTCATTACAGTGGCCTTGGTCACAACAGCAGCTCTGTCGTTCAGAAGTAGGCTGCCCCGTAATTACAGCAAGGGACCGAGTTACGACAGAAGAGAGAGACTCTATTCTCAGCTCCACCAAAAATTGGATTCGTGATGCCGAGCGAGCCGCTTGGGCCTAAATAAATCTGGAACAGGCTGTGGCTGTCAGCACAAGACATGCTGGATACCAAATGCTGAGAGCACAAAACAGGCTTTTTTGGGTGAGCAGAGCAGTAAGAAACATCATAAATTAGGACAATTCTATGCTTTGTTCTATTATAGGCAGCATTTTGTCAGAAGTTTTGGAGCCGTTTCATGTTAAGCACTCTTTTTTCTTTTTTCTTTTTTCTTTTTTTTTACGTACGCTGGAACAAATGCTTGTTTTAGAATCGAAAGGCATAATCCAAGTAGGTAACACGCTGAATGGAGTTTAGAAAATGAAACTGATTATGTTTAAAATAAGCTAAAAAGTTAAAGAAGGAGATTAGAGTTAATAACACACAGGCTGCGAAGGTTTTCTTGGTGCTGCAAAAGAAATGCCAGGGATTTATGGCTCTTGTGCCTGAAGGACCAATGCTGACATTTTCACTCTGTGTCTATTTTTATGAATTTCTTCCTTCCTGAGTTACTAGCAGTCTCTGGCTTTTTCTTTTTAATTTTCTTTTTGTTGTTGTTGTTCTTGTTGTTATGTGTCTATTGATTTACCATTTAAACAACCACAGTCACATAAAAGACATGGTTTTTCTAAGCTGCACTAGTAAATATGTTCTCAGGAACATCTCCAGGATGAAGGGCCACAGGGAAAGGCTTGAATCGGAGCTGGGAGCCCGAGGGCTTTCCTACCCCACTGGTGAATACAGCACTTTCTTCTCAAGCATGTCAGTAATAAGACAGAGACTCATTTATCAAAATCTGTCCTCTTCAGAACAGCATGCACTCTTCAGCAATCTCAGAGCTCAGCAGGGTGCAAATTTTGCATCTTCAGACACTACATCAATACGAGTTTACTTTCTACAGTAGCATCTAAGATTCCTGTTAACATTTGCCATAGTTAAGTCCCATTTCATCATGGGAATGATAATAACCATCCTGGAAAGTGAACGTTATGAAGTCAGCCTTAATTTATTTTATTTTTCATTCCCTATCTCCTAGATATACAACGTTGTACACACAGATCTCCTACCCACTCCTTTTAACCCAGCAACCTGTCTGCACAGGGATGCTGGCCCACCTGCTTTAATATTATCCAAAGAAAGGTATCAGAAAAGAGGTGTAGAAACACAAAAAAGAGCACATTTACTGTCAGACAGCAAAGGATCCCCCAGCAGTTTTGCAATGCATTAGCTATGAAAGCAAACAGGCTACCAGAAGTCACTCAGGAGCCTTCCCCTACACACGTTTGTCTTTAGTTCTTCTTCTTGTCTCACCTGGGCTGCCAAGGGCAACATGATGGGTACTGACTGCACTAAACCCAACTGTCTGAAAATGTCTGAACACAATGGACGTGGTTTGAACTGGGTGTAGCTCAACCTGACATGTCTTAAAGATGTTTTACCGCAGATGACAGCTTGCTCCAGTCCCAAATCTGAGAAACCTTATCATGGCGATCAGCTCATGCTGTGCCCAGGCCCTGCAAGGAAGCAAAACCCCCCAGAACAAAGAGGTGCCGTCAGCTGGGATTGTGCAACATCTACCAACGCAACACGGGAATGAAAATTGGCACACAGGTCTGCTTGTAGCGCTATCAAAGTCATTCCAGACTGGGAACAGCTGTGCCAGCACAAACACGGCCAGCCACCACGGGGAATTGTATTACTTCAACACAGCAGACAAAGCAGCACAACTTGTAGGAAAAGGGTAGAATTCCTGTAACAGCAGAGATCAGACTGGGAAGTGTAGGTGGGAAAATGAAATATCTCTACTAATGACATCATCAGGAAAAAAATGTAATATTCCAGCTCCTTCGTGTTTGGTGACTTATTCAGGCAATGAGGAAGGGGTTACAGTAGGCTGATTGGAATGACAATAGTTCTATTATTGTTTCATTAGAGCTCATGCCACAAATAGGTTTTACAAGGGATCAGAACCTAAGAGGGAACAACTACACCATCCACGAGCAAGCGGACAGAGTCTCGATGCTCCATAAACCTACCGACTGCCCAAAGGGCTGTACCCTTATCCCCAATGGACTTTGGAGCATTTCAGTTTTACCACTGACTGTTTTCACTCCATCCTGCTTTCCTCCAGAGAAACACAACCCTCAGCTTGTCTTTCACACCAAGGCAACATCCCACTCACGCTTTAGGTAACTGTTTAGTTCAGATTTTCCCGTGAAAAAGAGCTGTCAGTCGCCACCTTCCTCCCCAAACCTCCCCTTGCCAGCGCAGCCCACTAACACGGCATCACGTGGTGATAACCCCGCCGTTCCAGGCTCAGCACCTTCTTTCAAGAGCCATTTCCCCCTCACAAGCACACCTAACCCCACCTGCACCTCAGGGCCCACAGAACAAACAATAAATCTCTGTGGCTCTCCAGCGGTCCGCATTTTGAGACGAAGGGAAGTGTGTGTCTGCCAATTAATTTTCATTCACATCCTACTGTGCTCAGCGCTTTCCTACAGCTTCTATTCAACATAAACACTACCTCTGAAAAAAAAGGAAAACCGCGTTTATAGTTAAATTCACACAGTGATAAAAATGACAGTATGACTTAAAAGTTTGAAGGAAATGGATGAATTTTGAAAGTCAGCCACAGTGGGTTTACTGGTGTGTGTCCACCACCAGCAGTCCCAGCCCCGCTACCAGGGAGATGAGCACATTTGCTAGCTGTTTCCCACACGGTCAAAAATGAGAAGTTTGTAGAGGCTGGAGCACAGGCTCTTATCAGGGAAAAGAGATTTATGCAACGTGTCAGAATCCTTTAATCTCAGCTGAGGGTTATTTCCGTGGCCAGGGGGTGGTGTCATCCATTTTAAAGGAAAAAAAAAAAATCCCTTCCCCAAAATCTGCCGTGGGACAGCTGCGTTACTCCAACAAATGTTTTGACAGACAGGAGGAGACAGCATGCTAAATGAATAAGGCAGACACGTGCAAGACCAAGGCAACAGGAATTTCCTTCAAATTCTCACGTCTCACTCTCCTTCTTTCCATCAGTGCAAGAAATACTTCAGATGGCTCGGTGTGGTGCAGCCGTAGACACCTTCCATTAATCTCACTCAAGACCTCAGCTAAAAATTGAAGACATCAATCACTTGTCACTGTCTTGCCCAACACCTTTTATGCACCCCACTCTCTCTCTTGTTTACACCATTGTGATATTACCCGAATATTATCAAAGGCTTGATTAAAACTATCCAGATTTATAGAAGCATTCATGCCACCTACCTTTAGGCCTTCCACTGCTGTAGCTAAGAGGAAAGCAAGCTCCTTAGAGCATTAGCGTGGTTATCCAGAGGGCAAACCAAAGCAGCTATGCTGAGTGCTAATGTCAAATATCAGCGCTGTCAATCAGCTCCCAGAGACGCTCACCTTCCTCCAGGGGGGTTACGGGAAGTCCAGGGAGCCTGGACAGACTCCCAAACCTGATTATTTATCAGTAATGGGATAAGTGCCTTCAAAGATACCCAAATAGTGAGAAATTCCACCCCAAACTACCTAATACCGAACAAATCCGACTTGTCACTGCTTCCATCGTATCTCCAGCATGCCAGCTATTTCCAGCTTCTCGCACTCTCTAACAGAAAACCATGGAAATTATTCAGTTTAATCATTTCCTGTATTATTCAGCGCATTGTCCGCAATGCCTTGTGGATTAATTACCTAGATAACGAAATGACTGCAGCTAGCAGCTGAGTTGTCAGGTTGAAGGAGTCATCTAAAGCCCCAGAGTGATGTGCTCCTGCGATCTGCTGCATTAAGGAGGAAGCCAAAGCGAGGAAGAACCCTTCCCACCTGCTACACACAGGTGACAAAATCCCCTTTGTGCCCGTGCAGGAAGGTAATTAAACCTTTATGCAATCATGGAAAGTCCCCGTGACTGGGAAAAGAGGAGAGAGGAAAGGGCTTTCATGCCTGGAAAACAAACTGTTCAACCGAGGGGAAGGAAAGGTCACCAAGTGTAACACATCTAGTTTTTCTTTGTCTGAAATCCAGCAAGGAGCCAGAGCACCTCATTAATCACTACGTTAAAGTACCAGGCAGTAAGAGTGGTGAAAACATTTTTTTCAGTCCTTTACGCAGAATCCCAAAGAGTTGGGCCACACCATCAATGGTTCAGCTCGCTGCTGAGCCCAGTGGCTCCCCAGTACCACCAGTAACAGGATGCACCTGCTGCTTCTTCCCAGCCCCACACCTGGCCAGAAGCTGGGACAGGGGAGGGTCAGGCTGGGGGTTAGGGAAAGGTTCTGCACCCAGAGGTGGTCGGGCACTGGGACAGGCTCCCCAGGGCAGGGGGCATGGCCCTGAGCCTGCCGGAGTTCAAGGAGTGTTTGGACGCCGCTCTCAGACACATGGCCTGATTTTTGGGTGGTCCTGTGTGGAGCCAGGAGTTGGACTTTGTGATCCTTGTGTTCCCTTCTAGCTTGGGATATTCTGTGATCCTACCAAATGCTCAGCTCCTCGCACAGAGGTGGCCAGTCAGACACCGGGAACAGGGCACAGAAGATGGGGGTAAAAACACCCCAGAAAAGTCATTGGCTGCGACCCACTTCACCCCCATCGACTAAAAGCCAGAATACCCGGGCTAAGCTGGAGCTTCGGGCTGCCCTGCGCCAATCTATGCTTCTTCTGCAGAAGAGAAAACACGGCACCTCCAGGAAGTGACTCACCGCACTTATCTCAGGATCGGAGAAGCGTGGTTTCCAGGGCGTTTGTACTGATTGCCAAAAGCTGCTCAATGATGAGAGGTGCTGAAAGCAAGAAGCAGGGAGCCCGCCTGGACCCTCGCACCTCTGCCAGCCCCTGAAGGCAGCCTTCAGGCAGAGCTTCTGCTCCCCTAAAAGAGACCGTGGACAACCTACCACCAGCAGCTGGAGGTGTCCCATCGTCCCGTCCCGGTTAACCAGCAGGCAGAGATGTCTGTTTGCAGGCAGCAGAAACTGCACGGCTGGAAATACCGATGGAAATATTTCTGTGATTTCCAGGCCGCTAAACATGAGCAGTTACTCGTCTACTGTGCTTGGTTTTCAACTGGAGAAACGCCTCGGAGAGAAGTGCTTTCCTGAACACATACCAAATGCCACTGAGCACAAATGTGCCAAAGCCGTGGCGCAGAGAGCTGTGTTTTTCAATTAACTTCAGCGGTTTCTAGCTCAAAAGGAGAAAAAATAAAGAAAAAGGGGAAACGAGGAAGAAGGCTTCTTCTGAGACATTTTTCTTTCTGCGAACAAAGGAGGAAATAGGTGTTGGTACGAGCAGAAAGGAAGCCAGATTTACATCTCCTGGTTTCAAAACAAAGTGCTATCAGCTAAAATACTAGATTATTGATGCAGAGAGGGGGCGCCCCCCGCAAGTTGCAAAGCTGCTTAACATTTCAAGAAGCTGTGAGGCTTATTACTCAGTGCTGGAGCTGGGGAAAATAAAAATATTCTTCGAGTAGGATTTGGTAACTCAAAAACACAGTCAAACAGATTAAACGCTGCATCTGTTGTTATAATTAAATTAACAAAGTACTGATAGGCTCAGGCTTGTTTTCCCCTCGTGTACCGTACCCTGGGCAATGACGGGCTGGAGCTATACATATTTCCTGTGCTATAAATTAAAACACGAGCCAAAATCACCCTTCCTGCAACGCTATTAAAATCAAGGCAAAATTACTCCGGGGATAAATCTGGCCCCGAGATGTTTTTCAACAAAGATGAGTCTCAGAATATATACGACCAAAACGGGGCTGCATGGAAATACTTGAGATGTTTTCACTGCCATTCCCAGAGCACTTGTTTAAAAATGTATTGGAACAGATAGTTCCCAGGATTAAATAGGTGGAAAATTTGAAGGCAGCGTTTTACACTGCTGCTTCCAGAGTTGATATTCTTAAAGTCTAGGCGTGGGGTTTATTTAGGAGGGTTTTTTTTCTGGCTTTTGTATGGGCAGGATGGTTTTGTGTTTGTTTTTTAATAAAGCAAAGCATCTGCTCTCTTAGATGGAGGCCACTTTACCTGAAGCTTAGCTTGGGTACCAAGGACTGAGGAGCTCAGAAAGCACGGGTCGGCTTGGAGGAGAGCCACATGGTGCAGAAATTCCACGTTTTCACACCGAGATTTCTCAACTAGATTAAGACCTACTATAAATAACATAAGGTTAGACTCTCAGCTGGCACGAGCTGGAGCCAGTCTCCCAAACTCAATTAATCTTCCTTGGCTTATCTGCCTCGTCGATGGACCGAGCACAATTATTAATATCACAGCTCTCTGGGGACTTACATCTGCAGAAGTGCTGGCAGGAAGGGCAGCGGCCTCGGATGACCTTCAGGTGCAGCAGCGCAATGCTGGAGACCTGCACGAGCGCAGCCGGCACGCTTCTCCCACACGAGTGTGTTGACTGAAGTCAGGAAAACAGCCGTAAAGCACGCGCGAGCTGCTGAGAGCAGCTTCTCTACAGCAATTTGCACAGCTAACAAGCATTGTAGTCCCATTTTTTGCAGAATCGTAGAAAATCGGGCTGGAGGGAACTCCAAGAGGTCCTCCTGCCCTTCCCTGCCCTGCGGCGAGCTGTGGCAGCACCTAACTGCTCCCGACATCTCCGTCCTCACAAGTTCTTCTGCCAAAATGTTTCGTTCTTGATCTAGGTCCAAAAAGCTGAGTTTTAAGCTTGTTTTAAGCTCCAGGTGCTTGGCCTTTAATGCTAATAAATATACAAAGCATCCAAGTAGCTGGCTAGCAGTGGTGCAAGCAGAGCTGTGCCTCTGCTAACTTGGGGATAGGAGATACAAACAGGCAGGATGAATTATTTTTTAAAGCAAGAGTGAAACATACCAGAAGTAAGGCAAATATAAATCTGTTCAACAGATTTTCCTTGTAGATTTTTTTTTTGGCACATCTGGAGAAGAGCACCGAGGAGACGAGCAAAGCCGCTCACTCGATGCACGTTCCCATCACGGCCGTCCTCTGCAGATGGCTGGTAAAGGGAGGATGCACGAAGGACGGGGCAGAGACCACTTTTTCCCTCAGTCCCTCTCTGTTCGAGCCTATCTTCCATCCCCTGGCCCTTAAAAGCTCCTCTCAAAGACCCCGTGGAGGAGAACTCACCAGCCCTCCACTGGCCCACATCTTCCTGGCACAGCACCACTAGGGCCTGTTTGGAAATGTTTCCGCTGCTTCCATCAGTCCCGAGCACAGTGTCGTGCGTGTGCCCTGCCTCGTTGTGACTCCAACCCAGAACACATATTTCTCCTTTTTTTTCCCCCTCCATATATTTATTTGCAAGCAATTACTCAAGCAAGTCATCCTGTTCAATCTCCCGGGACTCAATTTTTCCCCAGTAGTGAAGATTTTTCCTCTCCTCTGCTGCTCTACTTTTCAGGGCAAGGGTTTTTTGGTGGCGTTTTTTGTTTTGTGCACGTTCCTCTTCCAGTTATACAGAACCCAAGGCGAAAGCATAATAAAAAATGCAACAACTCGATTGCTTGTTTTTGCAGGCTGACGTTTTCCTTTCATGTCATAATGAGTCTAATCAATCTCTCCTGCCTTATGCACATATCATATTCCTAAGCACTAGCAATTAGAAATAGATATCCGATTTCTTTCTTCCCGAATTGTAAGAAAATTAATGCCGCTTGTCACAAAAAGGGCTCCGACTACAAAAGGCAACACACAAAACACCAAGTATTTTAATTTGACATCGCTCTTTATGCAGTTCACAAATCAAAAGCAGCAGTGTTACGTTCTATTATTAGTCCTCCTGCTTGGATCATCGCTCTGAATAGAGGCACTAATGAGACGGGGCCCTGCGAAGCGCTTTCTTAGAAGCAGTAACACACAAAATCAAAACTAAAATTGAGCAATTTGGCTCTCCAGGTTAAAAATCCTCAGTAAGCCACGTTATCACCGAGAAAAGCACAAAGCAAGGAGTATTTCTAGAGGCTCCGTTCCTTTCGTACAGCTGGCATGCGAGGCACCCCCAGGGAGACGTATGAGAGCCCCTCGGTGCCCCCGGGGATGCTGTACTCATCAGTGGGGTGCGGGAGCCGCGCTGGCCCCTTTCCAGCCCAGAGCTCGAATTCCCCACGAGCAAATTCTCCCAGCTGCCCGCTCATGGCACCTTCCTGCTCTCCTCCAGCACGCCCGTCCTGCTCTCCGAGAGGCAGCAGAGGCTGTCCCAGTGAGGCAGGAGGTGCCTGCCCGAGCCGCGCCGGCCCGGGGGTCTCATCGCTCGAACCCCAGCAGCTGCAGCAAGGACATCTGCTCCGCTGCCCCGAGGAACGGCAGCTGCTGCCCCAGCCCATACAAGTAGCAAACAGTGACGTTTCTTTATCCTGGTCACAGAAATCGTCTTCGTTACAGAAGTCATCTCGGCTACAGAAGTGTCGCCTTGCGTCTCCCCTGGGAGCGCATCCCCGCGCGCTGGGTTTGCTCGCTCGGTGTGCCTGCCACTTGCTTAGAAAATAAAACAGCTGGGAAAAGCAAAAGCAGAAAAAGACCCAGAAGCTGGAGGAACACCGAGCTCTTCCTAGCTACTCCTCGGTGTGGTACCAACCTGGAGGGCTCCCCCTCGTGATCCTGACCTGTCCAATGCTGAGTCCGAAGCAGAGACCACAACTAGAGCAAAGATGCGCAGGGAAAACCAACAGCCCAGCCGTTCAACCCAGCTCTCAGCCTCTACTGGATGTCACATCTGATCCATAAACCCCCTGCATCCGTGTTAACGGCAGGGGAATGGGGTCTTGGAGATGTTCAAAGCTCAGACTAGCACAGAACAGGTTACTGATGAGAGAAACTCCCATTGCTGAAAAAGATGGAGGATTTCCAACGGCAGCCTTTGGACAGCCTCATAGCTCATCAGCTGTAAGTTAACCCCTGATAAGAAGAGGCCAAAACAATACCAGGGGATCTCTTCTTAGGTCCTGACTTGCCATTGAACAAAGTAACAGGGCAGGCAGGACCCAAAGACCCTCCTGTATTTGAGTGGTTCCGTTGAGGCCCAAACCAGAAAGCAATTTTAAGCATTCAGTTGTGCACCACTAACCTTGCAGTTGCCAAAACCCGAAATTCCTAAAGTTTCCTTTCACACATGAAACATTTTCCTATCCTTCTCAGTCCACAAATATGGATGGAGATCGCCTTTATTTCCATATTACCAAACTAAACGTAACCCTGATAGTTTGAAGCGAAATACAGGAACCAGTGCAGACTCTGAGTCCTGGTGGTAGCATCATTTCCCCACAAACACTTGTAGGTATCTTCCAGAGGAAATCAAAACCCACCGACACAAAGTGGGGGGCAGACCTTTCAGCAGGTACAAGTCGATGTGGTCTGAACAACTCGTCCCACATTGTTATGTTGCCAAAACCTTGATGAAAAGAACGGAGAAGATGTCAGCATGTGCTTTGTGTAAAAGACAGGAGGAGCTTGGTCGGACGAGAATTAAATTAAGACTCGTAATAGGAACTGCATCGTATGGTTTAAAAGAAAACCACGCTACAAACACATGTGCGGGCCTGAAAACAGCAGGAAAAAGCCTAAGAAATTGAGTGAGGTCTGCTCTTCACAAGGAAGGAGACTGAACAGCGAGGGACTGTGTCATCTACCGTACACAAGAAACGCCAAGAAGACACAAAAACCTGTGCGTTCACGGGAGCAGCAAGTGGGTGTGCATGCACAGCCAGCCAACGCCAGTCAGAGCTGGGCATCACAGACAGTAACTCAAACAGTCTGCGTTACATAAACACGTCTGCAGCCTACACGTCTGCCAGGTTTCTTGCTGGGTACTGAAAACCCACCTACAGCCAGTCACCCACCAGCAGCAATTCCCTTCCCGGCTTCAATCTTCTGCTGTGCAGCTTCCTCAGATCCACGAGACTTGAAAAATAAGACAGCGATACTTGCTTTGTGCTGGAAGAGTGGGACAAGATAGCTGATAAACTGCGACTTTAAAAAAGAAAAAAAAGAACATTGAAACTAAAAAACGTTGCCAAAGCAGTGACTCAGCTTAGCAGGACTTCGCACGCACACACACAGTTTTTGCACATATTAAACTAATCCCACTTAGGAAAAAAAAAAAAGCACTTAACTTTCCTCTGAAAAGCCCATCATGCATGCAGGTATCTAATAAATACAAGAGACAATTGCAGTCTGATACAATTCTGCTATTTCAACCCAAAATCTTGCTGGCATTGTGGCTGAAACCACACATTTTGAAGGAAAGCCACCAGACCTCCCCCGGTGTGAATCTTTAATGTTCGGAGAGAAGTGCGAGAATTTAATGTTGAGAAGCTCTTCCCTCGGCAGCGCACGCTGTGCTCTTAAACGCTGCATGTTTTAAATTAGGGTTAACCAACTTGCAAGCCTGCTCACAAGACCTTCAGCCTCTCCGACAGAGCCAGAGGAGCTCAATCAGAAAAGCTGTGGACACACGGGATTACCAGCCTGACGGGGAAGTGAGAAGTCTGTTAAAAAGGGCAGGAGCACGTCGCCATCTGGAAATTTTTTTTAATTTGTTACGACTAAATATAACATCCCGGTGGTTTGCGTTTTCCCCCGCTTTTCCCCCTTTCTTTTGCAATAATCCAATTACTGCAGCCACGGGGAAGGTGCCAGCACGTGCAGGGGAGGTAGAGGAAATACCTACGTGTGTCCCTCAGACCCGTGGTTTTCATGGGTCTTGTCAAAACAGCTGCGAGGTAGCCAAGATTCCCACGCAAATACAAACTGGAGGGGAAAAGACTCACACACGGGGATGTTTGTAAAGAAAGTGGCGTTGGGAGTTGTAATTCGGAGCTAATTCTGTGAGGGCACGGGAAATCAAGCAGAGGATCTGTGTGATATTGAACCTAGGTGGCAAGGGAGAGAATTCCACCCCAGGGGGATGCTTTGCATTCACAGTCATCACCGCGGCGTGGAATAAAGCAAAGTGTCGCTGCTTCTGCCTCCTCGCATCCTCTGCTGCTGCACCCTCTGCCATCCCAATTCCCACTCCTCTCGCACCTTCACAAGATGTCAGCACAGCGACTTTCGAGGAATTTGATCCCAGTTCAAGAATCCCCATCTGCTCCCGCCGGAGAAGAATGAGATCAGCCTGTAAATGCACGACAGACTCCTCGCGAGGAGACATGCGAGCACGGTTTGGACACATATGAAAGTCGGTGCCGGCTTCCTTCTTTTAAATTAAAAACTTTAGGCTCGCCTCTGCCTCTGTAATGAAGCATTCATACATTCAGTTCATCACGGGTTTAGGTTAAACGCGTGTATAGGCAAGCACTCTCAAGACACTTCATTAGTCTACATTTCTCTTAGAGATGTTTAGAGTTGCAGACATGCACGCACACGATGAGTTTTTCAAGACTTAAAAGCAATTAGGTCTCGAGAAAAGTGGCTCTGCTAGTATGTGTTCTCACAGTTATCTAAATAAATTCAAATCATATGCACGCTGAAATCAGCGTAAGACTTCTCATTAGACACCAGCTCCCCCCTCTCCCCCCCCCCAATTTTAAGAGCCTTTTTGAATTGCTTCACACTCCACGCTCAGGAGCACGTCCTTCTGCGGGTAGCAGCGGGGTGGCTCCCCTTGACAAAGCTACACGTGCACGCACATCGGGAACACAGGTTCCAAAAAGGATTTACCTTGTTGTTGTAGTTGGTAGCGCTACAGGAGCGTAGTAAGTCAGCCTCCCGCACACAAAATGCTGCGAAAGATGCCCTTCATGTGAGCGCATCCATCCCCAGCGGGGTGTTCAAGGAAAGTCTGGACGTGGTGCTTAGGGACATGGTTTAGTGGTGACATTGGTGGGAGGGGGATGGTTGGACCAGATGATCTTGGAGGGCTTTTCCAACCTTACTGATTTTGCGACTTGCAGGAACAAAGTGCAGGAGCAGAGCCGACAGGAGGAGCGCAGAGGAGCCCATGTGGAGCAAGTGCTGGGGTCATTGCCTCCCTGGCTGCTTGGAAGGAAGCTCATGCCCCATGAACCACTTTTAAAAGAAAGAAAAAACACATCTGAAAGGTCAAGATCAAGATTTTTTTTGCAGGAGTCCCTATTTGCTATTCGGACCCTGCCTGTGCAGCAGGCTGCTCTGCAATCAGAGTACGAGTTCGTGCTTTGGGCCAACTACTGCTGCCAACAGCAGCGGCAACACCGTGCTGCAGGGAATCTCTTTGAAGAGGCTGTGGTGCTGCCGAGCACTTTGTGCCCCACACACAGCGAGCGACAAACAAGTCCCATGGTTCACAGACCCAAATACAGCTGGTTTAGCTTTAAACACACGGTGTCGGGATTAGAAATGCAATGCAGGAGCGAGGACACGCGGTGCTGCACCCAGTGCAACCCCGGGTCCCTCTCTGCACGCCTGGGCACCCATCGTCGGGCAGCCACGCCGTTAGACAAGAATGAAGCGAAGAAAGCTGGAAAGCAGCACGGCTCCCAGGCAGCTCACGTGCACTTGCTCATTTAAATATGGCATCACCTCAAGATGCTTCTCTCCACCTGACTGCCCATAAAGCTAGGCCAGGGCTGAAGTGCAGAGCAGAAGCCTGCGTTCATCCACTGAACGGTTCCCAGCTTACATTCGTGGCACACTGCGGAGCACAAGAAGATGGGGACCATAAAGGAAGAAATCCAAACTCTGTAAGAACTTAGGAAAATAAAGGCAAATCCTGCAAGTCTCAGCTGAGCTCCGTAAGGTTAGCCCTTCTGCATTTGACCAACTGGTACACCTCAGGATGTGCAGCAATTTAAATCCTGCCTATTAAATTTTAAATCCCACTTGTTTACCTCTTTCACACAAAAGAGAGATTGGATTCTCCATCATTGGAAAGAGATGACCCTACCTCTGGGAGGGAAGACCAGACTCCTTCACAATCCCAAGCATCCCTCTTGTGTACATCTATTTATTCTCCTTTTAAGTCCAAGATGTTTGTGACCAAGCAAAAACAACGTCAGCCCATTCTACCCGCAGCCAAAGCTTGCAGCCTGCTGTTTTAAAACACAGAAATAAACATATATGTGTGTTCATTTCTATCTGTATGTGTGTATAGCCTGTGTTAATAACTGGAGCAGTTCTTAATAAATCACCACTATTTGATTTCTTTTTACAGTAAGTCCTGTTTAGAAGCAATTTCCCAAATCTGCAAAGCATTAACAAAATATGTGGGAAATAAAAGTCTGAATGGCAGACTGAAGTTGTAGGCTAAATACGAGTTAAGCCTGTTCAGTATTGATACCAAAAGATCCCTTCTCACTCTAAAATGTGACCTATTATTTGGTTTATTAGCCCTAACACAACTGTTCATTTAATTTGCACTAAAACCAGGAAATTGGGAATGAATACAGACCATTCAGAAGTCAAGCAAAGACAGCGTTTCTTTGACACTGTCCCCCAAAATATCCTTGCCTCTAAATTGGAAAGGCACGGATATGATGGATGGATCACTTGGTGAGTAAGGAACTGGCTGCACGGTCGTGCTCAAAGGACTGTGGTCAGCGGCTCAGTGCCCAGGTGGAGATCAGTGACAAGTGGTGTTCCTCAGGGGTCAGTACTGGGACCGGCACTGTTTAACATCTCTGTCAGTGACGAGGACAGTGGGATCAGGTGCACCCTCAGCAAGTTTGCCAACACCGAGCTGTGTGATGTGGTCAACATGCAGGAGGGAAGGGATGGCATCCAGAGGGACCTGGGCAGGCCTGAGAGGTCGGCCTGTGGGAGCTTCATGAGGTTCAACAAGGCCGAGTGCAAGGCCCTGCACCTGGGCCGGGGCAATCCCAAGCACAAAGACGGGCTGGGTGGGGAATGGATGGAGAGCAGCCCTGAGGAGAAGGTCCTGGAGGTTAACGAGAAGTTCAATACGAGCTGGCAATGTTTGCCTGCAGCCCAGAAAGCCAGTTGTGTCCAAACAAAAGCAGCGTGGGCAGCAGGGCAGGGAGGGGATTGTCCCCCTCTGCTCTGCTCTCTCAGACCCCACCTGGAGCCTGCGTTCAGCTCTGGGGCCCAGCACAAGGACAGGGATGTATCAGAGCGAGTCCAGAGGAGGCCGCGAGGATGATCAGAGGCTGGAGCCCCTCTGCTCTGGAGCCAGGCTGAGGGAGCTGGGGGTGTTCAGCCTGGAGAAGAGAAGGCTCCGGGGAGACCTCACAGCGGCCTGCCAGGGCCTGAAGGGGCTGCAGGAAAGCTGGGGAGGGACTCCGTGTCAGGGGGTGTGGTGACAGGACAAGAGGAGTGGCTTTAAAGTAAAAGAGGTGAGATGTAGATTAGACATTAGGAATTTCTTCACTCTGAGGGCGGTGAGGCCCTGGTCCAGGCTGCCCAGAGTAGCTGTGGCTGCCCCATCCCTGGAGGTGGGGCAGCCCACATCAGGGAACTGGATGGGCTTTGAGGTCCCTTCCAACCCCAGCCATGCTGTGATTCTCTGATTCTGTGAACTTACTGATCCCCAATTCCTGCAAAGTGCCATCCCACTCTACCCTGAACCTTCCCTGCATTCCCATAGCACATGCACGTGCCTCTCATTCCAAGCACCTGAAACTACGTGTAAGCCCACTTTAATGACGTACATGGAAGTTTTCTTCCCTTGTAATGTTTTTGGTGAAAGCAACATTAGAAAATGCAGGAAGATTTTCCCTTCTTACTCTCAACAAAACCTTTTTCGGCAGAGCTCTGTCTAACAGCACTGCTCACAGCACTGTTCTGGAAGCAAGGGGTTTATAATGGAAACGGTGATGTAACCGCGAGCAGCACCGAGCTGCAGGAAAACACTGCCATGCTTCTGGAAAGAGTGCATTTAGAACTTCACAGGCTCTGTCAGCATCACAAAACGTACACTCTACTGCCACACACCCTCACAAAAAAAAAAAGAAAAATTAATTAAGTAGGGTTCAGCACACTGGCAACAAACTACTGTCTCACCTGCCTTTGGACAGCCCGTGGGCTCATCACCAGCAGGGCTGTGTCCATCTCCATGCTGACAAAAAAGTGGAAGGGGAAGAAAAAATGTTTATGCTAAGTTAAAACCTAGTTTTGTGATCCCAAAAAGAATGAGGGAACAAAGGAAGGAAGGAAGGAAGTGCAGGAAGTGCAGGAAGTGCAGGAAGTGCAGGAAGGTTACTCTCCCCACCTGTCCATTATATGCTCAGTTATTCTTACCCACTTCTCCAAACCAGTGAATCACATTGCCGTCCTCATTTGTATGTCGTTACCAAACGAACCCTTGGCTGGAGAAATCGTATAGCTTCAATGAACATGAGCTAATGAACTTTACAATTTGGAAATTAAGACAGTCAGAAAGTCACCACTACTCTCTGCACGCAAGAGACAAACCCAGGTGTGGCAAAGACAGAACTGTGTTATTTTGCTGAATCAGTAGAAGAACGCTGGAGAGAAAACTCGACCTCAGTGAACATCTCAAAGTTATAACCCCACGTTAACAGCCCTGATGAGGACTGCTGTTACAAGGACAGAGGCCTCCAGGAAATTAGCACAGGGTTAAGTCTTATTAAAGCTGTACTTCCATCTAAAGCACTCTGTGCTATTTAAGATTTATATGAGCAAGGGCCAGGAGACCTCACCTGATGAGAAATGTGCTGTAATAGCCTGATTTACGTTGTGTTTGCAGAGTGTGTACAACAGACCATGAAACAAAATAATAAAAGCAGGTAATGGGAAAGAGCTAATGTGGCAAAAAATAAGACCCCAAGAAAACCAAGCAAAAAGAGAAGAGAAAATGAAAAAGAAAAAAAAAAAAAAAAAAAAGGATGTTTTAAAGAAATTATTTGCAATGCTCAATTCTGAAATTAAAACTCCCAACTTCCCTATCACATCGCTGCGTGCACTGTGGATGTAAAAAGGCAAGGGGGAATATGAGGGCCAAAGTGCCTCTTTGGAAGGGAAAACTTCACCATCATGAAAAGCTAATAAAAAGAACAAAATATAAAAGCAACAGGCAAAACTAAGAAGGCAGGGAATGCAAAGAAATAGCATCAATTCAAGGGCTTCATTTTTTATTCATGGATACTCTTTCTGGTGGATATCCTAGAAGCATATTACACTTAATAGGTGCCATCGCTGTGCAAATGTTTTCTAAAATAATGACTGATTTATTTTGAACTACACAAAAAAAACAATCCTCTATCAAGTCATAAACGGCCTCGCTGCCCCCCGGGAGCCTGCACAGGACATGTGTGAAAAACAGCAAAAATATCTGCAAGTCCTTTGCAAAAAAATCATCCCAAGAGACAGACGTATGCAGAATTCAAGCACCCAAGTGACATGTGGGCCACGTAAAACAAAAAGAAACCTTATCTGCAGTGAGAGCCCTTTGAAGCTGAAGCAATTCAATCGGAGCTAGGTGCTACAGGGGCTGAAGCGTTCTGCTGTTTTAAATTGCAAAGCAAATTAAAATGTTTTCGTTTGATAAGCTTGGTTAATTGGTCTATCGGCGACCCCTGACTTCTCAGAGAAGTTATATTTATTATTAACTACCCTTCAAAGAAGAAGAAGAGGAAAAGTGCATTCTGTGTCCTCCAAGGGCAATAGAGAGCTTGGTCCAAAGCTGTTGGAGGACCTGCACCCAACAGCAGGGGCTGTCCCCAGGAGTTCCTCCCACGTGGCCCAGACACCTGCAGGGAACCCTACCACAGCTTCAACTTTAGAACCGCTATATAGAATCAAACTGTATTGAGAAAATTGTTTGGTGCATTCGAAGTTGAAAACAAATCCAAAGCAAGTCTTGAACTATTGTTTTAATGACAGAGCTTTTTACTCTCTAGTACAATATGTTTGTTAAAAATGTCAGCTTTCTCCCTTTGGATCTAAAAATCTGAAGTTAAAAAATAGAACAAGCTTCTCTTCAGATAAAAAGTTGTGCTTTGTTTGGTTAAAACAATGATTAAAAGAGAACCAACGTTCGATAATCCAAATGACTGAGGGAAATAAATAGTCAGTCAGATGCGCAAGCCCTGATCAGAGCCTTATGAAGAGAGCCCCGAGTTGCTTCCTACCTCTCCCCCTTCCTCCTTCTGCATCTGGCTTAAATGCTTTCAATATTTGCGTTTTGAACGTTTCTTCCCAACTCAGACTGTTTCACATACGTTAGCCATAAAGCCGTAATTCAGCCAACAGATTAAGGCCCATTGCTTAAACTATAAATTTTAATCCTTAATTAATATGCAAACCCAGGCCTCTTTGCATTCCTCTTGCATCACTTGCTCTCCTCCTTCAGCAGAGGATTTCATTTGTGGATGCCGCACGCCGCAATCCCATTAGCAGCCTGTCTCCCGCGCCCCCTGCCATTGGGTGGCTTTTCTTTGGAGATAAAAACAGCTTCAAACGCTGCCTGGCAACAATTAGAGCAATCACATCCAGATGGGGCTGAAAACGCTATTTAATCTACTGCGGTTTTGTTAATATCAAGCGTTCAGATGAATATTAAGGGTAAAAAAAAAAAACACCAGAGCCCTGGAAGGACGTAAGGCACTCGATACCCGTTTCCTTTATTTACTGAGCAAACGTGCGAGGAAGCACGTGCTCTCCTTCGGCAAGCCAAAGAGGCACATGAGAGGGTCACACGGACTGGGAAAAAAAGCTGTGCAGGAGTTACTCCCTTCCTGCTCCTTGGCCTCATGTGAGGCACAGGACAATACCAATGCGACGGGAAGGCATGGACCCGAAGAAGTGTCCCTTCTGCTCCTCTCTGTGTTGTCATCTTCTGTGGTAGCAGTCTTCAGAGCTGAAGGGAACCAGGAACAGGCTTGTCCAGGAGTCTTCCAAATGGCGTTGTGAAAGCTCAAAGGGTACTGGAGAGAGGCACTGGGATGGGATCAGCAGCCAGAGCCTCCCTGGGGCGGCTGAGGGACATTCTTCAGCTCAGCCTTGAAGGACTAGCCAAACCATGCATGAATAACAGGTCCGTTACAGCCAACCCTACAACAAACCCACGCCGATGAGCACAAGTCATCTCTTCGCTTCTCCTCCATCACCAGCCAGACTTACGGTGGAAGGTTGTGAAATAGGCTTCAGCTGGTCCCAAACCACATCTGTTTCAACTCACTTGCAGCCCTTTACAGACCAGATCTTGCCCGAAGCTCATGTCAGATTACCATTTATTGGCTCTGGTGGCGGTGAGAAATCCCAAGTTTCAAATCACCACCATAACCCTCACCTTTGAAAGCTAACTCCAACCAGTTTTAAGACTTCCTTCTTATGAGTAATTCCCTTTATTTAGGCATCCATTAGGTCTAAGAAAAGTCACAGCAAGCTTCGGTTTTCAAACCTGTTTTTCCCCGAGGTGGTCTTCCCTTGAAGACCACAAGCGTTCTTCATGATCTGCACATTTAGATATGTTCATGCATGGCCAGGGCGACTTGGGCATATTCAAAGCTTGTAGCCTGTTGGTTTTAATGGTTTACATTGAGAGCAAGGTGTGCACGGGCTCAAAACAACCCCATTTCCCACTTCACTTGAAAGGATTCAAGACAACATACCAGGGGAGAAAACACTGGTGTTGATTTGCGTCCTAGCGCTGAACAGATGCTAAAATCAAGATGATTTCAGCCAAAATCTTGACTGTCAAATATTCCTCACTCTTTCTACATTTCAGCCGTACTCTGCAGAAAGGTTGCTGTAAAATGAGCCTTTTATTTGCTTAACAGGCTGGTAAAACACATACTAATTGGTCACACATAATACCTCCTCAAACTCATTATCACAGCAGAGAAAACAGTTCGGTTCTAATGTTCAAAGCAAACACATTTTCAGCTGTTACTCATACCAAGGTTGCACTAAGGTAAGCGAAGGGAGAGCAAATAGCCCAACATCTCTACGGCCAAACATTTTAATTACTTAAACAAAGTCACCTGAAGCAGACTGGGCATGAAACGTAACAGACATTTTGTTTCCAGATCAAATTTAGAAAACAAATGAACTGTTATCTAAAGTTAACAACTTGATTATTTTTGTCACTAGTCCAGATTTGGAAATTCGTAGAGCTATCCTTACCTGTCTTCACCACGCTCCTGGTTTTCTAAGCTGAGAAAGTGAGGAGTTTAGAAATACTGAACTGACAGAACTGCTTACTGAATTCATTAAATGAAAAGAAAATCAAGACAATGTTCTCCCTTAATTTGACAGAAAGGTTTCTGTCAAATTTTGCTCGGTTCTCACAAAATTTGGTTCAAACCTTCTAACCAGCACATTCCAACAGGTTACAGATGTTTGCGGTGGGAGGGAAGCCCTATGCTTTTGGACCAGGGGGGAGTTAATTTAGACTGAATACTTCATTAAAATAAATCTGAAATTTAGCCACAAACATATTTGTAAACAAGGCTTTTTTCCCTTCATTACACTTATGTATTTCCAATCCAGTTGAACTTCAACGTTTCAATCTATGCAACTCCAGAGAGCTTCCCCCACACGTACATTCATCCTGGAACGGCTCTGTGCCAGTCCTGAATTTACTGTTAGTGGTCACGCCTCATATCCCCATAGAGGATGTCAAGTCCGCTCTCCTGACCTGATCCTGGACAAGACTCGCTCCTGCATCACCACGCTAGCAGGATGCTCGCACAGCGACGTGAAGGCACCAGCAGTGGCTGCTTCCACCCCTCATTTAGTTTCCAGCTCAATAGCAGGGCGGTGAAGCCCGCAGCAGTGCTGCCTGACCACGCGCTGGGCACCCAGAGCAGGGTGAGATGCACGGAGAGTTTGCTGCTGGAGCCCGCATGGCAGAAATCTCTTTTTCAAAATGTCTGTGTCCAGCAAACCTAGGCCTCTGTTTGCAAAAAATACACACCAAACACGAGATCGTGTCCTTTCTGTGCGAGCATCAGGATGAAAGGAGGCAGAGATGGTCAGATAGGGCTGTGTAAATAGCTGCAGCAGCTTCTAGCACGCATGTAGAAGTGCGGGGGAACATGCCAGAGGCTTGCAGACAGCCAAGGCAGGTTTGGTTCGAGGAGACAGGATAAGAGCACTGGAACAGAGAAACCTGAACTGGTTTAATTGGGTCCTTCTCCTTATAAAATAGTTATAAAAAGAAACATGAGATTACAGGACCAGCTGAAACTGAAGTGCTAATAAAACACAGGAAACCATTGATCTCCGTATGAGTCATTTACTGAACGTGGACAGAGCACTGGGCCTGGAGGGCTAAAATGCCCTTCAAAAAAGCAGCACGGTACCTTGAGAAATTCGAGCACAACAACTGGAGAGAACCCACAGACTGCAGTGACCACCGGTTTGCTGGAAACGTGAAGGTAGAAGATACCAAAGCTTCTTCTGCCAAAACACCAGGCTCACTATTTCAATCTGTTTTTCACAACCTGCTGAAATTACTTGGGCAATATCGTGCCATTTCAAAACACTCAGGAAACGTAAGGAGTTCAGAGAAAGGCTCCGAAGCATGTACATCTTTTTTCCACGTGAAGGACTGTGCAGCTGAGGTCTCCTTAAACATAAGCACCACCAACAGATCAGCCAGTAGCACGGAAAGCCAAAAAGCAAAACAAGAACGCAGGAGAAGATGGAATTTACTTCAGGTATACAATAGATCTTGGCAGATTTCAGCCTCAGGAAGAAAAAGGAAATAAAAAGAAAATGAGAGAGAGAAGATACTTTCTGCAGGAGTTTGTAGAGATGGGATGGTGTTGCATGTGGCTGCAAAAATCTGCTCTGTCTCATGAGCTCCTACGTATGCACCCCGAACTACAAATGCATGCAAGTTTTTGCCAGATACAGTCAGACATTTTCCTTCAGTTCCACAGCTGCTAAAAAGGATTATCACATCCATACTCTATTATGTCCAAACTTTCCTGGCTTTTGAAATGATCCATGCTTCCTATTTAAAGCTTGAGCCGGAGTGGATGGTTAAGTCATTTCACAAAGAGTTTGGTTATGCAGCTCCCTCTCTGAAAAATTAAAATCATCTAGCTGAGAAGCTGGGTCTTTTTAGCCCAAGAAGCTACTCCAGCAGCAGTTAAGTAAATAACATGAAACAAAAACAGGGCAAGGAACCAAAGCATCCTGTAACTAACACAGACGAGGGTTTGGGTTTGTTTTCATCAAAGTTCAAACTGAAGAAGTTTTATGACTTAAAGTAAAATGAGTGCAGAATGGTTGAAAGAAGGAAGGTTTCCATTAAAGAGATCTGAACTGGTTCAACAGTAATTTGAGCCCTCTATGAGCTCACTTCTTGCCCTGCCACAATCAGCAGCGGCCTTCAGCATGGAAGCAAAACTTTCAGAAAAGCCTAAGAGCAAGTTGATGACAGATGAGAGGGCAAGAGGCAACCCAGAGGCCAGCTCTGAAATAATGACTAGCACTGCATTGCAGCCTGCCACGAGAGAGCATTTCCCACTTGTTTAAAGCTGCAAACGTAAACAGCACTTAAAAGGAAATTCTACTTGAATGGTGAACCAGGAAATGAAGAAGTGGGCTGGAAAAAATAATGGATTTTCCTGTGCCCCGAGGAGCAGCGCCGGGACGTCCCCGCACTCAGGAGAGAATCCCATGTAACTGTCGCCAGGGTTCTCTGTCTGCAGGGAGCGGGATTTCAATCGTTTCCTTTCCCTCCCTTTGCTCACCAGAGGCTGCTCTCTGCTGCTATGAATGCATCTTTGGGACCTGGAGAAAGCTGTAGGGCAGCTCAGGACAGCTCACACACAGCAGACTTCAGCTCCTTTAAAGGCAAGGACGGTCACTCTGCTTTAGGGAGTCATCCTGCACCTGCACTTTTTAGAAGTCACATCTGATTCATAGCGAAGTAATAATTTTGACAGAGAAAAGAAGTGCCTAAAATCCTTTCTTGCTGCAATGATGCCAACAAAAAAGGAGGCTGGGGAACTCTGACAGCATCTGCAACTTCCTGGAACAGATGAGTAGGCTCAAGGCAGCCAGACCAGCTCAGCTGCCTGGAGTTCAGCAGTGGCCATCAGCATCTGCACTGCCAGAAGACAAGCTGAGCATGAAGCCACCCCTATGGGGAGCAGGTGATGCAGGGCCCTTTGAAAAAGGCCACCACAACCACAGGACAGCATCGTCCCACCAAAGGATGATGCTGTGAGAGGCAGGGTGCACTGGCTCACGCTGAGCAGGTGTTTTGAGTGCCATGAAGTTGGGCAAAGGCTGGATTTAGCCTTCAGCAGCCAGGTCTCAACTCATGCTTCAACAGGGAGAGGAGGCTGCCATCGTGCCCTTCCTTTGTGCACTGCAGGGTCGCGTCCAGGAATCTCCCTGAAGGTGACACAGCTCACGTTGTAAATGCTTGGCCATCGTAGCTCTGGCTGCAGCACGCAGTGCTCTGGAAGGACAAGGTGCTCTGGAACCAAAGCTGCTCTCACAATGAGTGGCTTCCTGACAAGGAGCTACCAAAATGAGGTTTCATCACAGGCAACACAGCCAGGGCCTAAATGCTAGGCTCCCCTTTGACAGCTTAACCTTTCTTCTGCAGTCTGCACCTAATGAGCCCGGTGTTAGGATGTGCAGCTAAACCCCGTTTGCTGAGGCTGAAGATTAGAGATAAGAAGCAGGAGATTCAGGAACAGAAAAGTAAACAAAGGCAACGGCAGCTCTTATTTCCTTCCTCATTAATTCCTCACTGCAACGGCACTCAAAGGAAACCACCTGACAGACACAGCCCTCACACCAATTCAGCCGCTTCTGGAGAGGGGCGCAGGCCAGCATCAGTCCCCCCAAAATAAAATAAACATGAGCAGAACTAGGAAAACCTCACACAAGGTGGGAGCAGGGGGGTGGTTCTTCCTCCTAGGCAACACAAGCTGCTGTCTGCTTCTGCTGCAGGCAGCCCAGCTCCAGCTCGGGCAGTGTAAATCTTCACTTACCAGGCTTGAACAGGAATTTCCCTCTCCACGAAATCCTGCAGCTGGCAGCCACATAGTGCAGAGAGTTGGGACAACGCTGGGCAGACCTTACAAGTGAAGTCAACAGGAGTCCTTGCACAGATTTCATACGTTGTACAGAGGCAGTTTAAACACGGAACAGCTTGATAACAGCGACCCTTTAGGACAACAGTGCAAACACACATGTAGGGAACCACACAACCTGAGTCATCAAGATTTCTTGGCATATAGATACCTGCTGGCCAAGTTTTTTCAGCTCCACAGTGGGATGGAAATGGAAACTTAAGCATTTTTGATAACAGATAATAATGACTCAGGCGAGTGTCTCTACTCCTTAATTATTACATGGGCAGGAGGCCAGACAGAACATTTAGTTAATTAAAGTTTTATTGAAGGTAGCAAGTAGCATGTTTCTGATATCCTTCATTTTTTCCCCAGCAGAATACAGCCCTTAGCCTTCCTTTAATGTACTAATAAAAAAGAAAATTAAGAAAAATAAAAGCCTGTGCAACTCCTTGCAAGATCCAAATAAAAAAGCTGCTGCTAAAATTTTTTTAAAATGCAGGAAAAATGGGCAGAAACCTTCCTTGTCTAGGTTGCTAAGGGGAAAAAGGTAAAATTTGGTGTAAAAGGCAGAAGTAGGAAGAACTAACAAGATCCTCATACTCCAAACATTGGCCAAATGTATCAATCCTCGTTGTATTTGGTTGTCATGCGTTACTCACCAGGCTTGTTCACGCCCTGGGAAGAACACCAGACAAAACAGATGGTTAGTGGCCAGCAGAGAGAACACAGCTACGAGACCCGCTCGGGTCTGCAGCCGCGCTCCTTAACAAGCACTTCTCATTTAGCAAAGATTGATCCTGCGTGATGTGACAGGCCAACGACCCAAAGAATTGCTTTACAGTATGATTCCTGACTGCAAAACGCGCAGCCAATGTATTTTCCGTGGGCTCACCGTGTTTCCTACTGGTGTGTTTAAGTTTCCATTTCATGCAAAAGCAAGTTCTGTTTTTTTCGGTGATACAACCCAGCTGCACGTCGAACTCGACTGTTAGTCTTTCAACTCAAAGGCCTCGGGTTGGTTTACAAAGGCGTAACAGTTTGAAATAACAAGGCTCCTACCCGTTCTGCTTCTCAAGGCTTTGCAGAGCACGTGTCGCCGAATCACAGGAACCGCTCGCTCTGCTACAAAGGCTTCCAGAAGGCACCGAAAAAGGAGCATTAAATCTTTACAGCGGTAACAGGACGGGGGGGCAAAAATGCCTGGGGTTTTCCCTCCCCTCTTCAGCTTCACTAAGTTTTCGTATGGTTCGTTGGTCAGAAAGTTAGCAAGAATTAAAGCGTAGCCAGTATTTCCCATCACAGCTGCCCACAAAATGGCAGTTTAGATTGTGCTGGAGGAAATCAGTGTGGTTTTCTTTAAAAAGGTAGCAACCATGTCCTACGGCAGCTAGACACAACGCAGGAAGAACCTAGAGTGCTATTCCGTTACCGTTTTAGTTAAATCAGCAAAACCAGGCTGCAAAAGGCAGGCTACAACAGTCACCATGGGGAATCCTAATGGAAAGGTAAGCAGCAAAAATATAAACAAAAAGAGAAATTGATTCATAACCATGCAGCAAATAAAGGATCGGGTCAGGTAGTTAAGTTAAATGACTTTCTTAGACCTCTCCTCTGAAATTTTGGCTGGTTACAGCCTGATTTGTCAAGGTTTTGAAGCCTTCAGGATAGGAAGCTCCCCCAGATTTCCTGCAAGCTGGTGGCTGAGTCAAGAAAGGCTCCACCCAGGACGGAAGCCTGCCAGGGCTGGTTCGGGCGCTGCGGGATGGAACGTGCACGCAGCCGCCTTTCAAAGCAGGTTAACACTAAAAAAAACCTCACAATTCTGATGGAAGAATTCAGATCGAGAGGAAACAAAGTAGCAGGGAACCAAAATGAAGGTTTCTGGAAGGCCAGCCTGGAGGATCTACATGCTGACTGCAGGTGAACAGGATGACAGGAGGGATTTCGTTGTGCAGAGCAGGAGACTTCAAGCTTGTGATGCTGGTGCGAAAGACTCCTGCAAGCTTATCTCCCGCAGATCAGCCTGAAAGTTCACAGCTTCAGCTTGTAGCAAAACTGTGTATGGTACAAACAATTACACCTCAAAGAATTATTATTATTTTTCAATTTCTCTTCCTTTTCTTTCTGGGCTTATGTAATAAGCTAGTCCCATAACCTGACTCACTTTCTTACCCTGCCTGTGCTCCACCTGGAAGAAGGTGCCTTGCAAGGTACCTCTGGCTTCTGTGGTAGATTTGAAACACACAAAAAGCCCCAACAATTTGAGCTTGAAGTACAAAGACCTCTTCTACAAGGAAAAGCACACCAGCCTGCTGGGTGTGATTGAGCTGTACTGCCACCCTCTCTCTGCTCCCACTAAATACTGCCCCGGTTACCTTTATCCGTATTCCTGCAGGAAGCACCTTTGGTCCTTTCACAAACTTTGATGTCTGCCCGCTATGTAACTGACACCTGCACTCCAAAGCATCTTTCACTAAAAAAAAATTGTAATAAATTGTCTTCTGCTGGATAGTGCAAAAGGTTCGACTCTCCTGCAGCAAGAATAAACGCAGCCCATCAGTGAAGG
Source organism: Oxyura jamaicensis (assembly GCF_011077185.1). Lineage (NCBI taxonomy): Eukaryota > Metazoa > Chordata > Aves > Anseriformes > Anatidae > Oxyura > Oxyura jamaicensis. The sequence goes on from NC_048893.1 coordinate 6,902,207, forward strand.
ACAAGTCCTGCCACTGAACGCCTTTCCTCCAGCTGCTGTCTGCTTCGCCTTTACTTCCCTTGCTGCTTCTGTTCATGCCTGGAGCAGGAGGCAGGGACCCAGCTGCAGCCCAGTATCACACTACGTGGCCCTGAAAGCCACACCAGCATGCAGCTTTGCCCTCTGCTTTATGCCCTAGCTATGAAAAGCAACACATGGAGTCCGCAGCAGGGCTGGGAGGAGAGAAAGCATGGTGCCACCGCCAGCACCAGCTGCAAGGCCGATTTTCTCCACGCTGGTTTTCAGTGCGCCCGTATGCGCACACCTTCGCTGGATGTCTGCCGAGGGCCGCCACTCTGAAGTCAGGATTTAAGCTGCTACACAGCTGGCTCTACATTAGAAGTTTTATACTCTGAACAAAAAGCACACAGGTGAAAGGGGAGAATTGCACGGTTGAATTAAAGCCTCCCATTAAAAGAGACTCAGCGGGCTTAAACCTGGTTTAGGGTTTAAATGCCCTGAATTGTCTCAAGCTTTTAAACTTCCAGCCATTCACTCTTCTTCCAACAATTAGTTTCCAGAAAAAAAAATAAATCGTTTTAAAGAACACTATGGTTCACTGCAGGACCTCCTGATTCCCTAGCACTGCCCTGTCACTTATTTACCTTAGATTTTCAAATTAGCCAAGCACTGATGGGTTCACATTCAAACGAGCCACAAGCACCAGAGCAAACAAGGTAGTTAAGGCAAAGGGAGCTGATTCAGACAGCATCCAGCATAGAAAACATTTCACTGTCTAGAAAACTACAAAAAGTTTGCTTTGCTTCTTAATGACTATGTTTAGAAGCAAGAAATGCTCATTCAGAAAGTCCCAAATTACTGCACAGAAACACCACTAAAAACTCCCCACCTCTTCGTTTCCATCAGTGATGCAAACACCAGGTACTGCAATGAACCACGGGCCTTCCAAATGCTTCTTTAGAAAAAGGGGAAAAAATCCCAAACCCTGTTACGGGACCACACTGCTCTCACACAGCATGGTGCAGCGGCTGCAGGAGTGCTACCACCCCTCCAGCACCTAAGGTAGGGAAGGAAGCAAGTGAGCACCGCGCTGAAATGAATCTTCTTTTGCATAAAAACAAACAAACAAAAAAGCATTAAGGGTCGTGGCCCTTGTGATCCAAAGAACTCTTCAAAAACCCCCAAAACCCACAATGTTTATCCTATGCTCAGTCCAAATCCTAATGAAATTTAACAGTTGGCCAGGACAGAGGGAAAATTGCAATTTAATGCATCTGTAGCTGGTGGCATCCCATAAAACTATGCCAATCACTTGCCTTTGACTCAGCTACGTTTCCACATTTAGCACGACTGCTTCGGGTGACTGACTCACACAAATTATCTATCTGGCAGATGAGTAAAGAAACTCTCTGGCATGACGCTGCTGCAGCTTTTCAAAATGAAGCGCAATTTGCCTGGTGCTCCTTATTTGAACTTCAATTATTTGGAAATCTGATTTGAATTCCCATTTGTCTCAAGGAATCTTCTCAGAAGCACCAAGCTTAATCAGGGTAACGTAAGAGGCACAGAACTGGCACGTTCAGAAATGACCATGGCCTAACCAGATCCTGTTTGCGCGACGCAGCAGAACTTTAGGCTGCCTACTTGCCTGAAGGCCTTCATGGGAAGAGGGTTTCTATCTCGGGGTAGTGAGCTTCTGCCTGAAATACAAAGTTTACCGTGTTTACATTATCCGTTTGTTATGTTTCTGTTTGCAGCATCTCATCCTGTTTGTTTTTCTCTTGCTTCAAAGTCCTGAGTTTAAATTCTAGCCTTGCACTAATTAGTTATCGCTGGAGGCAAGACGATTCAGTCTTTGTTTCCTCATCAGTAAAAAAAAACAAAAAAAACAGGACAACAATAAATATTTATCTATTCAAATACATATTGGAGCAATTTGTTTGCCCTGACACAGTTTGTTTTTCAAGTGCACAACGACTCTGCAAAATTCTAAGCAGAGGTTACCTAGTTTTGCTACACTACCTAAAATCAGAATCATTTTCTGCAAATGCCTTGTTGAGCTTTCTCTTCCTCTCCTTTTGGAAGGAAACCACGTCTTACACCGCACCTCTAAGCCTCCCATTTTGCAAACCATGGTACTCCAAGGTGAGTTCAAGGCATCTGAACTCTGAGAAGTTTTTAAGAAGAGAAATGATATGTCAATTATGTAAATCTTCATAATCCGAATGGCTGTATAAAAAAAAAAAAAGCATTTTTCCAGTCCCCTTCCTGAAGGAAAATATCCAGTAGGAATGGGAGTAGGCACTCCTTCTTTCCTTGCTTTTACAGTACTGAGTTCTCTCTGATACTCCGTATGTTGTTGACCAGTCTGTGTAACGTGGTGCTTTCTAAATCCAGCTCAACTTCATGGCACTCTAAACATCCTAGGGAGTAAATTAACTTTGTCTGCAGTTGTTTTAGCAGTCAATTAATCAAATTCCAATTAGTAAGAAAAAACGCCTTCGAATGAAGTGTGATTCTGTAGATAAAATAAAGATGAGTCTTAAGTCTGGTGGACTATCAGATCTGAGCAGGGAATCACTCGAGGCTTCTGCACCATTAAAGGTTAAAAAAATGTAAATGAACTCACCACTGACTCCAACTTTAATATTTAATTCTACCAGTCCTTCTGTTACTAGTAATAAAGACATTAAGATCCACTGTTGCAAACGGAAGGCGTTGGAATGACCCCTCAGAGCAGTTATTTAACAGAGCAATCTGCGTCCCATTCGATGGGACTCGCCGTTAATTGGTTTCCAGTCGATACTGGCAGTAATAGGCTCTTCAGAAGCACACGCTCCTCTACCCCGCAGTTCATTACTAAACCCTTGCCTTTCAGCGCACAGAACAGCTCCGTACAAACGCAGCCCTCTCCCCCATGCTACCAGATGATGGAAGTCAGAGGAATTAAGCACATAAATGAAGTCTTGCACTTATGTAGAGAAACACACAAGAGTAAAACAGCTTCAGGATAAGCTAGAGGCTTTTTTCTTGCATAATTCCGAGGGGCGTAAAAGCAGTTTCATTGAAAGCTGACCTTGGGATGCTTTGGTAATGAAACATTTCACGTGGCAGCCACTAAGAGCTTAATTAGCACAGTATTCTAAAACTTGGGCATCCTCCTGGGTGGAGAGCTGAGGACATCCCGAAGAGCTGCCCACAGGCTCAGCACCACAGAAATGGGAAGAAACAATAGTTTCTGTGGCTGATGCTGCCTGCAATCATGCCGTGCCATGCCAGCAGCAGAGCGATGGTTTTGAAGAAAGGAAGTGAAGAACTACTTGGCTGTAGGAAACCGTGGCAGTGGATTAGTAAGGGACCAGGCAGACACCTGAATTACTCTGTGGACAGGAGAAGTTAGCTACATATACCACTGTTAGAGCACCCAAACAGTCTCCCAGGATTTAAATACTTTCCTCTCTTCTAAAGCTTTTCACCGAGGTCCTTTAAAAAGCTGTCTCAGCCTCACTGACCGCACTAACGTCTGACTCTGCCCCTAGAACTGCTGGAAAATATCACAATAAAAGTGACATCTACTGCAGAGGTTTTCTAGGGAAAAGTACTGCTCTGGGGTTCTTTAAGCCCTATTTTCTTTAAAAAATTGACTTCTTTTATCTACCTGTGCTCCTATACAGGTGCATATGCACTTGCACATCCTTGCAACAGCTTTTGGCTGATGTTGGCAAATGGATTCCCTTTAATTAAAGGAGCATGTGATCTTGGATCTGTCAATCCTATGAGTTCCCTGGACGCAGATAGCAGGTTGGGGAGATGCCTTTTTTGTACCTCTATAGAGAAAATAAGATCTGAAGTGGCTGGAAAGTATATGGATTCCTGTAAGACAGCTCACAGAGTAAAAATTACTCTTGTAATGCAATAACCATGAGTGAAAAAGCACCTTTTTTTTTTTTTTTACATAAGGATATATCTAAAATGGGAAGTTTCTGTAACAGTCTGGCTGCCCAGCAAAGCAGCTGCATTCAGTGCAAAACTGATCACAAAAGCAAGAAATATTTTTACTCCAGGTTTGCAAAACCACAAAAAACATCACAAAAAAACACCACACGTCACCTTTTTGCCTTTCTGATCACCATTCGCTCACTCTCACATCCCTATTTAAAAATTCCCCAGGGCAGAGAGTGTCTGTAGAAGTGGCAGGACAGTGCTAGGCAGGAAGGGCCCTCGGGCCCCTGGCAAACAAAACAATAGCTGGCACACTTCTTGGCTAACTTGAGGTAGTAATTTTTCCTCACATCCTTGAGCAAGGAGATTTTTTTTAATCTAGTAAGCAAACTAAATGTATCAAAGTCACTGAACATGCAGTAAATACGTGGATTTAAAGGGAACTTTGAAGGTACGGCACTTTAGCATGATTAGGAAAAGAATGTAGCACATAAAACAGCCACATAAAACTCTCTCTTTTCACTCAGTCACTAACCAAAGAGGAAACACAACAGGCTCACAAACTTGGATTTGATTTTTCTCAGAAGAGAGAATGCTTTGATAGAAGGACATCTGTAACGTGTTTCAGCCCTTTAAACTAAAAGGAAATGACTAGCATGGACATCCACAACTACAGTCTTCCTAACAAGCTTCCAGGCTGGCTTTCTCGTTGCTGGACCCTCAGGGACGTTTTTGTGCATCTTTTCAGCATAACATGGCACCAGCCCAAGAGGTGAATACTTTCTGCTTTTCAGGGACATAACATTTCTTAAGTCCTGAAGCTGGCTTTTTAAGTTATTTCCTGAAAAAAAATATATGTTTGTGTTTTACATAAGAAGTTTATGACTTGTTCAGTCTCCTTGAACTTGAGAAATGTCATGGGTAAATGAAGAGCCATGGGCATGCCTAGGCTGTCTTTGGAGGGTTCCACAGCTGCGGTAACAAAACTATAAGGACAACCCCAGGCACTGCCAGGGCTTCTCTCCAGAACACACAAAACTCCCCGTGCCTGGGCGTTTCTGGTCAGCGTGTCCTCATGCAGCTTACTTTGACAAAAGGCACACCTGGAGGTACAATGCACAGTGCTCTGCTTTGCTCTCTGCATTGCGCAGAAGAACTTCTGAGGCTTGGAAAGGGGGGGGAAAGAAGTTGGTTGACTTTTAGAAATGCCAAAATCCCCACCTCCCAGCCTCACAAAACAAAACAAACCCACCATGACTATTTGCCCACCCTTTCCTCCATTCTTTGTAGAAACCCAAACTTCACTACAGTTTTTTGCAAGGATACTTCCCGGGGGCAGCGGTGACGTCCCAGGCTGTGCAAGTTAAACCCCACGTACTGCAGCTCACATTACACCGCGTATTACAGCTCTCATTACACGCCATAGCTAATCTTCAAGGACAAGTCACCTGGGAAAGTTCTAGGATGACAAAAACCAAACGTAACATAACGCAAAGACTATCAGAACCCAATCAAACTCCTCCACGTCACCTCCGAAAATAACCACCCAGTATCCCAGCAGCTTCAGATGAAAACTGGCTTTCTTTCTCTACCTACAGCCAAGCACCAAGCTCCGGGGGAGCCCAGGAAGGGGAAGCCTCGTTCACCCTTCCATGACAGGCAGCGAGGAGCTCAGCTACCACAGGAAATCTGAAGGATGTGCCAGCAGCACGCTGGGATGCCCAGCGGGTCATCTTTTTCCCTGGTGACACCTACAAGGGGACTGAGGCAGCGGAGATGCTTTTCACTTGAAAGAGCGGAGCACTGCGCGTATATAACGGGCTGCTCAGCAACTCATCCTGCCCGTGCAAAGAAAGTTTCCTTTGGCTCCAGAAAAAAACCTTGCTCTCCAGAAGTACCAAACAACAAAGCTTCTCCTCTACATCAGATTAGCACGCAAAGTGACTCAAGCCCATCTATTCTGATCCCCATCCCTAAGCGCTCTGCTCAGCAAGTAGCACACTTCGCCGTCTGACAGCACAAACTCCAGCCTCTCTGAAACCTTTTAGCCTGTTTAGCAACACCCAGCACAGCCCCCGGCCTACATCAGGAGAGCATTTATGCACACACGAACGGTCTTGACCCACTTCTTCTCACATTGTCTGAAACACTCGGAGCTGTGAACTCCATTTCATCATTAGCTCTAGAACAAAGGCCCGTGCATAGCCGTGAGCTCTTATGAATGCGCATTCACTGCACATGCAGGGAACAAGAACCGCTCTGTTGTTTCCCATCCTCCTCCTCCTCCGGCCAGCCCACCAGGAGACCCACTAAATGCCATCCCTGTAGGAATACCTTTGACTGGCAGTGCTGGGCTCCCCGTCCAAGCAGATGCCACCAGGTTCCCAAGTCAGCTAGCACCAGCTGGCACTAGCATGGTGAACTGAGCATCCTTCTGACAGAGATGGGACAAAACTCTCAATATTCAAGTAAGAAAAGTAGCTTAATGTGGGTTTCCCTTCACACAATAACAAAGTTTCAGGACTCAGTTTCCCTCCCTAAAATACACTGTGCTGCAAAGCAGAGGGACCACATCATGGCAAAGACGAGGGCGTTCTCTCCTTCAGAAGCATTTGTAAGTTTTAGCTCCCTACCTTACAGGTGACTTTAATTCCTGCGTGGAGGATAAAACCAAGACCTATCACAGAATATCCCGAGTTGGAAGGGACCCACGAGGACCACCGAGTCCAACTCCTGGCTCCACATAAGATCATTGTCCACACAAGAGCACGTTCCATGCTTGATCATCCTAAGGCCAGCTCTCCACAGGATGCTTAATGCAGCTGTAAATGTATCAGGCTGAGATTTGCTAGAGGACAGACCAGGGGTTTAACAGTTTATCCTGCAGGCATGCTGCCTGAAGTTTCAGTGTAAATGTAAAATAAAGAAATAACCAACCTCATCTGAAAGAAAGGCGTTTGTTCCACTGTTCCTAACTTACTGCATCATCCCTCTCTTTGAAGAGCGCATATCTGCACAAAAGGCAATCTTCTGGTTCCGTGCTGCCAGAGAAATTTTTAAAATGTAAGCAAATCCAGGAGGTTTGTTTGTAGGATAAATAACCTTTGCTTTATTTAGCCCTATCGCATTGGTACTCCCAGCTCTCACCATGAGACTAGCAGCCCTGCCCTGTCCAAGCAAGCTGATGACCTGCTAAAGGCCCAATTTATGCTCAGCTGGAGTAGATTTAGACTGGAATGCAAACTGCACCGAGACCTGCTTTAGACCCAGGTTAAAAGAGTAACTACTGAGCTGAAATGTGATTTGACAGTATTAGGCAGACAAACGCCCCCAGATCATTGGAGCTTGTTCTTTTCCACTCAGAACTTGGAGAGGCTGCTCTCTCACCTGGGAGTTTCCTACCCTTCATTGCACAAAACATTACGGTGTTGGCCTAAACACGGAAAGTAGACCCAAAACATGTTTTGAAATTAAATCGAAGGCCACAAGGGACTTGGCAGCTGGAACAGTCAACAAATAGCACAGGCACCACAGTCCCACCAGCACCCTTCCAGCTCTGCAGGGATGTGCGTCCCTCCTGCCAGCACTTGCTTACCTGCAGCTGAAGGACCTCCCCGAAGGTCCAGCCAGACACCCATCTATGAAAGCAGCACCCACTAGGTGGAAGCAGGTGTAGAAAGGGGAAGAAAAGTGTTTTTGTCATTCTCCCTCCCCTGTGTGTGCTGAATGTCTTAGCTTAAGGACTTACAAGTACAAACACCTCCCATTTTTCATCGTCTAACAAAGACCAGCAGGCATGCTGATGCTTGAAGAAGCAGCTGACCGCTAACTGCGCCTCAGCCAGGTTACCAGGCTGTTTTTCATAACCCTCTGCTAAGCCACTTTGGACCATGCCTCTTCTCTTCTCTCCACGTGCTCTGTGCAGGCGGAAGGAAGCTCTTTCGTTTCAGCACTAGCCAGCAGTTCAAAAGACCCAAGTTCAAGCTCTTGCACCACCGCACATTTCCTGTGCAATCGCAGAAAAGCCAGTTACTTTTTCTGTGCTTTTATTCTCCATCTGCAAAGGGAAGGAGTCTTCCCCGCAGTGCAAAGACACAACACCTTTCTGTTTCAGCATGGTTTTGAGAGGATTAATGCAACCAGAGAATGCACTCACTGAGATAAGTCTGACAAGAGCATTAAAGACGTGGAAAAAGGAAGATAAATTACCTGGGTAGGACTTCATTTCTCTCCTTCTTAGCAAATTTGCACCTCTGTGTTCAGGTTGTTGTGTGACCTTTCCACAGCCTAACCTTTATGTTGGCTTGTGTTAGAATTAAGCATCAAAACCTCGACTTACACACTCGTTGGGTAAGTTTAAATAAAAATAATAAATAAATAAATCAAGTTAAAAGAGTTTCAGGCTCTTTGCAACATATTAAGCTTCAAACTATACTTACAAACTTGCCAGGTCTGGCCAAACCGGAATAAACTTTTGACTAGTCACCGAGCTGAAGAAGCATTGAGCACAGTGTGTTGGTTTTTTTTTTCCCTCCAAAGTTAAGACTGATGTGGAACTTGTTCTTTTGGTGCTTGCTTTTTCCAAAAACGCACGTCAGAACAACATCAGCTGGGAATTGTGTCTGACATGCTCTTTTTGTGTACCTAGGAGATGCAAACAGACAGATCCAAAGTTCTACCGTGCAAAAATGCCAGATATAAAAATGGTCCATCAAAGATTCTGTAAAGCTGAGTATTGACTCACTCTCTTTAAAGCTAACCCAGTGCCAGAACAGCCTCACCGTTGGCCAAATGTATTTAATATTGTCAACTGCATACAAAGGTAACAATTCTGTTCAATAAAATCATTTTTTGAAACTGTAACGAAGCCAAAGTTCTGTTAAGGCCAATTACTGGTTAAACATTTCCACTCTTCCCACGGCTAATAAACAAGAATGCTGCTTCTACCTTTACCAATTTTCTTCTGCTCGCACTTTAAAGGATTTTTCTTTTTTTAATGCTGTTACACGACTGGTGCTTTGATGTTACTCAAAACCAGGTCTGTTTCTCAACACCACAAGCATGGCACTCTGTAAAAAGTTCAGTGAATTGCCCCCCACACACCCCCTAATGTGCTCTCAGTCCATCTCAAGCCTGGCTGTTACACTAAAGCGACTCTGTCAAACAATCTGCCACTTCAGCAAGTGCACTGACCATAACCACGCACAAATCAGCTTGCAGAGGCCTGTGCATGTGTCAGAAACGAAAGGCCTCCAAACTGCAGCTGCCGTGCAGTTCTTCACTGACCTAGCTGTGCGGTGTTATTATGGGACAGTTCAGTGCACTAATTCCAAAACCTTTAAACGCTCAACTTGAGCTACAGAAACTTCTGACTTTTGGAAGAAGAAAGATCTCAAGACTGAAAAGAGAAGGAAGACCACAAACTGACGTGTAGCAAAAAGGAAAAAGCAAGTTGGAGAGTGTTTAGAAGATCTGATTAGAAGACTGTCTCACTTCTACCCCTTACCTTCAGGAAGCGTCAGCATAACATTTCCATTAACAATACTTCAGTGCTGGAGATAAAGTAGCAACATTGCTCTCGGGCATTTTGGACCCTGAAAACACAAATGACACTTCACCTGCCAAAATCATCCCTGGCAAAACTCCACTGACATCAGTGGAACTACCCCAACCATGAAATTGGCCCACAGTTGCTTTAAGACAATAATGGCTTTGTTTTAGGAGAAATAGGGTATCTGTGGTTGTTTTTAATAAAGCCTAGCCAACAATTGCTTATTGTTACTAAGCAAATATCACTGACAATAAGCAAGCAGCTATCACATTTGCAGTACACACTGTCTGTCCATTTATCGCTTAGGAAAACAACCGCCAATAAAGGAAGAAGATTCTCAGCGTCCTGTTCAAATCACGAGGAGATTAAAGACTGAATGCTTCTCCAATTGCCCACAACATCCACAAGTAATTATTTCCATTTCAACAATGTTCTTCCACGCTCCTAATTCACTGCCAAGTCAATGAAAGTTAAACATCCCAGTTGGAGCGGCGGGATTTAGCGCACATACCCACGTACCACAGTGCTGCCAGGGAGTTATTCGACAATACCCCCACCACAATCCACATACAGCAACCACATTATGCTCATTCAAACTATTTTTTTTCCTCATGTTGTTGCATTTTTGTCTGACTGTGCAGATTCTCAATGAAAAGAAAAAGTTCACGCGTTCCCGGCTCCTTCTCAAGCGTGCCCTGAACTTGCAGAACCGGACTCTGCTCCGACACCAAGGCACTGCCATACGCCAGTACTCCTTAAACTATTACAGAAAATTAAACAGGAGGAAACACGTAGTTAAGTCACACCGACCTTCTACATTGTATTCCTTGCCCATGTGAATGCTCAAATTCTCTGAAAACACTCATCTGTGCAGTCACGCTAACCAGTCGTGAAGCGTTTCACTCCAACACGTATGGAAATGGAGACATTGGGACTGTCCAGCCAGTTCAGGGAAACTTTTGACAGAGCCGCAGTTAGAGGGGTGGAAGCACAGAGAGAGTCAGCCAGCCTCTGAGGCTTGCAGTTTTACTAAAAAGTGGGTATTTGTAGGGAGACGACCACTCTGCACACCCAAAGTTCAGCTGCAGCCACTGCTCTGAGCTCACCTTTACTGGGGCAGGAGATAAAAGAAGTCATCCCGCCATCGCAAAGCAATGTGATTATTTTTCTCTCTCTTCACACCCAGCATAGCACGAGGACACTCGGCCACCACAACCAACCCAGGAGAGAATAAAAGTTACTCCGTGGAGCGAAACCCCTCCGCCAGCCCCAAAAGTGAGAGGAAAACCATCAAACGCGCAAAAGCCATGCTCCAGAGCAGCCCGGACGGAGGGGCACCCTCCGATTTCGCCCCCTCAAGCCTCCCATCCTAAAAAGAGAGAAGCCGGGCAAAGGGGGCTGTCCCCCGGGGTCCCCTCAGCCCCCTCAGGCACCCGGGGAGCTTCGGGGTGCGCCTGAGGGGATCCGGGGTGCACCCTGAGGGGAAGCTGGGTGCACCCTGAAGGGATCCGGGGTGCTCCCTGAGGGGAAATATCGGAGTGCACCTTGAGGGAAATCGGGGTGCACCTTGAGGGGGATCTCCCCCGATCCCCGCCTTCACCCCGCCGCCCGGGCTGTCCCGCCCCGCCATCGCAGCGCCTTTGTGTGCGGGAGATCCCCGGCCACAAAAAAACCTACCTCGGCGGGGGCTGCTGTCCCCGAGCCGCCGGGGAGAGGCACCGGCAGGAGGAGAAGGACACCCGGAGGGAAGGAGGAGGGACACAGAGCCGGAGGGAAGGCGGCAACTGCCCGCTCGGAGCCGGCCCGGCCTCGCCTGAGGGGAGCGGCGGGGCCGGGGGCGGGCCGGGGGCGGACCCGGCGCTGAGTCAGCGCCCAGGCGGCTCCTCCGGCCCCGAGCACGGAGCCGCCTTTGTTGTCGGGCTCCCTCAGGGCGAGGGGCAGCCAAGGGGGAAAGCCTGAAAGAGTGAGGGGATAAAAGGGGGTGGCCCCCAGCCCCGGCATGAGGCTGCCCCTGGCCCCCCGCGCTGAGGGGGGAGAGGGGCCGGGCCCACTGTGGGCAGCAGCCGTGGTGGTTTTAAGGCACATGGTGAGGTCCCTGAGTGGCCTGGTACACCTGCAAGAGTGATTCTTCTTCCCTCAGGAGTCTCCAGCTGCCTTTTTTTTTTTTTCAGTTCCCCGTCTTCATTTCTTCTCCCTCTTCCTTGTCCCAAACCCCTAAAACTACCTTGTCCCCTATGGACATTCCCACTGAATAGGAATTAAGGTCCCCACTCTGTGCATGGACAAGCACAACTCATTGGCAGAAGAAAGGCCAAGCAATCACAGCAGTTTGTCTGAAATGGTGAGACGTGCCTTGAAATCTGTTTCATAGCAAGTAATAAACGATACAGACATGACAGAATCTGGAACGTAACACAGCATGCGGAGACTTTGGGTATGAACCAAAAAATGGCCCTTGGGGATGAAATGTATGTTTATATATTGGTGTACATACTTGGATTAAATCAATTTCTTTTGTATATTTATCACCAGGATTATTCTGAGTTTTTTCGGAGCAGATGACTTGCATCACGGCGAAGTGACAGAAGCATCTCGAGTCGTCCCAGGGACGGAAAGCTTCTGGGCCCATCAGACTGGAGCTTGAGGAGCTAAGTAATGCTGAGCATTCAGCATACTTTGGGCTCTAGAGAGTCCTCCAAAACCCCCAGCCCCAAGAAGTCTCCATAGGAAGGATATCGGTGCTCAGCAGGTGGTGCTATTTCCACTGGCTCTGTCCTAAATAATCGACTGCCCCAGCATGTCCTGGGGAGTTAGCGGGTAGGGAGAAATATGTTTTCTGTGGGGGAAAGCTGAAATCTTGAGTGTTGGTATGTATTAAAAGTCTGCTCAGGTCTTTGTGTGTGGCTGTTCTTTCACTAGGAAAAAAAAGGCAGCTGCAAAGTGCCTGTGTGAAATGTAGCAAATGGATGAAAACCAGAGTGTGGGTGGCCAATGTCAGTTCTGGTTCAATCTCAGTCTGTTGCCAAGTCCCAACGTAGGCAATCAGAGCTATGCTGTGGACAAATGAAAAGTTATGAAATCCAACATGCTCCTCAAAAAGTCATAGCAGCACCACAAGTTGGGACACCCATTTGTGCTGGCCACGTTCACAGTTTCAGCCCTGATCATGACTTGCCTCATGCCCCAGGTGCATATTTCTTCACAGGACTGGAGATAGCTGTGAGATATATTTGCTCCTGTATGTGGAGCCCATGGATACTGCACAGAGAAAAACCTCGTAAAAATTGATTATTTTTCATTAAATGCAGTAAAATAATGCGCCTAGAAGGGTGAGGGAGTATAAATATTGAATAGTTCCCTGTTCTGTGAACAACCCTCTGTTTGCAGCATGCAAGAAAGGAAATGGTGTATGACCGGAGACGTGCAAACAGCAAAGAAAAGAAAATGAACTGCAAAGCCAGCTGGAATGCTGGCTTTCCCTATCTTTTACATTCCTGACCTTACGGACCTCTCCGTATCATTCTGCATGTAAGCATTATCCATTCATATTGTAAAGGCGCTTTGTAGTCCCAATCAAGTTTTATCGCCATTGCTGTAGACACTGCACAGGCAGTTGTCCCTGCTCTGAAATCTGACACTTTACATCAGTGTTTCCCAACCCTTTCTGGGCTCAGACAGCTATTTTGCTGCAATATGTACCATCTCCACAACAGATACCTTATATCCACACCTTTAAATGGAATTTAACACTTTGCTGAGGCTACCACAGCAAAGGCTACACAACAGTGGTCAAATGATAACTCTGAGTCAAACATCTCACCAGCAAGTTAAGGGGTCAGCCTGTGTCACCTCCTTGCCTGGCTTTGCACAAGAGCTGCTCAGTATCCCAAAACCTTGGGTGGGGAGAAAGCAAGTCAGCCCAGCCCAGCTCCAGCCCGTAGCTGAGGAAGGGGTCTCATGAGGAGTCAGTATTCTTTCCCAGCCATGAGCCACTCAGGTTCAGGAGTTCACCTTGCCTCTTTCAGGCACACAGTATGTGCCTCATGGCTCTTGACCACATGAAAATTGCAGTGCATGATAGATATGATAAGGAAATTTGGCCACAACTGCATTTTACTCATGAAAAGCCTTCTTCCTCCAGCACTGTGGATACTGAAACTCCAAAAAGTGCTTGAGAAAGCCTCAGGGATCTTTCTAGATGAAAAGCACTATATAAATGTAAACCATTACTATTTTATTTTAGATGAAAATTGGTGTATTGGAATCCAAGCCATGAATGAATTCGCTGCACTTTAGAACAACTCTCAGACAGAATGATGCAGTGGAAATACTTAAGATAAATCCCTTTTTCATTAACTTTATAGCCAAAAGTGTATAGCCATTCTATTGTATAAGTGTCATAGGATGTGACTGGTATGGCCTTTTGGCATCTCATGAATCAAATCTTTATATTATGTATTTTATTTGCCTGTTGCTGTTTATATTTCTTTTCAGCCAAAGTGCAGAATGAAAAGCAAAATCATCCTTTAACTACTACAGTTGATCTCTTTGTGGGGTAGAGATTGAGATTTACTCCATGCCTGCACCATACCTGGCCTTTGAGTGTTAGTATAATATAACCAGAAATAATAATAGTAGCTTTTTCTTTTTTTTTTTTTTTTTCTTTTTTTTTTTTTTTTTTTTGTGGCAGAAACAAAGTGGATTAGAGAGTCAGCTGCTGTGGGATTCCCCTTAATTTCAGCTATCTGAAAGCAGACGTCTAGTCTAAGCAGGTCAGGCAGGGTGGAGGAGAGGTAGGTACCTCCAGAGGGAGATTCATGGCTCCTTAGGTGTCTGTATTAGATTTGGATTAATTGCTTCTGGAATTGCCTCTGCTAGTTATAAAAGGCAGCAGCCTGACAAGCTTCACCTAGATGCCTTCCTCATGAATTCTTTAACTGTGTGTAATTCCTTTACCTAAAGTGGCAAAATGCTTCCTCATTTCCTACTTCCATTTATAAACATGAGATGAGCGCTGCTTGTATACCAAGATTTTTATTCCGGATAACATGGAGAAGCACTGATTGACACTGTATGAGAAACTGGTTTTCTTTCGTCAATTATATTCACTTTAAATGCCTTTTCTAGACTTTTTTTTTTTTTTTAATTTAATCAAAGTAAATCAACTGGAATGCAAGCTGCTATAAAGATTTTTCCATACCATAATTCTGCAGAAACGTCAGTTGAGTATCTGAAGAAACATCTGCTGTGCACACAGATGTATAAATATATATAGGGGCTGAACAATATGACTTTTCAATTTGCAGGGTTTTCTTCACACAAAGCCAGGGGCATTAAAGGGATTTCCTCCAAGTTTTCCTGTATGTTAATAATGAAGATCAGGATGCCACCTTTGTTTCCTCCCCTTCTGAAAAGGAAAGGAAATGAAAGGAAACGGTTCTGGATCGAATCACAAAGAGCAGTGGAAAAAAACAGAGTACACTCCACGCTGGCACTCAGAAGTTTAATTATCCAGCATGCTGCATCTTTATGGAAGAAGGAGACAGATAAATCCCATATGTTAATAGCTGGCCCCCTGTGGCTGACCTTTGGCTCAAATATTCCATATTGTGATTAATGTTGCACAGTTGGATCCAAAATATGCTCATTCCCCAGGCTGCAGGAAAAAAAGGGGGATTTCATTTACCTTCCAACAGCAGAATTACATTTGATCGCTCTTTTGGAGACTGATTTTCTCCCTGCCTATAGCCAGGCCTCCGAAGAGCTCTTCTGCTCCTCCTGAACTAGGGCTCTTAAGATGCACCTTCTCCTACTGTCTCTGCTGGCTGGGCAATCTGAAAAAAAAGTCATTTTCCCTCAGTTTCTGACCTCGCAGAATGACAAAAATAACTCCTTGCTGACACAGTTTGAAGTTTGCAGGTAGGAGACACTAAACAACAGGTTCGCCTCTAGACAGAATTAAATACTCACCTTTAGAACCTAGAGCTTTCATGGGATTAGGTCAGGAAATCGTAGCTGCCCTTGGATGATGGTTTTCTGAGCACCTTCTCACCTTGTCTTGCAGTTCTTCTGTGTCCATAGAGTCTCTTTGCCTTCTCATGTCATTGTAGAACTTTTGGTCACTCTATATACCTATATTCTAAGTCCATAAATTCTAATTCTATATTTTAAGGCGCACAGTCTTTCTGTCGACATAATATGCATCCCATACATTACAAATACACGGCTCACAGCACTCCGCTACACTTTTCTGGGGAAATGAGATCCTCAAACATACGGTAATAGCTGGGCTCAGAGTTGGGGTGTAGAGCATGTAACAGATTCAAACAACATGTCCCCGACATCTGCTATAGGGTTAAAGCCTTGAGGTGATTAACAATACCAGAATTTCCCTCCGTTTGACTTCTCTAGAGTCAGGTCAGACACAAAGCACCTTATCCGAAGCTAATTAAAGCCATTGCTAAAACTGCCCTCAGGTGAGTTTAGATTGGGCCCTCGTTTCTGCTTTCCTCCTAGATGAGATGAAGCAGCAAAGCCTGATGAAGGCTTGGGAGCTGCTCCTGCTCCCATGAAGATCACAAGGAATTTTGCTTGGATTGGGCTAATAATGACAGACCCAGCTGTCTTCCCAGGGATGACATAGAAAAGTCTATAAAAATACAGCTGCAATAGCTGGAGAGACAGGAAAACGTGACACGGCCTCTGAGAAGGTCTGTCCCTATCTCCAGCTAGGACACATCTGGATATTTGCACAGGATGGGCGATTTTTTTTTTTTCCAGGCTGTTTTATTTACTGAAGATGACAGGCTGCTAGCAGCCTGTGCTCAGGTTGGCCTTACAGCAATAGGAGCAGACTATCTCATGTCATTTCCCACTAAAAGAAAATAATAGTGTTTTTTCCTCCATGAGAGGAAAGGCAGACAGATATCCTCCACACTCTGAACCATAAAGTCCATGCAAGTACCTTTTTTTTCTATCTTTCGCTTAGTAATGATTGCACTCCAAAGATCTTCCATGAACCACATACACACTTGCAGAGAAACATGGACATGCATCAAGCCTCTACACTGTCTTCCAACGCATGATCTCAAAGTGCTGGTTGAACCTAACAACTCTCAGAAAACAAGCAGAAATCAATCAAAATATAAGCACGTCAATTTCAGAAATGAGGAGACTGAAGATGTCTGTTTCCAAAGAATTGCCACCTCTAGTTGAAGTTACCAGATCTGAAAATAAAATAAAAATGGGGAGAAAAAAAATAATAATGCCTGCTGACATTTGACATTTAAAAGACTTCCATCTCCAGGTGTTGAGTACAAGAGCCACAGGTTGCAGATGACTTAGAGACAAGGTAGAGTTGACAGAGGCACCCAAGTCAACCCATTGAGTTTGAGGCACGTCTTAGGCACTCTCACTGACCTTCTGCCTGCATTATCTCTGGCACTGCATGCTCCTAGCACTTCTGGGGTCATTCTTCCTGGGGAAGTTGTGCTAAAGTGAGTTCAAAGTCTTTCTGATTCTTTCACGGTGAGTCATTAATCATGGGAACACTCGTCGTGTTCTCTAGACACACAGGAAAATCTAGATGAGACAAAGTAAATGAGTTAGCATCCCAAGGGAAAGCAGAGCCTTGGCCATAACCTGCACTTCCAACCATGGCTTCAAAGTCAAGTGAGAGTATACTGTGTACAATCAAGAAGGAAAACATGGGAAATGTTGTATCAGAGCCTCCAACGGTGAACACAATAGATCCATTTCAGCTTAATCAGCTTATGTTCTTAGCTGAGTCTCCAGTCACAAATTCTAATACAAAGAATAATAAAAAGTAATGTCAGGAACGTGAGCAATTAACAGAAGTAGGTTGCCAATGTTTCTCCTGCTTTCCCACTTGAAATAATTCATTATTCTTACTTATTTTTTTCCACCCCATGTGGTTTAGCAACCAGCTGGTGTTCCTTATAAAGAAATCAGCAGGTTGATTTGAGGCTGTGGCTACCCCAAAGTCCTCTGAGGCTTTCTTATTGACTGACCATTTCTTAGATAAGGTTGCCAGTAAATTATAGCTCTGCTTAAGAGCATCTGCCTCAGGGCTGCTCTCCCCTCATTATAAAACCTGATCTAATCCTGCATGTCTCTTCAATTATTGGAGAGTACAATTCAAGAAGTGGCTTCCCCAGTGAACATGAAATGAGATAAACTATTCCTAAGTAGGGTAAACATGAATACCCAAGAGTGAAGCTAAGCATTTCCAGGCCAGTCTCCTTCTGATTTCCATGTGGTTTCCAACTGAATAACACATCGCCATTCCTGTTAATGTCGACTGCTATTTAACCACAAAAAAGTGAGTTAAAAATGGGATGTCCTTACACTTGTCAGTAGAAGTATTTCTGTAAGTATTTATCTCCACAAGGTGACGGTTCAGGTGATAACCTCGCCAAATGTACCGGATAAGCCACTTGCTTTGGACTTTCCGATCTGCCATGCAAAGCCTTGGAAGGCGCTTCACCTCCGTGCCAAGATGCAGGAAGACATTTCATTTGTGAGATCGATGAATGTCATAAGCAAATGGAAATGGAACAAGCTTATCTTGATATTTTAGGCAGATGAATTATGTCCTGGACTGGGGGATGAGTTCAACACATCAGTGCTGATGGAGATGTGTTAGCCCAGTGTACAGCCCCACAAACAAAGGTACCTCGTGCTGCAACAGCATCCTACCTTGCTGAGTAATGGGGTCTGTTAGTGCTCCCATTGGATCAGTACCTGCTGCAAGTTCTAACCATCAAAAACACCACCACCACTGTCTGTGGCCTTCCGCACGTGTAATAACACAGAAGGACAGCTTTGCAGGGCCCTACTGAGCTCCAGCTTTCCTTTTGTGAGCACCCTTTCACTGGAGATAACGGCAAGCAGCACGTTGTCTTAAATCTAACAAGTTATGTTTCAACACCAGTAAACTACTTTCATTTACAGCTTCATGTTTTCATCTGGATAAACAGAAAGAAGCAGAAGGATTTGTTTCATTCGAGGGGAAATTTGCATCTAGCAACTGAATTAATGGAAGCAGCGAAGCCAAGCCAAGGTTATAAGGCAGTTTGACTCCATGTAACATTAATGAATTACTCTAATTGTGCATTGCAATCCCAAATTGTGTTTATTGCACAGCATTTCTTTTTCTAAGGGAAGTTTATTATTCACCCAGCCCTAAATACAGGGTGGATTTTTCCATCTCTGGTGGGAAACAAACATGTTGTCTGATCACTGCTATCATCTGTGTGTGCTGTTTATTAGATCATTAATTTGTGCTAAGAAGAGCAAGCCAGACTGGGATGCCAGATGAAAGACAGAGGAGCGTGTTTGTGGGGATGCGTTGCGACTACGCACAGACCATCCTTTCTCAACCATAGCCTCCGCTGCCAGCACAAGGCAGAGCTGTCTGTCCTCTCAGAAACCTCTTTTCTTGCATTTCCTTCTGGTTGGTCCTAGTATAAAGAAGTAACAAGGCTGTAAGAGGAACCGCAGAGTTCAGATCGCAGATTTGTCCAGACCCATCTTTAGCATAGAACAAATGCAGATGCCCACAGAGTGGAACAAGAGCAGGGCACAGCTGAGAGCCCAAAAATCCCACAGCCTCCAGCCGCCTGCAGCTTCCTGAGCTGGGTGCAGATCTCTGTCAGTCCAGTAACTCTCAGCAGGTCTTCTTATAGTGAAACTGCCCAGCCTCCCCTTAAATTAGTGTAAGATTTTGGCAATACCTTTTTGGCAAGAAATTCCAAAGCTTGGTATTTTTCTCATGGAAAAGGATACTCTGCTGCCACCGGTACAAAATATGTTTTGTAAATGTTCCTCACTAGCACTTAGTAAAATCTTACAGGAAACCTGATCCTACGATCAATGCAGGCAACCTTCACAGGCTTCTCTGGTGCTGGATCTCAACAATATGGTCTAACCCGAGCCCCTTCAATATCATTAAGAGATTCTTAATTTTAGTTAGGTCCACAATTCAAAAAAAAAAAAAATCAAAAAACTTATAGTGTCTTTCAAAATTATGTCTTGGTCAAAGTGAGGTTCAACCTTCCCTAAGTAGCCACTGTCCTTCAGTGCGGCTCTAGCTTCATAATGCTGCTTTGTTTTCTAGCAGAATGCACCAAAATGTTGATTTTGTTTCAAAAAAAAGCTACAAAGAGTTTCTTAAGGAAAGATGAAAGGATTAATGCTGATGAATGGTGAGCGGAGCTGCCCTGCTAGAAACAATTATGGAAACAAACAGGTCCAATGAAAAGCTCTGTTCTCATTTGCATGGCTATAGTGCACATTTAGCTAAATTATGGCCCTTTTTATCAAAGGATTTAAATCTGGATGATCCCCCTCTAATTCCCTCAGATTTATACCGGTTGTATTCTGGTTTTGATCAGCTATTTGCTGCTGTGCTGTTAACTAAGGCAGAGTTGCCCTGTAAGTACAGCAGACTTCAGTGAAGAGGACTCTGTTATTTATGTATTTATAGATAATATAAATGTTTCCCCAAAGTAAGCATGACCCATATAGGCAATATGTGTTGCATTTGCATTCTTTTGTAATGCAAGTCAGTTGTAGCGTTACCTACAAATAGATCTCAGGGGGCCCTGGCCTCCCAGCTGTATTAAATAAATCCCCATAAGCACAAAAGAAGAAGAAAAGGAAACAAAAAGCTTCCTGCTAGCTTTTCCTGGAAGCACAGAAGTGGAATAATTCTCTTCTTTAGTGTCCTGTGATAATAAAGCGTTGTTAGAAAACATCAGAAATGAACCTTTACAAAAATACAGGCACAGAAGGGGAAGAGCAAACATCTTGCCTTTAGAAACGGATGGAGTTTTCCCAGTATATTCGGTTCTCATCACAACCCTGCAGAAAGCACTTGGTCCTTAGCCCTTACTCATAGTTACAGGGTGCTTTTTGCCAGTAGTTTATATAAACTCCTCCGCTCTGTTGGACTGAATTGTGAATTTATGTCTTTATCGATGCACATGCAATACTCCAGCTGACTCTGATCTGATAAAAGGAGCTGTTTAGACATACATTTTGTGTTTTTTTTGCACAATGTTTAAATTAAAATTGGAAAACAATTTTGTTTCAGTTTAAAAACAAACATTTTTCAAGGTTTGTTCATGCAATTACAAAAAAACACATGCCTTCCTAAAACTGTTGACAAATATTTCCATTTAATCTTAAAAAAAAAAAAAAAAAAAATCTGGGAAACTCACAACAACAAGCAAAACAACCAACCAAGCAAAAAACAGCCTTCTTTTGGATATGGCAGTTCTTCTCCAAAAGCTAATGTTAGAACTGTAGTGATCCTGGGCAGACCCTATAACCTGGGAGACTGTCGTTGCTTTCTTCTTTGTGGGCAGCTTATGCCCCCCCCCCGAGCACTAAGCCCCGGAGAAGTGCCATATCCCCTGCCTTTAACACCAGCCCCTCCCCTGTGTGCATCCCATTCTCTGTGCTCCCCGGATTTCACGGGCAGTGGAGGGATCTTCCATTCATCCCCTATCAGGAGCAGTGCTTTTCCATATGACCTTCCCAGAGGAGTGGATGGCAAAGCAATGTTAGAGTTTGTGTGTGTGTCTTGTGGGGCAGATTTTGGGGAGGGAAGCTCAGTGGTGTTTAGTCATGGCACCTTGGTTTTGTCCACTGATTTCACTGTCCTGGCCTTACAGCATCCATTTTGTTCGTAATAAAACGAAGGCTGGCAAAAGTTTGTCTCGTGGCACATTTCATTCCACGGACTGCAAGCTTGAGCGATCAGAGAGGGCAAGCTGGATCTTACCATGCCTCACCAGCTCTCCCAGGCCAAGTCTCACCTCCAAACGTGATTTTACCAGCCCAAGCACTCTAACTGAAACCCTGTTTGTGTCCGACAATCTATGCCAGGTGAGTTTTGTTTTGCAAAATCCAAAGTGGGAATGGCTGGGACGTAATCAAAGCTCCCTGACTGGGAAGAGTTAGATAAATGGTTCTGGTTTCCATCCATCTCCTTTGTTAATCTTGTTATTCAATGACTGCTTAGAGCCATCTCATGCTCATTTAAACTAAATACATAACCCAATTAAAACTATCCTGAGCTATTAGATCTACAGAAGCAGACGAAATTTCAACGTTGCTGACATTTTAGATCATTCAGACCTCCAGAGCATGAATATCCGCATTGTCACTTTATTTTCTTTCATCTCAGCCATCCCGAATAAATTGCTCCTACGAATTTGGAGGCTGGGGTATTTCAGATGTGATGCAACAGTTCCAACTTCCTTAATAAACCAGCACCTAAAGAGATTGGTGGAAATAGATGTCCCTTGGTATGGCTCTGTCCCACTACAGGATACAGGGCTTAGGTCTGCACATGCACTTGGGTCCTGGGGATCACGGGAATGTGCTGAAGGCATGGCAAGAAAGGGCAGTGGAAAAGGATGGAGCTGGAAGCTTTGGGTCCATCAGCACAAACGGCTTCCCTAGCACAACTGCAGCCTTACCAAAGGCCTTGTGGCTCTCTCTTTTGCTAACTAGAGGCTTCACAGTGGAAGGAAACAAAGAGAAGGGGGTAGTTAGACTGAAACAATGAAATGCTTTTCTCATCAACTCCACTGAAACCCAGCTGCAAGCTGATCTATTTGCTAGAAATGGGCAACCAAGGTCTTTCCAGGGGATTCTCACAAAGCTGCAATTAAAAACAAGAAACACTCAAGAAATTACAATGAGGACTTAGCTAAAACAAGGGCAGGAAACTCACAACCAACATAAAGCTGAGAAAATAACTTCAAGGATATATTTTCTTCCATGGATTTTTTTACCAATTAAGTCCACAAACTGTTCGTGAACAGACTGCAAAATTAAAGCAAACAAACAAACCAGAAAACATTTATTCATTATTGGAATAATTGGTTTACGTTATGAAATAGAGACAATTCACGGCATCCAAATTGTACTAAGCAGGATTGTGCAGCAGTCATAATTCTCACCATATAACTGTGAAGTCAGTCAGGTGGCAGGACTTAAAGGACTACAGGACTTAAAGCAGCACAACTCATCTCAGTGGTGGACTGAAAGCTCTGATCTCTCAAAACCAGCCACGGACCTAGAGGAACTGGAGAAGGTACAGATGGATGGAGCAGCATCCTCACAGGGGAGTCAGGAATGGGCAGGACTCTTCAGGTTGGAGAAAAGGCAGCTGAGAAGGGACAAGACTAAGGTTTGCAGCCTCTCAAGGTTCATGGGTAAGGTCCAAGGACAAAGTTATTCACATGTCCACCAGGAGAAGGTGGTGGAGGAAGACCTGCTCATGAACCATCAATCTGAGCATTCAGGCATTTCTTACATCCTCAGTCCATTTGGAGCGAGGTGCCCTGCACACAGGGTAACTAACCTGAAAAGAAAAGGAGCCCTAGTTGTTTAAACTTGCAGAGGTGTGGAAGAATGTGTGAATGGCACCATCATAGGTCTCCCCACCTTGATTTTGGTCTGAAGAGCACAGGTCAGACCCCAGAACCTTGCTCACCTACCTGGACTACAGCATGCATTCAGTGCTACTCGAGCAGGAGCTGGGCTTCCCAAAGTCACAAATGTTATGAATTAAAAGGGATGGAGATTTTAGTGGAGTGAGAGAAACTCACAAAGACACTGAACAGCTGTTTGCACAGATGCTCAGCTACGCGACGTTCTTGTGACTGTCTTTTGGCCAGTGGCAGACGTCAAGGACAAGAAGTTCATTAATCAGCATGCGGCCTCCCGCACTGTTTTATCTTCTCAGCTTGCTTTCCTGTTTTTTCTGTTTTCCTGTCATGCCATTAAATTCCTCATGGTACTGACAAAGCTACTTCTCTTTCCCACCCACATCTTCGTCTCTCACTCCCCCGTGCCCTTTCACACTCCAAACACCGGGCAGACACGGGTCCATGCCCCAGCGCTTTCAGCTGCAAGCACACAGGGTGGGGAGACATGAGGGGCTGGCCCTGCCATACAGCAGTGGCATGATGTGCCAGAATAAACATTAGCCTTGTGGGAGAGGCTGATAGAGGCCTGGGGAGGAGGACTTCATGCTTCAGTTTGAGCAGAGCTGATGCTCCATGGCTCAGGTCCAAGCGGCCAGTCGTTGTGCACATTGACACCTTGTGGAAAACAGACTGGGTGCAAATCAGAGATTAATCAGTTTGTCAGACCACTGAGATCCTAAATTTCAATGGTGTTTCAAATGGACTTTCTTCTTCCTTTTATTTATTTTTTAATCTTTATTTTTTGCACCTGCAACCGGTTGTGGGCGTGATTTGCTGTCATCAGTTATACAGGAGTATAATTTTTGCCTCTCAGAGGGCTTAACAAAACTGTAGGCATTGCTTCTTTTGTGCCCAGTTCTGGAGAACAAAACACACCTGCAATTATGTATATGTGGGTGCAAACTATAAGGATAGTGCTTACACAAGACTGGGAATTTTCCAGTGAGATTGCATTTTGCTGTGAAATGAAGACAATAAAACTGATGTACCTGAGCTGAGTTTTTTTGAGGGAATGTCCACACCCATTTCAGCATTTCTGGGGAAAACACAGCACAGTGATCAGCTTTTCCAAGCTCAGAATATCAAGAACTTAGAATTTAGAGCATTTGCTTAAGATCATAGAATAGAAGAGTGGTTTGGGTTGGAAAGAACCTTGAAGATTACCTTGTTCCAACTCCCTTGCCATGGGCAGAGACACTTCTCACTAGAGCAGGTTGCCCAAAGCCCCATCCAGCCTGGCCTTGAACATCCACAACCCCTCTGGGCAAGCAGTTCCTGTACGTAACCACCCTCAGAGGAAATAATTTCTTTCTGTGTGGAAGATTTGGGTGCCAACACAAAATCTGGCTTTGCCTAATTCAGAACAAGTAGTTGATTCTCAGGTCTTGTATCTCCATTGCATGCTCTGCCTACAAATCTTTGAAATCTTCTCATTTAAAATACTGGGTCAAATCTAGCAAGTCTGGCTTACTCCACCTTAGCACTCACAGGACTTAAGTCTTATAATGTAGTCTTATAATATAAATCTTATAATAAAGTCTTATAATATAAGGTCTATAAGACTGAGGGTCTTCTGGGTCTTCATTTAGACAGGGTGAAACCCTGCATGGCACACGTGCAAACCTTTCTGACAAGCCATAAACGATGGAGTTGAGCTTCCAGGTGCTTGCCTCCCTCCGATAGTTGGCTTAGGGTTTTGGGGGGGTTCACACTGAGCAGAGAAGCTCCCGATACACTTTACAGCTTGGGAACTTGCCTAAAATCATATGATCTTCAGGCAAAGCCCAGACACCCAACTTCAGAGCAAATTCTTCAAACAAAAATGGTATAAAACTTTGAAAGCACCAAACACATTACGCATCACCCTATGCATCCCACCTTCTTGATGCAGAGCAAAAGAAAGCTTTGCTAGTGTTGGCTTCCTCGATGTCCGTCAGTAAGCAGACAGAATTTAAAAATTCAGGCAATCTTAGTCCAGATGGGTCTAGGTGCTCCACAGGTGTGCTGTGGGCCATATCTGCCTGCTTTTTTCCAGTAGCAAGACACATATGCACACATTTTTCTTCATGTCAGAAAACAGCGCATATCTTCTACAGCCCAGTTCCCTCTCCCTAAAAGACTGTAACCACATGAGAAGAAACCAAACTGCTCAAACTGCTCAAAAACTAAACCTCAAGCTGCTGGTTGAGGCTCCAGCAGACAGCCCTGGCCAGCTGGAGCTGAAGGAAGCTTGGCTGCAAAGCCATATGAAGAGGTATCTGCCCCTCCTTCACCTGCCCAGGTGTTCTGGCTCCTGCTTCTCTTTCTGTGCTGGGACATAGCTGAGGGGTGAAGATGAGGATGAGGTAGGTCAATGGCTCCCACACAGTTTTGCTAATTCAGGCCCTTAACTGTGAGGGTCCTGTCTTAGATTGAGAGAGGTGATCCTTCGCCTCTGCTCAGCACTAGTGAGGCCACACCTGGAGTGCTGTGTCCAGTTCTGGGCCCCCCAGTACAAGAGGGACATGGACATACCTGAAGGAGTCCAGCGGAGGGCCACCAAGATGATCAAGGGACTGAAGCCCCTCTGCTATGAGGAGAGGCTGAGGGAGCTGGGACTGGTCAGAGGGATCCCATCAGTGTCTATAAACACCTGAAGAGACAGTGCAAAAAGGATGGAGCCAGGCTCTGTGTTCAGTGGTGCCCAGTGCCAGGACAAGAGGCAATGGGCACAAACTGGAACACAGAGGATCCACCTGACCACCAGGCAGCACTTCTGTGCTGTGGGGGTGACAGAGCAGTGGCACAGGCTGCCCAGAGAGGCTGTGAGGTCTCCTTGGAGATCTCCAAAAGCTGCCTGGACGTGGTGCTGGGCACCCTGCTCTGGGTGGCCCTGCTGGAGCAGGGGTGGGACCAGACGGACCCAGAGGTCCCTGCCCACCTCAGCCATCCTGGGACTATTTTATGGTTAGAACTGTTTTCATCTACAGATCTAAGCTCAGACACTGCTGCGTCTTCTGAGCTCCACCTCGTACATTTCTCCACCAGCCTTGCTGAAAAAGAACAGCACTGAATTGGAGCTCCATCACGCCCTGCTTCATTAGAACATAATGAGGCGAAATCATGGGGTTTGCTGGCACCGCTCAGCGATTCACCACCAGGGCCATCCTCAAAGCCAGCAAAGCAGGAGAGCTGCCAGCCCCTCCTGCAGCATGTGGCACTGGCTCAGGGTGAGCTGAAATCTACTGAGCTTTACTGAGGAGTCTGCCATCGTGGCAGCATCTGGTGCACTAACCAAATCAGAGGTAGCCCCAGAGGGAGCAGGGGCACACAGGGCAGGAGCAGCAGCTGAACGACACCGCAGCAGAGCTGCTCCGGCACTGCCATTCCAAAGGGCTGCAGGGAGCGTTAATGGGCCCCATGTGCTCCAGGAATGCAAAGCTCTGCGTGGGCTGGGAGATTTATGCACGTGACATGGGGGGAACTTCCTGACTCAGAGCTAATTGCTTTGGCCTGTGAGCGGCTCTGCTCCGAATTACCATAACGTTATTGAACAGCAGACCTAAAGGCACGGCAAAGCTGAAGAGGGGTGGTCATCCTGCGTAATACGCCGCTGGTTTAGCCTTATGTTTCTGAGGGTTTGGAACATGCAGCTTTTTTATTTTTTATTAAGTTTGTGTGTAGTTGTCATTTAAGTGTCATCTAAAAATGAGACTGGTCTCATTACAGTTGTTTTCTAGTGCATGTCTCCAACAAGAGCCAACAGTGAAGGTATGCAGAAGAATGTAGGAGCAGAGCAAATCTGCAATGCTTCCCCGGTCCTCAGTAAATTATGGCATGTGCTGAGCCACAAATGGTGTCTTTGTATTTTAGTAACTTTTAGTGATTTCGGTGATTTTTATGAATTTGTCTGTTAATGAACTCACGTAAACCGCTGGCAGCACAAACGTCCCACTACTTGACCAAACTTTTCGTGAAGAGCTCTCTTCTTTCATTTGTTGTGTATGTGCTGTTTGTCACTTACTACACCCTAAAACATTATTTAGGTGATTCTCTTCTTTTAAGCACAGACTGTAGCCTAACTGAATTGACAGAATGATATGCCCAGACTCAGAGATCCAACTGTCCCATTTCTTGGTTAGCTCTGACTGCTGGCCAACGAACCTGAAGCTGAACTCCCCTTGGGGAAAACACCAATGTGTTCGAAGGGTCTGCCTGAGATGAAATCAGCTAAGACATGGATGTTCAGTCATAAGCTCAGTGGCCCAGGAACTCTGGTTTTACATGAAGCACTCAACAAAGGTTTGGATGCTCAAACAATGGGGAGAAACATGAAAGAAGGTAGAGGGATGTCCTGCAAGAGGAGAGGAAACCAACGCTGAGAGAGGAAAAATGAGTGGTCCTGAAAAGGTCTGGAGAAGGCACATGTGCAGAGGTATAGTAATAGATGCCAGTGGGCTGGAGGAACTAAAAAAAAATAAATAATAATAATAAAATAAAAAAAAACACTGTGATTGAGGTTGGTTTGAGCCCAGTTTGCAATTCAAATGTGTGCACAGAATTAATAAAAGTCCCAGACAATTGGAATATTAAAAACTGAGGGAAACATGGTCCCTTTTTAAGGGTCACTCCCCACCACCACACAATGCACAGATTCTTTATTCCCCAGCCCATTGTCAATGCAGAATTATCATGCTCCTCTGCGAACCTTGAATACTTCTAATCCATTCCTGTGGTTCCCTGA
This sequence comes from Oxyura jamaicensis, assembly GCF_011077185.1. NCBI lineage: Eukaryota > Metazoa > Chordata > Aves > Anseriformes > Anatidae > Oxyura > Oxyura jamaicensis. The sequence continues at coordinate 6,929,949 of NC_048893.1, forward strand.
GCATCCATACGAGACAGAAATGTAGTTAGTTAACTTATTTAGGAACCCCTTCTCCTCTTTCCTGTACCACTCACGTTGCAGTGTATTGCTGGTACTGTTTAAAGTACTACTGGCAAATAATATCGCTCTGTGCATTATAAATAGAAATCAGACAGCAAATGAAATTAAACGTGGACTGAAAAGCACAAATTCCTGCACTGAACAGTCCGTGTGTCTGATAGAAAATAGAAAAACTTGGTTAAGCTTGTCCATGGCCAGCCTAATATGACCTCAATCTTTTTTTAGATGTGGTATTACGTGTCTATAAAATGTAATGTCGTCTTGAAACTGAAAACAAAAACCACGAAAATAAGATCTCTCCAGAGCATCCAAATTATTGAAAACTGCAAAGAGCTTGGAATTACGCTTGCCCAGTGGTTTTGTGTAGCAGATAACTAAACAACAGCTTACACAAACACACTGCCAGAGTTATATGGACAACAATTTGCAGAATAAATGAGGGACGGGTCTACGAAGGACAGGTCAGCAGCAAATCTCCACCTTGCTTATAAATACCCTTCATCTGCAAGAAAGGTTATGGTGATATTCCACATCCTTAAATTGTGTAAAACAGCACCTGTGCTGCCATGCGAGATGCCCTCAGTGAGCTGGTGGTGCCTGCACCGTGTTTCCTGATTCTCACCCGCCATCAGATTCTGTGCTACGTGGGCATCTTCCATGTGAAATATAAAGCAGGTGTAAAAGTCGTCACCGAACTTCTCACCATTTTTAGCTTCTTTTTGTATAATACGTTGACTAATTTTCCGGATTTTTGTAGTTTGGTTTCCAGTTGTACCTTTCACAAGAACATTGTGGGCACTTTTGCTGGCAATTGGAGTGAAGAATGTCGAGTTCGCAATAGTTCCTATCATTTTCTGCTGAGGTAGCAAGGCCTTTTGGAACATTAAGATTAATCTCTGCTTCCTGATTCCTATAGATAGCAGGAGGCTCCCCCTTAACTGGACTGCAAGCTCGTTTCACAGCTAAAAGCTCTTCATTAAGAATGATCTGTTCCTACCTTTCCCTGACTTCTTTCTCAGCTTGCTTCATCTTTGGCATTTAAGAGAAAGATTTTGTCTCCCCAACAGTTTCCATTATCAGTACTCAATATGGGTTGCAAGAACCCGGTCTGTTAGGTGTTCACTAAATGTTTCCTCTACAGGCATCTTTGGGGGCTTGCTGTAAACCCAAAGAATCAAAACATTTCTGTTGACAATCAGACCAGTTTCAGTTTTGTGTTGCAAAACTTGAAACATTTTAATTTTTCAATGGCATTTACATCAGAAGTTTCTTGGAAAATACATTTCCCCAGAAAACACATTTTGGTTTTGGAGAAGCCCACCTCTTCTCTCCAATTCTGCTGAAAGCCAGAGAGCCGAGCATCTCCAACCTCTTTGTGCCTACAAGCTGGGTGCTCCTGTTTTCCCTCTTCATGTAGTGAAGAAAGAGAAATTGAGGGCAGACGGAAATTGCAAAACAAGGACTGAATCATGCCTGGGGGCTGCACTGAGGTCAAACAGGATCCTGTGCAGACCCAGAGACCTGGAGCTTATTTCATGATCGGTGAACGTGATCCTACATGCATAGCACAGCTCCTGTGGATCTTCATTATGTAGGTTGAGGGTGTGAAAGAGCTGGGGCTGAGAAAATACTTAATACGCAACAAAGCTTCATTTTAAATACACTCCCTTGCTTTAAAAACATAGCTGTGTTCTACAGTGATAAATTTATACTGTAAATTTGTAGTAGAAGTATTTACTTATCTTGAGACAGCCAGTGCAATACGGCAAATGGGAGCTTAATAACTTGTTGATTACTTTAGAAATGTTTTCTTGTAAAAAATATGTAGAAATAAGTGATAATCAAGGCCGAAAGGATTACTGCTGTTGATTTAAAAGCTTTCTGAGGCAGATTCAAAATCCCAAAGCTAGAGCATGAAAAAATGCAAAGAACAGACTGGCGGAGTCCTTGTTCGAACAACTGGCAGGCAAGTAGCAATAAATCATGAAAATAACATTTCCTAAACTTTCCTTTTTAATAAATTAGGTGTTGTTTGTAAAATAGCCTGGGAGAGCACACTAATACAGAACTGCTAGCTAGGTAACGAGCCAAATCCAGCTCTACGTTTTGGCCGAGCTGCACCAGGGATGAATTTGGCTCCGTCCCTCTATAAACATGAATCAAGCTGTTTGCATTTTGTCGTTACACTACCCTGACCCAGGGGGATACATTTCCTTGGCAACTACAATTAAGGACCTGACAAAAGCCCTACATATTATCTGCAGCATTTTTCTTCTTCCTTAACGAAAGCTGTATTTTCCCAGGCCGACTCCTCCCTGAGTAAGAAAGATTAAGGGGCCCATCCAGCTTCCTGCGACACTAGAGATAAAATTTCCAGTGGTTTTGATGGCTACAGCAGAGCTTACTTACTTTTGCAATTATTTTTCAGATTGAAGGTGGCTGCGCTGGGAGCACTCTGGGGTTCCAGGTGTTTGGGCAGGATTACACCAGCTAACAGGGATTTTTTGGGAAATTCACCAAAAGCAAGAGCTACACAGGTGCTTTGGGATCACGCAGAGATATTTAACCTAGAGACTCACAGACTTTTCTACATGTCAAGGCTTTCATCCAACCAAATTTTTGGCCAAATTGATCCTGGCTACCTCAAAAGGACCTTTGTGGCTGTGCAAAGCAGCTGGCCCAGGCTGCAGGTCCTACTCCCTTAGCTGCTCCCTTAGATATAGGGTGCTCTTGTATCTTACAGGCATGGCAAGACGAAATGCTGCAGTTCCTGGGTGTCTCTCTGTAGCTGAATTTGCCATTGGGAAATGGGCTGGTTGATCTTCCCTTTCACTGGACAGTGGGATCTTCAGGTCAGTTGGTTTCTCTACAGCAGAGCTGGGATGCTGGCTAGCCCTTTAGGTGTGGCTGTAATCTTCACCACCATCCTTCTAATATGTCAAACAAAAAACAGCATATACCCCCTCATGTCTTTATAAAATACTTTGATGAAAGCAAATCCCTTTCCCAAGACCTTATCAGACCTCTCCCCATTCCAACAGAAACCAAGACTAATTCGGAGAGTACAGGTAATCATTGCAGCAATTTCCATCACGGTTTTTCCCTAATGTTACATGTTAGGATGAGAGGAACAGCACGTGCAAACCTCTGCTCAGAGCTGTGCAGAATGCAACCCCGTCCTTTAAAGAAGCTTGTCAAACGTCATTTTCAGAGGAAACCTCAATGAGTGTTTCGGGATTGATGCCCACAGGTTGTGCCTGGGAGTGGTGCCTTTGTTCCCTTCTGGTGAGCAGAGGTGCTGACAATGCAAGCTGACTGCCCTCGGAGATAAACCCAGCTCCTGCTCACATCAACTGGCTGAGCCCCACCGCATCCCCTGGCATTAGGAGGCGCCAGGAGGCAAATCCCAGCCACTGGCAGTGGCACCAGAGAGCAGTGCTTCACTGACTACACCTCACAAACCCACCCAGGCACCCTGTGAAGGTTTCACCTGACTGACGGCAAGGCAGAAACAGCAGGAGAATGAAGCAAAATTGGTTTTCCTCCTCCATTGTTTGCTTGCATGGCTAAATGATAACCCCACTATCGGGCTCAGCAATCCTTTTCCATTCTCAGAACAAAGCAGCCACTGCCACCACACTGAAAAAGAGCCTGAACCTGCTTTTGGCTGCTTTTGGGAATTGGGCTGGGGGGGGATTTCCACATCTGTTTCCTCCATTCGTCCCGTGTTTGCAGCTGTGGAGCAGGAAGAGCTTCACTCTGCACAGCAGCCGCAACCTTCAGGGCGCCAGCCTGTGAGCACGCCTGGAAGTCCTTCGCACTTCATCTTCTGCAGCTTTGAAAACACAGATTGCTATTGAAACAGCCCAGTGTGCTGCTCGGGGCAGGAGCCTGATCAGAGAGGGTGTTTGCTTGGGGTGTAGTACAGAAAAAAGGGGGAAAAAAAAGGAAAAAAAGAAAAGGAAAAATAAAAAATGAAAAAGGGGAAAAAAAAAAGAAGAAAAAGGGAAAAAGAAAATGAAAAAGAAAAAAAATTAAAAAGAAAAAGAAAAAAAAAAGGAAAGGGAAAGGGAAAGAAAGAGAAAGAGAGAAAGAGAAAGAGAAAGAGAAAGAGAAAGAGAAAGAGAAAGAGAAAGAGAAAGAGAAAGAGAAGGAGAAAGAAAGAAAAAGAAAAAAAAAGAAAAAGAAAAAGGAAAAGAAAAAGAAAAAGAGAGAAAAAGAAAGAAAAAGAAAAAGAAAAAAAGGAAAAGGAAAAGGAAAAGGAAAAGGAAAAGGAAAAGGAAAAGGAAAAGGAAAAGGAAAAGGAAAAGGAAAAGGAAAGGAAAAGGAAAAGGAAAAGAAAAGAAAAGAAAAAGAAAAGAAGAAAAAAAGAAAAGAAGAAAAAAGCTCCATCGTTCCTCACTGCACGTGGCTGTCAAGCCTTGCACGTTTATTTGCTGTAACAAGGTGTCTCTCTCTTTCCCAGGCTTCAGAGGGTATAAAAACATGTTGTTCTTCCCCACCTATCCCCTCCTCACAAGGAACACTTAAGACACAAAAAGAACACTTAAAACATGAAAGACAAACACTCACCATACAAAACCTCCTTCCTCACTGGCCTCTAGGCATCCGGCCCCATCTCTTACTCTAAAGGCAGACAAGTTGTCTTCCTGATTTCTTTCAGCTCATTTTCACTTTCCAAAACTTGAGACTTGCACACTGCTGAGCCCTTGAGACTTGGTTAAAAAAAGCCTGTGTTGAGCCAAAAAGACAAAGCGAGGTTTCCTCTGCCCCAAAACAAAAAGCCTGCCCGTTGTGTACCACCTTGTAGAGTACTGATCTCAAAAGGACGGGGCGTCACTTCAGAGGTCAGCTCTTCAGCTTCGGCCTCCCAGCACAACTTCTGGGGTCCCTTCTGAAGGCTGACTGCCCTCGTCAGCAAAAGGTAGGAGATAAAAGGGGAAAGAGGTGGTAATTTTGAAAGACTTCTGTTTCCTGAAGCAGAAAATAAGGTGACGTTGGTCTGCACTCACAAAGGAGCCAAAGACAGCCCTGAAGACAGGCAGAAAGTACAGAGAAAGCTTTGAGGCCTTCCTGGCAGTGCTGTGTCCTTCTGCAGATGCAGAGCGTGGGCAGATGCCTGCTTCTGGGCAGTGGTGCTGGCAGATGCTGCCTGAAAGTGGCTGTGGCACAAGGCAAGAAGGAGCAAGAGATCAAAAAATCACAGAACTGTAGGGGTTGGAAGGGATCTCCAGAGATCATCGGGTCCAACCCCCCTGCCAAAGCAGGTTCCCTACAGCAGGCTGCCCAGGTAGGCGTCCAGATGGGCCTTGGATATCTCCAGAGAAGGAGACTCCACAGCCTCCCTGAGCAGCCTGTCCCAGTGCTCCATCACCCTCACCGTGAAGAAGTTCTTTCGCGTGTCGGTGCGGAACTTCCTGCGCTCCATTTTGTGGCCATTGCCCCTTGTCCTGTCCCCACAAACCACTGAAAAGAGGTTGGCCAAATCCCTCTGTCTCCCACACCTCAGGTATTCATACACATTGATGAGATTCCCCCTCAGTCTTCTCTTCTCCAGGCTGAACAGACCCAGGTCTCTCAGCCTTTCCTGACAGGGAAGATGCTCCAGGCCCCGTATCATCTTTGTGGCCCTCCGCTGGACTCTTTCCAGGAGATCCCTGTCTTTTTTGTTCCGGGGAGCCCAGAACAGGACACAGTACTCCAGGTGCAAGTGAAGAGCCGTAGCAGAGCGAGACCACAGCGAGGTACTCGGAGATCACATCACACCTTTCTCCAGCGTGAGCTTCCCAAGTAGAAGTCAGCAAGAGGTGGTGTTGTTTCTCAACCACTGGAAACAGCGTGTTTTCATCTTAACACTGGGCCACTGAGACATGAACTGGGTGGTGAGGCTCAGTTAAGCTGGGCTTCACCTCCATCTGCCTCCTCTGTATGGCCTGGTGCTTTGCAAACACCAAGCTTGGACTTCTTTTGGGGCACAAAAGCACGAGGCCCTCTGCATACCCTTTTGGTCCTCTGGGTACATACAGAGAGTCTGTGGCACACCAAAACCCAGTTTGGGGCTTTTCTAATCCCCAGACCATGCTCCGAGCCGTGGCTCTTCACTTCCACTGGTCTAGGGCATTATAGCCAGGTGTAGCAGTATTCCTGAGGAAATCAGTGCAGAGCCAGGATGTATTTCACGTGCCACACCAAGGAGGAAGGCTTCTCCCTCCTCAGACAGCTTGGAGGGACCTCAGTGACAGCAGGAAGCAGATTTCACTGAAATGTAGGAGCTATTTTAAACACATCAGCAAAGTCTAGCATGGAGAAGACCCAGCTGCCTCTGAAGCATATTTAGTCAATCTGATCCTGAAACCTGACCTCATGTTGCAGAGTGTGCCATTTACCCCACTCCAGGCAGGACCTGGGGCTGAGAGGCTTCATGCAGTTCCAGACATCAGCAAGGGGAGCCCTTTCTCCAGCAGATAGTCAAGGGAAATAATAATAATAATTCACTGCCTGAGCACCTAAGTTCACCTACTTCTTTACTTACTCTTCCATCAGTGCTGTTTAGTGACCTGCAGGTACCTCTCAGCATCACTCCCATCCTCTCCCACTCCTCGCACTGAAGTTGGACAGAAAGTTGGGGAAAAAAATGAACATTTTTTTGCAGCCCTGTTTAACCTGGCCACGCTAACCCCTGAGGGCAGCAGTCCTGTACACAGAGGCCCTGCCCACTCCAACCCCTTTGCAACTTCTCAGAGTTTTTCTCCACCTCCTCTTGGCCCTGGGAAGAGGGGTGCAGCATCACACTTTCTGCAGGGTGGATGCAGGAAATACTCTGCTAATCTTTCTGGCACTAAGAAGCTGTTTTCCAGTCCGAACAGACCCGCAGAGGCTTTGGGGTTTGTTGTTGCTGCATGACAAGCAGCAGGCGCGGTAGGTGTGGGGCATTTGGGATGTATCCCACTGCACCACAGCTGGCAAAACAAATCTTTCCACATGGTTTTCACCACCTGCCCTGCTTCCTCCCTGCAGGAAATCCAGCCTTCCTCCCTCCCAAGGGCAATAGCTGGAGCTGTGTTTGCAGCTCCCCTTTCACAAATAACGCCAGCACTGCCTGGTAAACACAGTGCCACTAAGCTGGAAAATAATACTCAAAGTTTGGAAGACAACAATGTTCTTTTCTCCTGACTTGGGTGAGAACAGCTGCCAAAGCCTCGGACGTCTTGCACATAGCTCCTTGTAATTGCAATTTGCTTTCCAGCAGCACCCTGAAGCCCCAGCTGGACCTGAGGCTTTGCTCTAAGAGCAATGGCTTTGCCTTTGAACCCTCAGTCACCAAGGGGACGTGGCAGAGCCCATGCCAGTGGCTTTACCTAATGCTATACAGGTCGTGCTTCATACATCCTCCGAAGAGTACTTAGATATATGTTCTGCTGCATACACACATGGTTTGAAGACTAAAATTTTAAAACATTGTGCATCTGATGAAAGCACAAACCTGACTCATCACGAATAGTTTACCTGTAGAGACAGTGGGATGCAAATGGAAAGAAAAGGAACATGAGAATCACTGAACTTGATCTGATCTGATCTGAAGTCCAGTTAGTTCAGTATCCAGTCTCCAATAAGGCCAAAACAAGTGACTTCAGGAGCAGATAACCATGTACCTTCAGCCACGAGGATTATTTTTCTCTTCCACAAATGCTGATAACTTTAAATACTTCAAATGGGTCTTTTTACAGCCCTTCTGCCCTAAATGGCTTCATAAAAGCCCTGTATCTCCCAATAAAATACAGGGACTAAAGACTGAAGAATTTGAGATCTGTGAACATTGTATGAACCTCAGCTTCTCTCCAAACAGTACTTCACAGTCTTGTGTTAAAAGAAAGGGGATTGCTAGAGGAAGAAATAAAACACTGGATCAACCAAGTCCTTAGGGGCAAAATGTCCAATTTTCCCACTGGGCACAGAGGAAGACCTAATTCTGGAGAGGACAGATCTGTGCAGTACAAAATGCTGGAGGAAGACTCCTTGGAGGAACTTCCAGAAGAGGATTTGTAGTAGGTCTGTCAAAGGTTCAGTGCTACCTAAAGGACATGTTGACAACAGATTGTTCCCCTGGAATTTGCCTTGGAAAATGGCTTTTAAGATTAAAGCAAAAATTTTTAAATGGTCAGAAGTTCTGCTGACTTGGTTTCATGGATACTGGTGTTTTAACTGAGAGTGTCAGATTCTCCAGCAACATGTTTTTGATGTCTAAGAGATCTCTGGTGGTCCAAGAGGAGTTTTAAAAGAAGTGATTTATACCACTTTCTATAAAAAAAGCAGGAGGTGAAGAAAGCCTCACTGAGCACAATGAAAGAGCTCTGGATTTATATGGAATAAAATAATAACCAGGCTGAACTGCCAGACCTCTTAATGACCATGTTCCTTTTCCAGAGATGGAAAAAAGATGGACCAGCACCTTTTTCTTTTCTTTTCTTTTCTTTTCTTTTCTTTTCTTTTCTTTTCTT
>NC_048893.1:6938516-6945192 GCF_011077185.1 Oxyura jamaicensis
TTCTTTTCTTTTCTTTTCTTTTCTTTTCTTTTCTTTTCTTTTCTTTTTTTTTTAACTTACATTTCCAGTAACCTATTTGCTTTGTTTTTCACACTATGATTTGAAGAGGTAGGGTTAAGATATGAAGATAAAGGTCATCCCGGAGTACATTTAGCCTGACTGGAAGTAGGAAATAGCAGAAATCCCTCAAGATTCCCAGCTCCACTTGGCCCTTTCAAGAAATACTGATAAATCCCCCAACATCTGCTTGCTTGTCAGCCACACTGAAGGGAAAATGCTTGAAAAGTGATACCCGATGAAGTTTGCTCTTGCACTGGAGAATGACTTCGTGCCCTGCACCCTCCCCATGGCACCCATGGATGGCAAGAGAAGGAAACCCACAAAGAAGCACTTGTGTTGGTGGAGTGGTCCAAAAGGACCAGGGAAACCCTTCCTCTGCACATCCACCTTCTAACAGATGAGCAATTGGAAAGGCTCGTGCTCTCAGGATGGGCGGGACAGGGGATAGCTCACCTGCAAATCATGTGGAAGGATCTGCTTTCCAAGCTCTGGCATGTTACATGCCATTTGTATTTTGGATCATCGTGGTTTGTTTTAAATAGTGCTCAAGGTGGGCAATGTGTACGTGCATACACTGTAGAAGAAGGGTCTCTGAGGTTCTTATTTTTATCCCAACATCAAGAAATGGGTCAGAGTTTGGAAGCGTAACTGTGATAATTCCAGTGCTTTGAGCAAAAAATGCTCAACTTTTGTTACTGGCTGGTAAGCCATGTTGAGGGATTTCTTTTTAATAACACATTCCCTTACCTTGCACCCTGTGTCCCCCTTGATTTCCAGCACTTCTTGTGATTTCCAGCTTTCAATCTGTACACGGCATTGCAGACAGAAACACACAAGGTGTGGGTGCTGCACTGCTCTCACCGTCCCCTCACACACACAAAGAAAACCTCACACCTGCTTGCTGGAAGCAGACGGGAGATAAATCTGGTTTGCAACTTTCTGGTTTGCAAGACCCAAATCCATCTCTGGTTGAACTCTGCTTGGCACCAGTGGGTTCCTTCAGCAAAATGCTCTCTTAGGCCCTGCTCCATGTGTCGTTTGTTAGCCTCCTGCTCCACTTCTGCTACAGCAGCTCTTTCCTTGCCAAGCATATAAACATCTTGGCCAGTTCAGGCCTTCCTTCAGTAAGCTGCTACTTCAGAAGAAGGAGTCCCAGATGGCAAAATGTTTCATTCCCCGGTAGCTGAAGAAGGAAGTTGTGGCTTAATGGAGAAGTCCTGCAAGTCGTGAGCTGAGGACAGACAGACAGACACGCCGAACCGTGGCCGCCAGGAAAACAGCAACGCAGATATAAATTACTTGCTTAAAATACCTGTGGCCTGCTCCTGCACATCAAGAAGGCATTTAAAGGAAAATCATTGTGAAATGCTTAGGAACATGCACGGTGCAGGCATTCAGTTTTATTTTATAAGGCATGGTGTGTTTGTTTCTGTGCTGCCAGCAGCAGACTGGCCCAAAAGGCAGCAGAAACAACCACACACCCATGTCTTACTGAGCAGTTCACCATACAGTGCTGGCAATCCTGCCCTCTTTATCACTACCTACAGTGATAAAATTAACTTAAACATCCTCGTTCTCCAACCCCAGTGCAGACATGTGGCGTGGCCAGTTGGACCATGCAATATTTTAAACCACTGCAGCTACGTCCACTGTGAGTTACCTGTGAACTCTGATTTCAGCTCCGAAACATGCTTTCTGTTTTGCCTGGACAGCAGCCAGCTCGCTTGTGGTGCAGCACGGCGGCAAGAAGAGAGGAGCCACCCTGTGGGTTTTCTTTAGCAAAAAGCCAGAACGTTGTTTTTTCTCCCTCTCCCTCGGTTTCCTACTCTAGCTTTGCTCTCAGGCTTCGCGGAGGCGGGATGGGTGGTTTGAGGCTGGTCCGTGGTGTTTATCTTTCCCTTGGCACCGACAGCCAGGGCTGGCATTGCTCATGCTCTCGGGGCCAGGAGGGGTTGCAATGGGGTCGGTGAAGGAGATGCAATCACAGAGTGGTGCAGAGAAGGCTGCTGAAACTTGCTCTTTGCATCACACAGGCTTATCCCAAAGCTGTTGGCACCAATCCCCAGGCCACGGACCTTTAAGCAGAGGCTCAGAGTGAATGAGGGCAGGATGGGGAGCTGTGGGCAGCCTGCTTTAACCCCACAGGTGATGGTGGAGCAACCCTCCAAAAGGTGGGAGGACAGAGGGAGACCCTCACAGGAGGGTCCACAGCAATATACAGGTACACAGCCACACAGCACATCTCCCCCCAGATTCACATCAACATCTGCATGGGGAAAGGCTGTTCTGCCCTGTTCCTCATCTGCAGGCAGATGAGGATGGCCGCTTCCATTTCATTTCTTTTGGCACCATCCTGTTTTTAAGGCTGGAAAATATGCGGATTTTCATTTTACTAAAACGACACATTCCTGTCAGCAACATCAAAATATATATATGTATTTTCTGATCTTTTCAGACTTCAGATGGAAAAGATTTGCTACTCTTCTGCTCAGAAAATTAACTAAGTCTTGCCTAGGTTCTATTTCCAGTGAAATCTCAACAAATGCTAGTCTGGGGGGCAACTCTTCAGCTCAGTATTGATCTCCAGCTGACCCTCCACACACCAGTCCCTGAGCCGTGTCCTTCTCAGAGCATCCCTGCTCATTAATTTGCCTGTTAGATTGCAAATGTGAGACCCAGGAGGTTTGCTTTCATTTGTCTGCCACAAAAAATTAAAGTGACCTTGAGACTGATTCTAACCGATGAAAGGCAAAAATTACATTGGAGAAACATTTCATTTCATCACCACTGCCTTGCAATGCTGCCTCCAGGACATGGTACAGACACTGCACACGAAGCCCTTTCTGTCCAAACAGGGCAGACTCAGCTCTGACATGAGTGGGGAAGACAGAAATAGCCTTTTTCTCCTGCTCTTTTTCCACTGCTGCATCAGCACGAATGCCTTCCCTTTGCAGCTTTGCCCTGCTGTGTGGCAGTGACAAGCCATGGGCAGCCCTGGGATGCCTTGCAATAGCTTAGCCAGACTTTTAATTTTGGTGCTAAGCTCATAGCAAACCATGGAGGGAAAGGAGAAGGGAACCATGTAGAGCTGAAATGTGCTGGCCTCCTGTTCTGCCTTCTCTAGAAAGCTGTAAGGGTTTCTCTGGGGTCCAGCCTCACAGACAGAGCTCCCCTGCCAGCAACATGTGCCTAGCACTTGTTTAGATTATGGAAGGCTGTGATTATGTGTCCACACAAGAGATGTGGATGTTCAGACCCATACTTATCTGGGATCACCTTTATATAGGATCTCATCCCTCTTGCTGTTGGCAGGTGGAGTCTGTGTCTCCCAGAAACAAGCCTGGTCAGGCCAGGGTAGGAGAAGGAGGAGCTCCCCACCAAAGCAAGCAAGGTGTGGCAGGGAACCGACACTGCTGGATACCTTGTTAACAGGCGTTATGGGAGCTGCCAAGGATTTTTGCAGCCAGCTCTACCAAGCCAAAGTGAACAACCTTCAGCCTAGCTGTGACTCATGTGCAAAACTTTACAGAGAAATTTCGTGGCCCATAATTTCTTGTTAGAAAATAGAGAATGAAATTTTTAAAGGCAGGGATGGACAAGTTCCTCCCCATTTCCCCTGCAAGGACATGCTTCTGTGGTACATGGATTGCAGGAGAGAATAAATCCTGCACCTGCCCATAGTCACTGACTTTTTGCAAGGGATGAGGTCAAAGAGAGCTGCAAATGCCTGTCCTGTTGTTATCCAGTCACAGATCCACTGTGTTAACAAGCTGAAAAAATCATAGCATCCTAGACAGGATATATATAATACATATACTATGTATATGTATTAAATATATATGTATATTGTATATTGTATATTGTACATTGTATTGTAATATGTATTAAATATATATGTATATGTATTTAATATATATGTATATAATAGATATGTAACAAGTTCCTGGGCTGTTATCACAGATATATCTCTATTTTATTTGCCGTGATCTGAATGTCAGCACATTATCAACTTGGCTCGGTTCAATTTATAAAAAGACAGGTTTAAATTTGCACCACAGTCAGGAGAGCTCCACAAATCACATGTACCTGGTAAGGGCTCGTTCTCCAAGACTGGCATATCCAGCTCCTTCCGTGACTCCTCCTCTTCCTCTTCTTCTTCCTTTTAGGTTGCATTTCCCAAGAGAAAGCAGAAAAAAAGGAGAGAAAAAAAAATAAATTATTAAACCATTTGTCAAAAAAAGACAGTTGATTTTGAATGGTACTAATGACAAATAGAAACATGAATTACATCAAAAGCATCTTTCATCAAACAGTTTTGTAATTCGTGACTAACATGAAAGCAAGCCATGTCAGACTTCACTTCTCTGTGATGGCACTGATGCAGATGGAGGGTCTGAATCCCAGAAATCATGTGAAACCTCATAAAACCCACCCAGAATTTGAATGGAAGTTGGCTGGAGATGAAAATCCAAGACTTAATCTTGACATTAAAACCCCACATTGCCTGTCTCGTGCTCCAGCTGAAGACATTAAGCTTCTCCGTCCGTTTCGGAAAAAGAAATAAAATTTTACTAGAGTTATTCAGCTTTTCCTTATTAAATACTAACTCCAGTCATCTGAAAAGCCCAAATGCAGAACAAAGCAAAAGCAACAATTGTGTTTTACTTCTGAGACTTCGCCCCTTGGGGACTGACTGCCACATTCAGAAGAACAACACGGTCACAGCTGACCTTCTGAAATGTCCCAAGGTAAGAGAAGGAACCCCGTAATTCCCATAAATAGGTTAGTGTCAGCTGTGGGGTAACCTGATGGCTTCTGCTGGGTGGGGTGAGTCTGGAGGTGGCTTAAGATGAACAGCAGAGACTGTCATCAGCCAGACAAAGCTGTCAGATGGCTTTGGTGACACAGCCAGCGATCCCTGCCCTCTACCACGTTATAAATCCGTGTGGGACCCTGGGCAGGTGCTGTGTGGATGGAGCTTTGCAGCTCCCGAAGGCTGCAGGCCAATGCGGCCTGCAATTCCCTTAGTGAAGTGCAGGTGAAGGCTAGCAGAAATCAAGATTTTTCTCTCCTCACTTTCAAGTCTCTGTGGGTCTTTCAGGTCTCTTTGCCCTGCCAGAAGTGTCTGTGTGATTTAAAAGGGGGAAAGAAGGGGTACATTCGAGAGATCTGGATGGAGGCTTCAGGTTCCCTGGTGCCCCTCTGCCGATGAATGTTGCTCTGCGGAACTCGGAGCAGCTTTGGCAGTGCAGCCTGCAGCCCTTCCCTGGTGTAAATCTCATTCTTTATTTAAAATAAGTATGTTTTTTGCTTTATTTTGCCTTATTACAGCCCGTGGCACAGACAACTTGACCTCAAGCATCAAAACCGCAGCATGGCCCAGCGGTCAGCCTGCAGGCCGGGTTTCCCCCCCTCTTCCTCACACGCTTCCTGCGTGACACCGGGCCAAACCACTTCATCTCTCCCTGCCTCGGTTTTCCACCCACAAGGAAAGTGTATACAAAGCTGTAAGCCTTGTATACGCCTCCAGTGGGATATTTGGTGGTGAGCTGGCCACAAATGTGAGTGATCCAGTCGTGAGGGCTCTGCCCCGGCAATGACTCCACGCAGGAGCTGCTGGAGCATAAAGCAAGCAGATCATATTCAGCTTCCAGAGTAGTATTTCCAGATTAAATATAAGAGAAAAGAAGGGTCAGAGGGACTGAGCTTCACTTTCAGAATGGCTCCTCTGACATCCATGAGAGGCTTATGAAAAATGCAGCGTGGATTGTCAACCTGTCACACGCTCGAGCCACCAGTGGAGCAGGAGGATGGATGAGTTGCTTACAGAGAACCTGTTGACAACGACAAGCTCTCAAGTGACAAGTTGGGGAACTGTTTACTGTTATTCAGCACTGTTTTGACAGAAATTACACAAAGGACCAGTGTACGGGGCCAGGAAGTAGCATTCATGCCTGCTTGGAGGTTTGTTTATCATCTCACAGTGGGGAAATATGGCTGTGAATGAGAATGAAGCCCCACAATTTCTTGCAAAACCCAGTTTATTGAGGCAGAGTAAGAAGGGGAGATACGTGAGAGAGGAAATCGTGGGGGTGAATGGGAGGAGATGGTCAAAGTAATGACAGAGAGGAGAAGTCGTTGACACACCAGGGACATGCTGGGTGAAGACTCAATGTGGTCTGCTCTGGGAAAACCTTTTCTCCAGTATCTCCCTGGCTTTCCACTGCTGTATCTGCTGTAGAGCACACTGGTATTTCACCTAGTGCAACATTTCTTGGCCACAGTGACATTAATAGGCTAAAGTTGGTGGTGTCTGGCACAAGGACAAGCAGGGAGCCACACAATCTGCAGGCAAAGAATGGTCTTGCGCCCAGTGCACATCCCCCTGGATCACCCCATCTTTCATCCCCTGCCTGATAGCTGCCTGGCCACCCCAATAACAACACCATTAACTCGCTGCAATTTGAACTTTCCCCATAGAAAGATCTTCAATGGAAAATCCTTAATGTTTGGTGAAAAGTAAAAAATAAAATAAAATAAAATAAAATAAAATAAAATAAAATAAAATAAAAATAAAATAAAATAAAATAAAATAAAATAAAATAAAATAAAATAA
>NC_048893.1:6945202-7238765 GCF_011077185.1 Oxyura jamaicensis
AAATAAAATAAAATAAAATAAAATAAAATAAAATAAAATAAAATAAACAGTATTCGTCTGGAAATGTTGCCAATATGCCTTATGTTGACACAGTGGGATCAGGGATAAGGGAAATATATTCCATGAATCTTCTCCATAGCACATTAAAATAGAAGCATTTTGGCAAGGGAGGCATTTCTTGTTATTGTAAGATGTGACATTTTGTATCAGAAGTAGGTGTAATGTCAACGCATCTGGAAAAATGTGGTTTACCACTAAATAGGGCCACCACCTTCTCCTAGAAAAGTTTAATCAGACCTCATCTGAAGGAACATTTCCTTTTTGTGAGGGAAGTGAAGAACATTTCTGTGTTAGATATTTATAAAAGGACTGGAAAATGTTCAGAGAGGGGCAGTTGGAAGGATGCAAGGGATGGGTGGCCTCACATGGGGCAGCTAGACAAGTACTCAGGAGAGAAGTCGACCAAGGGTCTCTGAATATCCAGAAACCTCCTCCTGCTCTGCCCATCCTCCAGAAAAATTACTTGCAAGTGAGGCAGGAAATGCCTCTCTGTGCTTTCCTTTACACATACATAAAGGTAGTTGGAGGTGTAGCTTTAACATCTAGAAGAATGGATCTTTCCTGGTGCACATCTCAATATTTGAAACCAGACAGATATTGTGAAGCCTCCTTGGGACTCAGCAGCCTGGATTTCCTCACCAGTCAGGAGCTGCTGGGCTCTGACCCTCTGCAGGGCAGGACTGCGAGATGCACACCTGCCTCTGCCCCGATGCAAGAAGCTGGAGACGTGTCCCCTGCCCAAACAGATCAGAAAATAAAGTCAGACAAAGACAACGTGGCTGCTCCTCCCGGCCAGGAGAGGGCTGATAAGGAGGGGACAGCACGGTTAATGACATGCCAAGGGGATGAAATAATGTCTTGAGTGAAAGTGTGGTGATAGGCAAGAGCCATATTTATGGGTGCACGGGGCAGGGAATGTTTCATACATATTTCAGCACTTCGAAGATAAAAAGAAAAGGTTTTCTTATAGGCCTTCTGGGATAGATAAGAGAATTTATAATAGCTACATTTCTGGCCCATAAGCCTTAGAAATGCATGCATTCGGTTCGCATGCCAATTATGACATAGAGACAAGCTCCACCATCAGCTTATTCCATTGTGTAATGTGGGCTGTTACAATTACAGCTGATCTGGGCCTGCTGCTCGTCGAGTTGTACCAACCCCCTGAGAGATCATCCTCCTCATGCATTGCGTGGATGGGGCTGGATCCCAGCTCTGGCGGTGGGACACATGTCTGTCACAGCAGGACTTGTCTGTCCAGGCCCTCTCCTGACCCACCTCCCCTGGTAAACCACCTCTGGTTTCCCACCGCCAGCCCTGGTTTAAATCCAGCTCACATCAGTGGCACCCTTCTCATACGAGAGTTATTTGGGGATCTATCCAAAAGGCAGTCATCGTCTCCGTCCCGCAGCTGCAACTCATTGGGAATTTGGGCAGAGATTTGAAGCAAGGCAAGAGCCCCTGGGAGCAGAGCCCTCTGCCCCCCACCAGCTGGTCCCATGGAGAGCCAGAGCCTAAAAGTGCTCTGTCTTGGGAAGCATCTTCAGCTGCCTCTCAAAAACGTGGCTTAAATCCAAGCCTACAGTCAAGGGAGACTTTTCAGTGCCATGCCCAGGATCACACACGGGCACAGGGCTTCCTTTTCCTCGCTGTCAGCAGTTCATCTGAGACCTGAGCCTCATCCATGAGCTAGGTGACCTCTTCCCTGTGTATTAGGATGGGTATATTGTATCCGTGTGTACACTGATGTGTAAATAATTCTTCCCTCAGTTTTACAATTTGAGACCTGCTGGAGCCTGTGCAAAACTGGGATAAGATTACCCCCCCAAAACCCAACAAAAAGGAGGAGAGAAGACTGGGCAGAGAAGCAAATGTATGGGAACAGAGTTTAGTGGGTGGGTAGAGAGGGGTTTATCTCCCTTCCCAGAGTCATTCCCTGCTCCCTTGGGCAGCTCCTTGGCCCCATGGGATGTGATTACAGCATCCACTCTTCCCCCAGTTGGATGAGGGCTGTGCCCCTCTCTTCAGCTCAGATTTGGGGTGCTTAATTTCAGGGACAAAGGCCTGATAAGGTTCAGAGACTGGAAGCTGGGGCTGGATAAAATCACAAAATAAATTTTACACTTGTTCTAAATACCAGAAGTGTGTGAAATATGGGCTCCTCACACACCTTCACTTGGTGGCCCATTGACATAGGACTCCATTCTGTATGTGTTCCTGAGATATCCAGCACAGAAAAGGACACCTCGGTCACACACATTGAAAAGGCAGCACGAGGATACGGCAAGTGGCAGATCAGTAACCATCCATAGAGCTCGAACAAATGATCCCTAAACCATCCTAATTCACTTCTCCAAGCCCAGGTCAAGGGGAAAGCAGAGAGAGGGTGTGAGGATATGAGGACTATGGCTCTGGCTGGACTTCCGCCTCTATTCCCACCTCTTTCTGAGGTGATCCTACAGCTCAGAGACAGGCCACAGCAGCATCCCCTTGGTAAAACCTGCCTTCACTTCTCTTTGACACAGACTCTTTGGTTGCTCACGTGCAAAATCCACAAGGTCTTCACGGATAAAAGTAAAGTTTGCAGAAACCTATGGCATCCTGAAAAATTCATTGATACTGCGAAGCACAAACAGGCTGGAGGATGGCTGTTCAGATACGTGCTGTCATTTCTTTTAACTGCCCACCAGGCCAGCAGGGAGCACTTGCTCTGACAGCTGGTTTCCTTCAGCCCGGACGGGCCACAGGGGACACCGAGGGGATATCACACCCACCCACACTTCCCAGCTTCCGCTCCCAGGCTCTTGCAAATCCCAGCCAGGAACCACACTGCCCTTTCACACAAACGCCTGGAGATTAGTAGCTGCCCTCAAAACGTCCACATCCTCCTCCGAGAACTGCCATAATTACTTCTGCTAAGGAAAAAGGACTTTCTGGCTCTTCCTGACCAAAACCCCTGAAGACAACACGTGTTCTGTGTGTCCCCCTCATGGCTTCTCTCCTTGGTGGGGCAGGAAGATGCCACGGCAATGGGGTTCTGGATCCCTTGTTTACAGCATAGACCCTCACCACGCTGACCTCCAAATAATTCAGAATAGCCTGCAAGTTGCTTATGCAAACTTGAATTTTCCCCCAAAGAACCATGACAGAGGTGTCAAAAGCCAAGCTGAGCTCCCTAACCCAGGACCCAGGAGGACAGCACCAACAACAGCCACTGAATAGTTGTAGGAACAGTCAGACTGTGCCTGACAGAGCTGTGCATTTGGTTGACCAGACATTGGCCTTTGTAGGCTTGAGGGTGGCTAAATCAGGCGTTCAGTTCCTTTTGAGGACAGGTTATTAACACATTTACTCTGCATAATGTCATGCCCACATGGCTTGCCCAGTTCATATCAGAGCTGAATTTTCATCTCTATGTTATGGGCATCAGTGCACAATAACCTCCGTCCACAGCCTGATGAACAATACAGTTGGATTTACTGAACTAATTATGACTGAGTTTATTTCTACATATTTAAAACTTGGTATAAACTGAAAAAAAAAAAAAAAAAAAAAGAAAAAAAAAACATCTCTACCCCTTAATATAAAAGTCTTGATTACTTTTTAATTTTTTTTTAGGAAATGCTCTCTACTTTGGCTTCTTATCAGGAAAACTAATGAGCCTTGACCTGTGAGTTTGACAAAAACCTAAGAGGTGTAGAAATGAGGGAGACAAAAGTAAGTTTAGAGGAGAGATACCATGACTGTCACTTTGCCTGTTAGCTTGTAAGGAGCTAACAGCATCTGTACACTTATACCTTAGGCACCTTTGCAGGGTTTTGCACCCCTACATAGAAACAGGAGACTAGGCTAAAGACTATCCAAAAAGCGTCCTGCTATAATTAATAATGGACTCGTCGTGATAGCCATCAGGGACCGCCAGTGCCAGCAACTGTTTAAGCAAGAATGAGCAGTGGTGTACACCATCATCCACCTCCTCCTCTCGGAGGTCTCCGATCCATTGTGAAGTGGCAGAAGGACCAAAGCATTGTCTGACCTCACCTTGGCTGCAGCAGCAGTTGGTGCCAGCATGGACACCTCCTTACACCTCTGGTTTTAAGGGACGCTCTTCCCCTTCATCTGGAAACCATGTGGCCATCTGGATCCCTGCACTCAGCCTTTGTACACGGCCAGCCCTGCAGTCCCATGGTGGGACAAACTGTTCTGAAGGCGTTATGTATGTGGCCTGCCACCAGTGTTGTCTCCCAACTGCTGTCCTTTCCAAAGCCCCATCCTCACCCCAAGATCAGAAACCAGTTCCTGGGCCACACAGCCATCCATCTCTCACCCAGGTCAGAGGTCCCTGAGAAGCAGAGATTCCCCTCGTGTTTAATTTAGGGTGCGGGTCTAAGGCAGACACATTTTTTCTTTAAACAATGCAAGTCACACAGCCCAGAGCATGTGGAAGCCAGAGGTTGTTCTTGGCTTGGGGTTTTCAGCTCCAGAAGAAGCTTCCAGATGTGTTACGGGTTGTATATACGCTGCCCATTGCTGTGGGATCTGAGCTCTTTCTGCATAAAATTGATTGCAAGTCACTGGGGAATTTCCTGGCCTCTTGGTTGCTTCTCTTTCTTTTTAATATACATATGCATGTGTATAAACATCCAGTGTATCTCAAAATGATACACGAAGGAAGCTTTTTGATTCTGAGTGTTCACTCCTCACCTCATTTATTTTTAGGCTGGCAGAGTTACGAGGTCAGAGGGAATGCCAGCATTGTAATGTATCATCTTTATGATAGAAAGGTTTCTTATAAAGAGAGAAGGCATTTTCAGGGGGGTTAGGGCTGGTCAGACTGGATTTGCCTGATCTCTTCCTGTAGTTTGCTCCCTCGCTGGTTTTCCTCAAGCAAGAATGCTTTGTCACTAGCTCTCCCCAGCCTTGCCCTGGGCTTTGTGATCAAATGCTCAAGCCCGTATAAACAGCTTTTGTACTTTCTGCCTGGAAAACCTCTTTGTCTCCTTACAGACACATTTTCTCACAATTTCTTTGGGCAGAAACCACTTTCCAGTTGAAATAAAAGCCTCACTTTGGCTGCCTCCAAGCCTCTTGATTGTATTAAAATGCACTGAATGCATCAACAAATTTTAATTCCACCTCACGATAAAAAAGGCTTCTCAAACCCTTAGCACTAATGTCTCAGCTTGGGATCATATTCCAGTCTCCATCCTTTGTGTCAGAGCAGACATTCAAAGAGTAAATCCTGGTTTTCTACCCTTCGGGTCTCAAAGGTGGCCTTGGGAGTAGGCAGAGTCTGCAATTTTGGGGTATTTCTATGTTGAGAAGGGGTTTGTAGATATAAACTGAATGAAGGGGGAAAGATGTCTGGTTGTATAATGAATGGAGGAAAAATATATATATGTATCTGGAAGCAGAACCGACCAGCACCTCTATGGAGTGGACTTGGTAGTCCTCATACAAGCAGAGAAGTGGTGGGAAGAATGGAGACATGAGGCTGAGCTTCTTTCAGGGAGAAGTCAGAAGTGTCCCAAGTGGGAGACACAGGCACTTTCTTGTCCCCTTCCCACCATGCCCCACCAAATACACGCACGCTGGGCACGGGGTTGTTGTTTCCTGCTACTGAACCCTGAGTCCGTGAACTTCTGAGGTTGACCTCGGGCTGGTACCTAAGAGTTGCACCACTTTCATGCCTAAAAGAGCTGTGATGCAGCCTCCTGGGAAATGCTCTTAAGGAGGTGTTTGTTAAAGCTGAAGGGTTAGAGCAGGGTTCCTTGAGCAGGATCCGGCAGATCCACAGCGCATCGCTCCAGCTGGAGCTGCCATGGATGGGAATGGGCAGCCTGGACTTTGCAGCGGGTCCCAGGGCAGCCTCCAAACCCTTTTTCTGATCACCAAACCCGTGGGGACAACCACAGCAGCCCTGGCCCTCAACTCCAACCCTTTTCAGCTCCTGTGCACCCCATGGAGCAGGCTGGGGCTTGGCTGGCAGCTCTGTCCCACGGGCAGAGGATCCACGACCACCTCAATGGGGTCCCAAGGTGACCACGGAGGGGGTGGCTGGATCCACCATTTCATGTCAGAAGCACTTTTTTTTTTTCCCCCAAATCCAAACTTTCCTGGAGACCCGGAATATTATGGGCTTTTTTCAAGATATTCATGGAAAATGTTGAGAGTTCTTCCTTTTGGACCAGTTTGGAGCAAATTCTTGTTTATTTTTGCTTCTGCCTTTCCTGCAATATTTACTTCAGTGCTTGCAAAAGGACGCACACAAACAACTGGCTGAGGGCTGATCCTGTTCCCCAAGGACAGAATTCACTGACAGCCGCCTGGAAGAGCCACGTTGTTCACAATGATTGAGTGGCCAAAGCCGTGAAGAGAGCAGAAGGAGTTGGAGAGATTAAAGCTGTGGGTTGTTAATTTGGGAAGTTAAGGAGACAGGAGGCTATGACAGAAAAATCTTGCTTAAGTTTTGTGCAAAAGAGAAATCTCTTTGCATCCCTTTTCTAAGCCATTTACAGCACCGCAATGAATTCTCCCCAGGTAAGAGAGGAGAAAGCTCACAGATCTTCTTCCCACTTCCAAGCTCAGAAGTGTAACACCATTTTAAGCTAGAAACATAAAGATAATTATAGAAACATAAAGATAAATTAATCTTTTTAGGTGACAGAGCGAGGGCCTTGGGAAGCATTTGAACATGAATGACCAATCCAAAAACATTATCTTGTCCCCATCTGTGCTAAAGGAGCACCCCGGGGATGACTGAACCTCATCCTCGATAGGACTTGGTAAACCTCCACAGCCTATGTCAGGCATGAGCCAAAATTAGCAAAGAAAAAGGCGTCACAGGACGTAGACCGATGGAAGTGCTCCTCTGCAAGAAATCTTGGAAGCAATAATCTGTTCAGCGATAACAGCCCGGTGTGGTTTAACCACTGTTTGGCCAGGAGATAGCAAAGCTGGCCCAGCTGCTTGCCACATGGGCGTTGATGCTGCTTTAGGAAGCAGACAGCAGAGGAAGGTCGTGCTCTCTGCTTCCCGAAGGCCAAGGTGCTCCCTACCTGTGCTGGGTGAAGATCTTTAATCTCCGAAGAATGATGAATGATCGCTGCGGGCTGGCTCCCTGATAGCATTTCTTCGACTCTCAGAATGCAAAATCTAAAATATTGAGGGTCGTTTTTTGTTTGTTTTCTGTTGCATTTTATAAGTACATCTATCTGCTCTATACAACCTTCGTGTTGCATTATTCTCTCTTTGTGTCCCAGGATTAAGATTCAGCAAATTCCTCTCAAAAATCTTTCTGCTATGTTTGTTTTTTGGGGGATAGTCTCCTTCAACTTCTGTTGCATCCCACGTCACTTCTGGTGATCCCACCAATGTGTGGCTGTACTTGAGAGATTTGACACTTAATGTGCACACCCTCTAACGTAATTTGCTCAGATGAACATATTCCTGCATCTTCTCACCCTTGCTGTGTGTGAATGCAGCCTCGGTGCTCAGGGAGGATGCTGCTGGACACGGCCCGGCTCAGTACAGCCATCCCTCCAGCTGAGACCACCCTCGGCTGCCTTCCCCTGTTTGTATCCTTCACATGTTTGTAGCTGAGGTAATCTCCACTGGAAGGGCCAAGGCACAAGGAATTGTTCCCGCACTTGCGTCCTGCTCGTGCCAAGATTTATATCACCCGTGGATCTGGATTTGCTGCAGATACTTGGACATTGACCATGTCGGGAGAGCTCCAGGCAAGAAGCAGCTTCCAGAAATGCTTTAATTTGGTGCTTTAATTAGGCACCAACACATAAATGAAATCCAGCCTCGATCACAGCAGAAGATCATGCTAAAGGAGGACAGGTTTTGGT
Source organism: Oxyura jamaicensis (assembly GCF_011077185.1). Taxonomy (NCBI): domain Eukaryota; kingdom Metazoa; phylum Chordata; class Aves; order Anseriformes; family Anatidae; genus Oxyura; species Oxyura jamaicensis. Next base: position 6,953,119 of record NC_048893.1, read on the forward strand.
TGCATCAGCGTTAAAGGACGCCGCTATTTCCCACAGCTACCAAAGGCAGGCAGGCAAGTTGGCTTAAAGCGAGCGACAAGGTTGAAAGCAAAAGGGGAAGAAGAAGAGAAGGGAAAGAAAGGAAACCCTCATCAAATCCTCTTTTATATATCTGCACTTCATGCAGCAATGCTGCCAGATGACTGTGCCGTTAGGCCAAGTTGTGCAATCCTGCAAAGGGCTTTGCAATAAAGATTGAGAAAGCAGAAGTTTCTGGTTCCTGTAGCTAAACCCAACTGCCCAACACCCAGGACTAGAAAAGGTCCCACATCAGGGCTGTACCTGCCTAATTTCAGGCTTCTGACACCCTGGAACAGCTTCTCCAAATTTGCAGAGACCTACCCTCCTTTGGGGAGCTTCCCCCTGCCCTGCGGAGCTCCAGGGCCACCCCAGATCCAGTCCCACCTCTGGTTTTCCTGCAAAGCCCCTTTTGCTGATTCTCTTTTGCAAGAGGCAAAGTGAAGGTCCTCAGATCCCGTACCAGCTGCAAAACAGAGATTCCAGCATTTTAGGCACACCAAAGAAGCGGAGGAACATGAAAGGTGGAGAAAGAGAGGGATACGGGTTCTGTGTCCAGCCATGATGCTCCCGTGATTATTAATCAATGCAGGAAGCATGGGGGGTTTCTGGGGAAGAGGTGGTGACAAAGCTGCAGTTCTCTGTCTTATTTCTTAATTAGAGTGTTTTTTAAAAACAGACGAATGGCTCCCTTCTCCTTCCTGCCCTTCATGTTGCTATGAAAGGGGAGGAAATGGGTGGAGGGGGAGCAATGTTTCACTTCTCCTTTTGGTGGGGTACTCAGAGGTTTCAGAGGTTTACAGGTGAGTGCAGGGGAACCGCTTCCAGAAAATGTTTTTCCTTTAGATAAATCAAACCAGTTGCTTCCCCATATGCAGGAATTAAGATCTTACAGGACGGCCTGGCCACAGCTCACCCAAAGACAAGTGGCCACATGAAGGTGTGGAGGTGGCTGACTTAGCCAAGGGCGTGCAGGTCCTGCGCTTTGGCTCTCTTTCCTAGAGAAGCCCCGCAGGTAATCAGCTTATAAAAACAAAACTTGAAGTCTGCAGCACTGTCCTTCCCCCTCACTGCCTCCTGATGGCTTTATAAATGTGGGGGGACATTTACCATTTCCCATTAAGCCCTTTCCCAGAAGGTCGGAGCTAAACCCATTTGCAGTTGTCATTGTGCTCCCACACATAGGCAGAGCAGCTGAGAGATTTTCTTTTCACTTTTCCCTTTGTAACACTCAGCTTATCCCCATCAGGTGACAGCAGTGGGAAGAAATAACTCCGCTCAGGGATGGCAGAGGAGAATACATGCATGTATCCCATGAGCTGAGCCACAGAGGGGCAGAAAGGCTTGGGGCATCTGGGTCTCTGCACCAGCCCAGCCTCACCTGCCCCTTTGCCTGGGAATCCTCTGTGATAGGATGGGCCAAGAGAGGGGATTACTGTCCTGCTGGGTGCACTGTCCCCTTGTGCCCTGTCCCCCAGTGACATGGGCCCACGCGGTGGGAAGGTGCAGGCAGCATCACCCATGACTTGCAAGAAGTCACTGCAGCTCCCAGGGAAATCAGAGGAGCCCAAAGGCTCGTCCAAACCAGCCTTTATCATGTTTGGATGTGAGTGTGGCAGGCACACGCCACCTGTGCTGCGTTAGCATCTGAATTACTGGCCATAAAACTCAAAACACAACCATCTTTACCTCCCTCTCCTCGTATCTTTTTTCAATGACCCCATCTCCAGAACAAGCCGTCCCCCAGCAGACACCTCCCCATTGGCCCTGGGGACACTCTGGGTCCCTTTTATGTGTTCCTCAACAGGTTTCTCTACCTACATGCCCTGGCATCAAGGTGTTCCTCCTCCCCACCGCAGACTCCTCCAGCCCTCCAGCTCTCTCGGCCCCACTGTTCTCCCCGTTGGCTCTTACTGCCTCAGTGCCCTACACCACGCACAGCCCAGCACATTTGAAGAAAGAGGCATGGCAGTGTATTAAGTGGAGGCATTTTTGGAGATAAGAAGAGGCAGACTCAGTTTTCCCTGATGGCTCCATGGAACGGGATCATTTTCATGTCTCCCAGAAGACCTGGAAAGAGAGGAGTCCCCCAGAAGTGGCACACACCTCGAATCCCAGCCACCCCTCGCCTGGCAGGCAGAGACATCAGCCCATGGACCAGGACAAGGGGGGCATCTCCAGGTGCTTTGCGTTGGGTCAGATGCATTTGGACTTTGTGAAGGTCCAAAGATGAGCTGCAAGGGATCCCTGCATGTGCCTTCCCATCACCACACTGCCAAGTTCTTGAAATGCTTGCCCTTACCCACACTGCGTTGTTTTTGTGTTCAAGGTCTAGAGGCAAGGTATGCATCCAGTGGTGTGTTATTCTGGGAATAATTAAGAAAACAGAGCAAGAGCCGTAGCCAACAGAGTCAAGCTTAAGAAGTCTCCGGTTACTTTTGTCTCAGACTCCAGGGATTCAGGTCTTTTCCATCTCACAAATCATCTGTAAGCTAAAAATACGTGACCTCTACTAGGGGAAATACATAAATCTGTCTGGCCTGCACAAGTCACCAAACTCTCAGGGTAAAGAGCGTTCTGCAGTCTCTGGTTATTTTTCAACTTCACTTCTGCAATCATAAATGTCTAACGATGCTGAAAAACTGGGGCTGAACTGCACCGTGGAAAAAGTGCTGCATGCCATAAACTGGGCCGGGATTAATGTCCGATTCGGTCCGCTCGAAAGTGCCAATTAGTCATGCAACTTTAAGAGCTTTGGATAAGCGTCGCTGAAAGGCAAATATTTTTCTTCCATGAGTGGTACTTAGCTGTTAATAAATTAATTAGTAGAACAACTTCTTGGCTTTTAATTAGTCACCGGGGTAGAGGTCCCTGTGGTTTTGTCCCCCGGGTGACTTGCTTTAAATCTGTTATGGTCTTCTGCATAGGAACTTCTCTGATCTGATCTTTTCTCCTTGTGAAAGTTGGGCCACTACCAAATCAAAAACTCTTTAGTAAGTGTCCCCACACTCGGCCAAAGTGCAGAAGATGAACCGAGGTCTGTGGGTACCAGAGCCTAAACACATGGGCCAGGGCTCCTGGGAAAGGGAAGCTCCTGGAGGCTACCAGAAGAAAATGAACAATGAGAAGCCAGGGCATGACGCACTTATTTTTAATGTTATGGTGTACTTTCTGCAACAAGGTTTTCTTCTCTTTCTGTTTGGCAGGATGCTCTGATTCTGCAGAGCCTGACCCAGCCTCGGTCATGGGAAGGGCAGTGAGATGTCAGCCCCGCAGGAACTTCTTCCCCCAGGTTGGAAGGGGCAGGCCAGTGACCTTGTGCACTTGATCAGAGGTGGACTGCAGAGGGACCTTGCAGACCAAGTCCCTGCATGTGTTGGAGTCCAGCTGGAAGGCCCCTCCTGAGCCGTGAAGGCATCACCCCAAGCACCCTCTGCAACCATACACCATGGGATGGGCCAGCCAGGAGCAAAATGGCAGCAGTCTTGGTGCTCTTGTGTCTGTTGGAGCTTGGCAGAGCTTCCAGGGGGAGGAGGGGTGAGATCTTTATCAGCAGAGCAGCTTTAAGGCTTCTAACAGTAAGTGCATTGTCTAGCAGAAAATCCTATGGGGAGTTTACAGCAGAGCCTTCTGAACAGGATAGGGGAAAACTGACGAGGAGTTTGGGGTTGGATTCAGACCAACACCAAAAGAGGTGGGGAAGAAGTCTCAACCTGCTTTCTAGGAACTTGGGCTGCTGCAATTTCACTGCGGAAAAGCAGTCTTCAAAGCAGCCTTCGACATAAAAGCCCTGAGGCCGGCTGCGGTGCCGTGCCTGCTGTTCAGACTATGGCTCATCCCCGTGAGCAACCAGAGCCGCGTGGTGAATGTGGTCGGGCCTCTCAGCGGGGCTGCTGCGGCATGCCAAGAGCGATGCCAGGGCTGGCCAGGCAGCGCGGCAGGAGGCACGGGCAACATCTGGGTCCTGCGTGACCCCCATGTGGGGATTGGGAACCACGGGGCAGCGATCACACAGCCTGGGGGGAGCGGGGAGGGCCTGGGAAGGCTCGGGGTGGGTGGATGCACTCTTTTCCTCCCATACTAAAAGCCACAGGATGAGCTTTGGGGGAGCAAATCAGAGTGAAAGATGTCTCTTGCTGCTTTTTTTTGCAGCCTTGCAGCCCTCTGACAGTGCCAGAAAAGAGTTCCCTGCTCCTGGTCACTGTGTAAATGCAATGGTCTTCGTCCCAGCACAAAGACAATGTTGGGAGCCAGAGGTGGAGAGGGCATGGACTGCCCCTGCTGGTGCCATTTACAACAGTAAATTCATTCTTGACCTGATGCTGGCGGGAGCCTTGAAGGGTGGCTTCTTGGCCTCAAGCACTCTGCCTCCTCCCTTGCTTCGTTGTGGCTCTGTCCCTGCATCTCTGAATGGCCCAGAATGGGGGCTCCCATACTTCCAGCTGGGATTTGCCAAGTGGAAAGGCCCCACTGATGGTTTGGGAACAACCTGAGGGCACATGTACATGGACAGGAAAATAAGGGAAACGTCCTTGAACAACTCCTTCATCTTTAATCGTCAGATGTGTTGGTAGAAATACGATCCAAAAAGATGCAAACAACATGCACAGCCTCACGGCATCGTAGTGCCGGGCTTTGTCACGTCCCCTGTTTGCAGGCACGTTCCTTCTTAGCAATTTATTCTCATTTTGCTCCAGCCCCCTCCTGTGCAGGTGGCACACAGGGTGCTGAGCCGTACGCCAGCCACAGAGCTGGGGGCTGAGCACAGCACGCGTTACGGCACGGAGCGTGCAAAAATGCAGACCACAGAAATGATATCTGGAGAAAGGCATCCCCACGCTGAGGGCGTGTTAAAGCCTGGGAGCCAGGAACAGCCCCTGTGGTGTGCGTGGTGGGGGACGACACAGCTGCAACGGGAACGGAGTCATTAGCATTGCACGACTCATTAAATGCGTGTTTTGCTGGGTAGTAGTAACGGGGAGAGGGGTTGCCACCTCATTTGTTTCCCCAGGAAACCCACCTTCGGTGTCTGCATGCAGAAATACAGGCAGTTCATGAGAAGAAAGGGGGTGGGGACTCCCTGTGTTCCTTCTTGCACATGCATCACTGGGAGAGAGACAGCAACACGCCTGTCAAGGGGGTTTACAACTTTATGGCCACGTCAGTGCAAAGGGTCGGGGTTTTATCAAGCAGCTCCTGGGCATGACAAGCCTTGGCAGTGCAGAGCTGGTGACACGCTCCTGCACTTGGGTGCTGGCCAGGCTGCTGGGTTTGGGTCCCATCACGCTCAGCCCATGTTCTCCATGGTTGCAGTCAACACTGTCTCTTCTCATGACCTCGGTCAAGAGACGTTCTAGTCTCTGTTATGAACCCTCTGAGCGAAACAGGACCTCGCTGTCCTGGACCAGGACCAAAACTTTTATGTCCCCTCAGCTCCACCAGTCCACAGCCAGTTTTAAGTCAACCTCAGGCCACGTCGTTACCAAAAGGTGTGCTCCTGCCTACTTCGTGTCCTGGCCACCTCTTCCTGCCCGCTGCCTTGTGTCAACACAACGCTCCCTCGTGCCGTGCAGCTATGCCGCAAGTCGGATCAGGTCGGTGGGTCATTTTTCAGCCAGATTAATGGGTGGTGTCTGACACCACTGCCTCGCCGGGTGGTGTTGTGAGCGGGGTGGTGACAGGAATGCACAGCCAGGGGTGGGGTGGGGTGGGATGGGGCGGGGGAAGCAGGACTGCCCCTTTTGGCAGCCCGGCAGACTTGGATTGGCTTGAGCTACTCATGAAAACCTGCTTTTAATTTTGCCCTTTGGTAAAGATGAATAATTCTCTTTTAATGGGGAAGCTGTGAGGCTTCATTGTGTTTTGGAGGCTCTCTAACCACAGCATCTTTCTGCAGATCATAACCCAGTTAAGTGTGTTGAGCAAATAATATTTCAGCTGCTAACAGTTGAGTCAACAGCAGGGTGATCAAGATTTAATCTTTTATTTCACAGGGGGAGACCACGCTTCTATTTTACAAATCCTTTTTCATCACAATAGGATTCCCTGAATCAAAGGCTTACAGGTGCGATTTTTGGCTGGGAACAAGCGGTTGCATTCCTGTCAGACATGTTCTACTTTCCAAACACAAATAACCTTCAACTCCTCGCAGATCGGGAGAATCGCTTTCCAGAAAATGAAGGTGTTACCTTCCCCTGAGTTCAAAGTCCCATTATGAACGTGTTGGGTAGGATGCTGCTAACAAAGTATCCGTCTTTACCAGGGAACAAATTCCTGGGAGTTAACCAAGCAAAAATGCCTACAGGAGGCTAAAAAATGAAAAATTTGGACAAGGAAGAAAAGTAAACTCAAGTCATCAGCAGTGAGAAGAAGGCTGCCTCTCCTTTCTTCTCTTTTTTTATCAGTACCAGAATCAAACCCTTAGCTTTAAGCAATGCACCTTTCAAAACCAAGAGAATAAAAGGGAAATCTCTTTCAAAACCAGGCTGAAATGGTGCTGAATATTCTTGTTGATCTTTGTAGGGTTATCACTATGCAATTGTCAATGGGTTTGCTCTTTGAGAGATTGGATTAGATGAGCGTAAAAATTCCTCCTGCCCTTAAAGGCTATTCACTTTGTCATATGAATGTCCTTTAGAGTGCCTCTATTTATTACATCAAGATTCTGAAGAGAGGCAGTGATTTCTAATTCTGTAGAGGATTTCACATGGCCACACCAGCAGAAATGAGCAATTTTACCCCACAGGGATGTGGGATTGCCATACATCAGGGGCTCCTGATGTGCAAGATGTAAAGGAAGGCAGTTCTTTTCCCAAGAACATGAAGTGGACAAACCTTTAACAGCCAACAGCACTCTGATTTCAGGTATCTTATGAGAGATCAAAGGGACTCGCTACAGATTCATTACTGGGGCGATTTATTATTGACAGACTTCCTGGCAGAGTTTGTGCAAGCTGTGGACTGAGGCCAACGGGATCATCTGAGTCTGGAGACCATCTGCGGGACCTGCATATCCTGGATTAAGGCAGGAAGGCAGAAATAAAAGGATGGGCCAGTCCTCCCAGGTGGGTGGGATTCATCCATACTGTACCAGTAATATGAGGCTACTCAGTAGGGAAGCCACGTGCCCCTACGTTGCTTTAGGACATCTTATTGTTATAGAACCATAGCAGGTACTGATGGCCACAGTGACCCCGGTGTTTGCACAGGGTGGAGCAGAGCTCTGTTGCAACACCAGCAACAACTGGTTACGGATTACTGCAGTAAGACATGCCCTGCCTCACCAAAACCTGCCCCAGACCTTCTCAGTCCCGTGTTGTGCCAGGAAATCTGGGGCATGGGGAGCAGAACAGACAAGAGGACAGAGCGGGACTTTAGACAGGCGCAAGATTGAGCCATGTGTCCATCTGCAGGCCAAAGATGGGGGAGAAATTGGTCCTCACTGTACCTGAGGGCTTTGGAGAAGGGTGAGAAAACTGTCAGCCACTCCATGGAGAGACGCCTCCCCTCCATGTTCCTGTGCCACCCTGCAAAGGGTTATTTGCTAAACATCTCCCTTTGAAATCACATCTAAACTTCCAGTGCTCCTAAGCCCTGGAAGAATCTGAGGTTGTAGAGCCTCATACATCTCAGCATCCTGCTTACCTGGGGGATTTCTTCCCAAAAATCCCCTGCTTGTTTTCAAACCAGCTGAAGGACAATGACAAATAAAAAAGGAAAGCAGAGCATTTCATCTCTAATTTATTCCTGAAAAAAAATGTTAATTGTCATATTAAATTACCCAAGTCCCCAGAAAGATCCAGAACATCAGTTGCACATGTACACCACCACCCTCTGCTTAGGTAAGAAAGTCTACCTGATGCCAAATTCCTGCATCAGTTCAGTAGCTCTGCTAAGCCTCTCCTCATTATGCCACTTACAAACCCGATGTGCAATACAACAGCTCTGGGTACGTGCCCTCCAGCTCCACCTGCACAGAGCAGGCAGGCACTACGAGTGAAGCACAGCAGAATAAAATACATATCCATTATCTTATTACCCTTTGCCATCTCCAGAAATCCATAATGACTGAGGTCCAAAACACATTAAAAGCTTTTGAACCAATCATTTACAGAAAATCACCAGCACCACTGCAGATGGGTATTTCTTGAGGTTAGCAGGTGCCACATTGCATTTTATGATACAACCAAGAAATGTAGGAAGGGAGATGAAATATTCATGCTGGTTTCAGACACCAATACTTTTTGAAGCTGTATTATGAAATGAGAGGGTCTGGATGTACTGCTATGGTGAATATTAACAATCTTATCAGAGCTGATCGAAGTTTTCCATCTTGGCTTTTTGTTTGGTTTTGTTTGCCAAAAAAACGAGCAAACAAGAAATTCTTTATTAAAACCAAAAATCATTTCAGACATGGTGTATGTTTTTGCTTTGGGGAAGTGAATAAAGAACTGAAACTGCAAAGTCCATATTCAGGTCTCCGTGCTGCTCCTGCCCACACCATGTTGTGTTTGGGAGGAACAGGAGGGGAAGCAGGATCAGGACCGGTTTCAGTAACCTCCCAAACCTTGCCTCACTTCCAGGTTTCAGCACTAAGGGAGTTTCTCTTTCCCTCCCACTGACTTAAGAGGCTCACACCCCCCTGCATTCACCTCTCAGCCCTTCCCTTCCTACCCAAGCCCTCCATCCTTGTGCTTGATCCAACTCCACTGGCTCTAAAGCTGTGAGCAAAAACAGCTCCTGGAGCTCATCAGCCCCAAACCTACTTTTTTTTTTTGGTCTCTTCTGGAGGGGATGATCAGGGCTGGTGGCAGCCCAAGGAGCTGCACCCTACAGAGCTGGAGGCTTCCAGCACACCAGGAGTCCCAGCCCTCCAGATACCCTGCTCAGCATTTCTTGTTGGATGTTGCACAGCTTTGCCAGGTTAGGGTTTATGACTCTTGTGAAACAAGTGCGCTTAAGGGAGAGACATGAAGAAATAAACGATGAAAGGCAGGCTCGGAGGAGGGGAAGGCAAGGCGGGTGGGAAAGCACCGAAGGGCCAGATCCATCTACTGCAAGAGATAAGAGAGCAGAGGCAGGATTAAATTAGTGACATTGTAGATTAGAAAATAAATTCATTATATTGGGTTGTATAGACTTCTTTCTTTCAGTCTGGTGCATCCCAGAAGCACAGTCACAGAGTGACTGAGGTTGGAAGGGACTGCTGGAGGTCATCTGCTCCGAGCCCCCTGCTCAAGCAGGGCCACCTGGAGCAGGCTGCCCAGGGAAAGACCATCATTTCTTTAAATAATCCGCATTATTTCCATGAGTCCTGCAGGTTACAGAGAGTGTTCAGGACGAGCTAAAACAGCCTTGTCTGAAATATCTCCCTCCCAGCTGGAGCACAGCAAGGGCAGGTGCAGGCTGGGGCACGATCAGGAAATTTAGGGTGTAAGGTTAGGGTGAGGACTTGGGAATCAAACACAGGGATCCCAGCTGCTCCTGCTGCCCCAGCCTCTCCAGACAGGGTGTGAAGGGGGAATGTGAGCCCAGGGCTGCCCCCAAACCCCCAGAATTTCCCTCTGTAACACAGAGGAGCTCCAGCACAGCCCCTTTGGTTACATACCCGTATGGGCAGAGCAAGGCACAGCTTCGTAACGTCAGCAGGAACTACATGGCTTTGTCTAGCACCCAGAGTAAGTCTCCTAGGAACAGCGTTAAAGCAAGCTGGGCTCCAGATGCTCCTTTACATCTGAATTTGTGCATTTTTCCCTCTCGGGGTTTAAGACCTAACCAGGCAGATCTTACTGAGAAATTATGCCCGTGCTGCGTTATGTGATTCTGCTGATTTTGTCGGAAAATCAAGCTCCTCCCTGCTGCTGGTAACTTTTGTTCTCAGGCTGGGAAATGAGGGCTGAACACAAACTGAAACAATGGGATTCAACCAGTGTTTGCATCCAGGGGGTTTCTCTCCAATGCAGCTCCACAAGCAGAACTAGTGATGATGAAAAATGACGCAAGTGTTAATATTATCTCTGAGAAAACATTAAATTACGCTAGCCCAGGGAGCTGCAAGCATGGTTTAATTAAAATCTGCTTGTGTCAGCTTTCTTCCTACACGTACAAGCAAAGTCCACTGGGAAAATCCTCCTGAGGAGAAGACAAATCCCTCTGGAAACTGGAAAGCCCACCAAAAAATAAATGTACAAGAGCAGGCTCTTGGTGGGCATTTGCTGAAGGTCACGAGCTTCAGCTAGAGCCCGGATAGCTGAGTCTGGCCCGTACTGTCCCTGGAGAAGCATTAGGATCAGGGCAGCAGGCAACTTTACTCTCTAGGGGTTTCTACTCCCTTTCTTGGGAGGCTGAGGATGGCAAAATGCAACCTGGATGCTCCTCCCAGGAGGCCTCCAAACGCTGCTCTCTGCATGTGTGCACGTGTGCTCGACTCCAGGGATGTTCAAATCAAAAGCCAGACATGCTCAGAATAATATTTGCTTTCATACTAAAACAACGTTAATTTTATTTGCTTTCTGCATCTCTGGGGTGCTCCTGCTTTTCTCAGCATCCATGAGGACTCAAAACATGCTCTTGTGAGCTGGAACAATGTGATTTGAGTGGGGAGATGAGAAAGGCCACAGCTGTTTGTGAGGAGTCTGAGAAACATCCCAACACTTCGTGATGCTGGATGGCTTCTGCTGTTGAGTTTGGGCCAGCTGCAGCTTGGCAGGGTGAGAACCAAGGGCAGGAGAAGACCTCCGAGGTGGAAATGCTTGGTTTTGTAACACCATTTCTAAGGTAAAGAAAGATGCCTGGAAATACCCATCGCCAGCAAGGAAGAGTTGTGTCAAGATGTATGTCAGCACTTACCATGCTTTAAGAACAGATTTTGTGAATACAGAAACGTTCTTCTCCTGCCCCCCTACCTTATCTATACATCATGTATCACCTTGTGACCATTTTTGAACTTTAAACACTCACTATTCTGAGTTATGTGCAAAAAGACCCAAATCCTGCATGTGGAACTGCCATTAATCAATCTTCCACCAGCAGATGACGGCTCAGTATAAATAATTTTCACTTACAGCTTGAGCTTATCATTCGACCTTCCCGAGAGATGGGACTGCCACTGTTTCCTTTCTGAAATTGCACAAGATTTCAGACCAGAGGATTTCAAGATGTAGGACTTGATTTCATAGGCCTTTCCGCTGAACAAACCAGGTGACATACTGCAGAATTCTTGTGCAATGGAAGCAGCCCTGTCTTGAAAATTGTGAGACTGGGACATTCCACATGGAGTACATGATTGTATTTGCCTGAAACAAGAGAAATCTCTTCATTTTGTTTTTCCTTTTTGGTGTTTGTTGTTGTTTTTGCTGGTGTTGTTGTCATTGTTTGCTTTACTGTGTTTTTAATTATTCATTTACAAATGCCACGATTAAGAGAAGCTGCAAAGGGTGGAGGCTGTATACAACAGGAACTCTGTGGTAACAGCATAATGAATATTAGAGTCTTCTCACAAAGAGGACGGATGTCTGTGGATCATCTCTGACTGAATCATTGCAGACAAATTGGAAAAAAAAATCTTATGTACGTACTCCAGAGAGTGGAGGAAAAGACGACATGAGGGATTGAAGTTCACTCTGGTTTTGAAGTTGTGGAGAGAGCAGTAGAACTGGTTTTTTATTTATTTATTGATGGTACAGGACTTTTGATTGATTTTAACTTTCTCGAGGCCACAAAACTTCGCAGAAGTGGCAGTTGGTACCAAGAAGTTTTGGCATATAAAGGGAGGCAGGTGCAGAGGGGAGGCTGGCAGCAGCCAGAAGAGCATGCAGACAGGTTTGTAGAAGCAGAGGAAAAGCTGGGCTTGTCACTGGAATGGGATTTGCCCAGAAAACAAACAAACAAAATAGCCAGAAAAGCTGAATACTTCTGACTGCCTATGCCAGCCCAGGGTTATGCAGGTGCACGCATGGCTGTGCTCACTGCTGATAGGGAAGAGGGCAAGTTTGTGCTCACACAAGTAAATTTGGCCTGAAAAATACCCCTCTGTGGTGGGAGATGGGCCTCATCCCATGTGGGTGCCAATGCCTGTCTGAGTCAGAGCTTCAGCACTTGCTCTTCCCAGTGAAGACACCAGGCAGCGAGAAATTGTATCGGAGCTGCTTGAAATCTCATTGAGACGAAGCCTGGACAGCAGAGTCACACTGCATTTAACAATTTTTGGTTATTCCCTAGAAGTATCTGGATCACTCTTCTCAGCCATGGAAGAGAGAGGAAAAAGTAAAGCTTGAACTCTGTATTTTATTTTATATATTTTTTTAGAATTTAGAGTAATTAAGTTAACAGCCAACAAAGTCCTTTACTATGACTAGTTTCAGATGCCTGATTTTGATTATTGGGGTTACTTCCTACAGATGTTGAGTGAAGGTCTGACATTCCTCAACAACAATAAGTATCTGTCCAGGTTTCACTTTAGGTATCTAAAAATGAATTGAGTATTTTGGCATCCAGCTACTGTTCTTCATAATATGCCAAAGGACAGACACAAATTCTGTGATCAAACAGGTCAGTTAGAAGACAGCCTTCTCACCCATTCCCACCAATATTATTTGAAACCAAAGAGCAAGGAACATACATTTTCTGATATGTGGGTCTAAATATTATTCAACAACTTTTACCCTCTGAATTATTTGTAGGGTCTGTAACACACCTTTGTTTAGCTTCTCTTCTCAGAGCTGGAAAAACAGCAGGAGTGGAGGCAGCTATGAACGTGTAGAGGTGAAAAGACTATCATGTCCCCATAGAAGGCCTCGTCTTGTTAGCCTGGGTACGTCTGCTTTGTGTCAGAGCAGCAAAGCTAAGGGTCCCTTCTGCTATTGCTGTGACATTCTCATGTTTAATTAAAGAGTTTGAACAGAGCAGCTGGACAGTCGTGACCACCAGTGTATGGAAAAGAAGGTGACAGAGGAGGACTACATTCAAAATACATAGTTGGTCCCAAATTACAGGAACCTACCATTATCCCTGGAGGGGTTTTGGTCTCTGTGTGAAATCCTTACCCAAAATGTGCTCCCTGTGCACATTCTGAGGCTTTCTGAGGCCTGCAAAGTTCAAAAAAACAACATTTTGTGTCTGATGCTCAGGCACTGAAATCAATGACGATGCCTCTTGGGATGGACCCACCACATCAGACACTTCGGTCTGGCTGTGCCCCATTGTTTCATTAGGGGAACTGGTGGCTCAGGTTATTTTTATTTTGCCACTGTTGGCACACTTGTTTTGTGGTTTCAATGCTTCCATTAAAAGCAATCAAGAAATCTGAACATTCATCTTATGGTTTAGGATATGATTTTTTTAAACATCACTGTGTAGGCATGCTGGTTGGGAAGAGGCTGAATGCTTGCATCACAGTACAGCTGGGCTGCTGTCAAGCTACTGTCCTTCAGATATCTGGTTTTGTTACCACTTAGCCCCAGTGTATTAAGTATTGGAATATCTCTCAGCACTATACTCCTCAACCTATGGCTATGGGATGAATAAGAAAAGCAGAAGTGAAAGCAAGCTCTCATGCCAGAAGCATGTGATGCACAGGGAATGGTCTCTGAAGGTTCCATGAAGGCTATACTGCAGTCCGCTACATCTGGATATAGTGACGTATCCTTAATGATACACGCAGTAGGTACATATATGATCTGTTAAGTTCTGGATTTCTTGAGGTCTGTGTCTCAAGGCACTATGCATGCACTCATGTTCATGGAAGGCTTGATCTTGATTCATAGGCAGAGTTCCCAGGGTCCTACAGGCTGGAAAGTGATTTCTTGAGGAGCTGATGATCAGTTTGGTGCTAGATCAGGCTCTTTAGGGGCAGAACTCTTTGGCTCCTGAAACTAACCCAAAAACAACACAGCACAGAGGAGCCTTAGTGAAAACATCAGTCCCAAGAGGCAACCAAAACTGACCCAGGGTCTTGATCATCTTGCATTCAGCTGCTGTAAGAATCTGGAGCAGGAGGCTGCCACAGCTGATAGGGGAAAAAGAGCCCTGTAGTTGGAGTTAGACCCCCGGGCTTCTGTGCAAGCCAAGCATGTCACTATTCTCCCTGGCTGAGTTTGTCTTACCTGAGGTCTCTGGGAAGCCATCTGTCCTTTTAGGTATACTGAGCTCAGCCCTTCTTCTTTATTAAGGAAAGATGCCCTCCAAAGCATCAGCCCGTCTCTTTAGCTCTTGCTGCCAGTAAGGGGGTGGCCGTGGCTGTATGAGTTGGGAAGGCTGCTCAGCAGCCAAGCCTGAATCAGTAAAAATGCACAATATTGACAGAGTTTGCTTTATCAGTGATGCGAACTGAACCACAAAACTGCCAAGCAACGATGTGTCAAGTCATAAATAACTCATCATGAGGAAAGGGTGCACCACCTGGGCATGGAGCCACGGCATTCATCCTTAGATATGCATTCAAATCAGCTCCATTAGTATCATATTCTTCTGTAATTACTCTGTTGATTCAAACTGCATCTTATCTCCCCTCCAAGAGCCGCTAATACCCTTTCATTTACCGAGAGGCAGGAAGAAAGAGAATGCTGACATGACATCCATGGTGTGTTCAGAGCAGGGCTATGGAGCACACAAAAGTGGGGCATGAAAGCCTAGGAAGGCTGAACAACAGCAATTTTGCAGGTGCTACACTCTGCAAAAGCAAAACGGATGCTAATGGGATGCCAGTATTTACTTCCATCACAGAATCCCAAGACCCTTGTGCTCACCCGAAGAGTAGAAGGTGTGTGAACCCCTCAGTGACCCTGGGTTATTCTGTGCCGGTGATGAAACCCAAAACCTGTCAAGTTTCCTGCGGTCTCCAATTTCTACATGGAGGTTTCAAAGAGCTCATGTTGCATTACCTTGTTTTCAGAAGTACTTTTCATGAAACTTTACAAATTCTCCTCCTTAATCCCCTTTAAATGAGGTTCTCATGACTTCCAAGAACTCCCTGAAAGCTTTACTATTTCTATTATTATTGTTGGCACACGGGAGGCTCGTTACTACCCAGAGCTGCTGGAATAGGTTTCAGGGTGAGAGGGGGCATGAAAGAAGCTCTCAGGCTGTCCCTCATCACTTGGGTATGCGGGAGCTGTCACAGAACAGCAGCTGAAAGCAGCCTGACCCCTCTGTGAAAATAACACAGCTGATGGGAGATGAGAAATGAGGGGGTAGGAGCTAGGTGTAGAGAAAGGAAAAAAAGAGAGAGAGGGAGAGAGTTTCTTGTCAAATAGAAGAAACTGCACCATTTTGGTCAGGGTGACAGCTGGAGTAGTTATGGATCAACTAAAGCAATTTCATGCGAAAGATGAAAGGGGAGATGGCTGGATGGGGAATCCTGCGGGCAGGAGAGGGGTAGCAGTGCAGAGATGTACCAGCTGAGTGTTAGCAGCACTGCTGCACAGCAGCCCAGGCTTCCTTTGATCAGAACTTGCTTCTATTAGCAGGATGGGTTTTGTCTATGTACAGGCCATGGAAGTGATCGAGTTGTGTGTTGGTCAGGATGAAAGGCTCTGCGCCATGCAGTGCCATTACCTATGTATTTATGTGGGAGTGGAAAGCGAAGCAAAACTGTAATGAGAAAGTCTGGTTTCATTTAGGTGTTGTTTATATACAGAGTGAAGACCTCCCAGCCCACACGCACAGCTAAAGAGTCGAGATTAAGAGGAAGAGATGCAGGGGAAACTTTACAGTAGCCTGTGCTACTAAGAGAAGTTTTGGTGGTAAAGCACAAAAAAACAGAGTCACAGAAACTGAATCCTATCCAAGGACTCCTTCAGGTTCCATGGAAGCTCTGTCCAACCAACCAAGATCATAAACTCCCAGCTGAATTTGCCAAAGTGTTAAAATATAAACATTATTTAAATAAATGGCAACATTTTTGAGGTGCTAAGCTACTGGAGAAGTCAAAGGTGTTAACGTTTCTCTGGCAAGCAGAGTGCATAGCCGAGAGCCCAGCCTGAGCACTTTAAAGGGATGGGATTCGCTCTCGGCATTTAATTTGCTTAAATTGAAACAAATTTGCACCAGAGTAAGTCTGGAGAAAATAAAGGTAGATTTTGCTTGTTGTAATGGAGAAAAGGCTGTCCACATGCAACTCCCATAATAAAACGACTGTAATGCTTCTCTGCTGGAGGGTGGAGGGAAAGCTTCACAAAGGTAAGCAATGGAAATAGCATCAACTAGTCACTGATCACCAAGTACTGCTGCTCATTTCCTGCTAATATTTAGCTGTTAACTAGTCATCAAAGCCCTTAACTACTCACAAAATTTGTGAGTGCACTTGAAATGCATCCTTCAGCACTCAAGCTCCTGAATCCTCAATGCAGTGCATTACTTGATCATCTTAGGCATAAACCATAGCTACAAATTGGCCAGAGGAAGATCCATAGAACAAAATGGGGGTGATAACAGAAATTTATCTTCTTCTAAATGGGAAGGTATATTCATGAGGTTTCTTTTCAATTTCCTAGACAGCTGCAATTGTATCTGTGAATTTAGGAGTCTGTCACCATTATCTTACCACTCAGTTCAGTTCTGATCCAAAATGTGCTCAATGTGAGTCAATATTGCATCAACAACCTCTCTGTCCATTTCCAAAGACTTGAAAATGAGCCTCGTTGGGTCGGATCTGCTCTCTAGATTCTCTATCAAACAACCTACTTCGGCAACAAAAAGGCACAGGAGAAAAATAGACATAGCTACACAGTCAAGGCTTGAAAGTAACTATAAACATCTCTAATTAAATTTATCTACCCCAGAGGTATGACTGGAACTTTATATAGGAAATCACAGGTGAGGGTATTTTTGCTCAGTGAGGCTCTCCATGTGCAATGGGAAGCAGAGGTTGCTTCACCAGATGTATCGTTCCCAGGATCTCTTATTTAAGGTCATTGATCCTGAGTTTATTGGAGTCCCAAACTGCTTGAAATAGCAGCAATGATTCCATGATGCACTAGAAGATGTTTGGGTTTCTTTTGTTTTGGGAAAAAACAAGCTGAAGTCCAGAGGTCAACGAAGTTCAAGCCAGGTGAATGCCATCACTAGTTAGAAAGCAATCACTAATATGCTTTTGTCGACATGAAACATTTATCAGAGTCATACCACAGTTGTTGGTTCAGAACAATAAGCCTTTCTTCCAAGTTTCCACCCCCAAGTTTATCAGTGGCTAAAATTGGATTAGGAAATAAAAGATAGGAAATTTTTGGATGTTGTAGCAGGGGTTGAAAGAGTAAGCAAGCAAGTTTCAGTGTGTAGTTCTGGCAGCTTTGATTTATGGTCTGGCAAAGGCTGAAAAAGACCCTCCAGGCAGCATAGAAAACACAAAAGAATTAATTCTTTACATGTCAGAATCGGGACAAAGATGCTCAATGTGAAGAACTTCATTGACATTTAATCAGGCTTTATTACCAAGGCAATCTCTAAATATTAAAATGACGGTCAGTTATTTACAAGCACATTGCTGCCACAGTAATTTGTGATCAAAGGGTCTAACTCAATCTCTTCGGTAATTATATTCAAACCTAATTTTTGTTGGAATCATGTTTGTATCGGATTTACAGTTGGCTCCATCTGGAGCAGATGCAGTCTCCTCATAAAAGGAATAATTGATCAAATTCTGGATTTGGTTACATGTGTGCGACTCCATTGTATTCCAAAACGTGTGACTGCATGTCCCAGTGGGGAGGGTCAGCTGGAAGAACACGTTAATTAGTGTATTATATGCTCAAATTAGAATTTTATGCTGCTATTAGTTAAAACTGGACTGATCCTCTGCCTGAACGGGATTATGCTGACAGGTAGACAGCAGGTCTCTTGGTAGTTCTCAGTATATTTGTCCTTAGCCTTGCCGATGTAATTTTGAAAATGAGAGAGGTAGTACAGTATATGAATATTTCCTGATATAACTTCAACTTCTGTTTAAGAATTTGATGCAAGATCGTGAATTAAAAGTCTCCTGAATAGTACAGTGAGATTCCTGTAATATTTGCTTTTTGCCACCTAGCAGTTAAATGTTATTTTCATGTAATGATTTCAGTCAGATTGTGTAGGACAGAGAACAGATCTTGTTCCTTTCATAGATGGAGAAACTGTGACACAAGGGGAAGATTGGCAATGCCAAGAAGGACAGAAATTTCTGTCTTCTCTGTTGGGCTTCACTGGGTCCTTTAGCAATCTCTGGAGTTTATTTATGTATGTATCAGTCATGCTGAAAATTAAAAATGTGTTCAGTGGCAATACTGATGCAGCAGTAGGTATTTTTGCTCAGTAAATGTTTGGTGGTATTTCACTACACGCGCTCCTCAGGCAGCAGGACCTTGGGGGCTGCCCCTGCAGCCCACCAGCCACCGAGGGGCTTGCTTGGGTTTCCTGGGGTGGGAGGGCAGGAGGTGGGCTGAGGGAACATGTTTCAGGACAGGCATGAACTCTCCTTCAGGGACCCTCTGTCCCCTGTTCTCAGGCTGCCCCGGGCTTTCTCTTTCCCCTTCCTCTCTGTCCTCCCACCAAGGCCACCCACGCCCTGCTCACGGAGGACCCTGTGCTTCTCTTTCCCACACCCTGGCCCATATTTTCTCTCGGTCCCATGTTCCAGTCCCTTCCCCTAGATGTATACCAGATGTCCTGTGTGCCTCCCACCACCTTTTCTCTACATCTTCCTCCTTCCCATGCCAGGAGCTGTGGGTGGCCTCCATCCCACCAGGCACCATGACCATGACCTCTCTGTCTCTTCCTTACAGGGCTCGACCCCCTTCTGTGCTGCAGTGCCATTGCTGGCACCCTCTTCTGCCTCTCCATATTTACCACTCCTCTTTCCCTTCAGTGGTAGAGGCCAAATCCCCCGGTACCTCCATTGTCCATGCTTTTTTCTCAGCCCATCGGAGTCTGTACACGCTCTGCATGCCTTCTTCCACCCACTGCACTCCTGCTTCCAACCACTGCACCACAGAGCCTCCGTGAATACTCCTGTTTTCTTATTTTGCTTCACTTCTGTCTTGTCTTTTTTGCCTGGAAAGGCGATCATTTAAGGTACTAACATTTTAAAACTAGTTGCTGATTTGCAGAGATAAGAAATAGGATACTGTTGTGTAGAAAGGCAGAGATACTGTTGTGCAGAAAGCTGCCTCTAAGCAAGTCTCCAACACTCAGACCCCTGCAGAAAAGCTGGAAGCAGATACTCAGACACTGAGACCTTTGAGGGTCTCGTTTCTCTCCTGCATGCCACCAACACCCATTCAGCTCAGACCTCTGGTAGCAGAGTGCCCTGGTATTTTGGGGCTGGTCAGATGTGACTTTTAGGCTGTGTGTACCACAGAGGGAGAAATGACCCTCATGCGGGGAGGGATTTCATGGGTATCACTAACAAGACCCCACAGACCTTGGCAGGAAGATCTCAATTCTAAAGGACAGCAGAAAACCCAATTCCTATGTGTGGTGAGGAGTTTCTTCTCCTAAATAAAGGAAAACATCAAGGCACATAAAGGAAGAGGTTCAACAGGACCTCAGGGCAGGACCATACATCATCCTGACAGATGTTTTTGTAGCTTGTCCTTCAAAAAATAAAAGTGAGGGACATATCTTTGGTTCAGTACAGCCTCAGTCCTTCAGCACTGCCTGCTCCACCAGCACTGACTGAGGTTGGAGATGTCTGATCCCGACACAGGGAATCTCTTCTGCTACAGCAGACAAGTGTGGGAGGAGACAAGTATTGGTGGTGGCATTTGTAGCACAGAGAAGAGCAGCAGGTGAGCAAAGGCAACGTGAAGTGGTTGGAAGGGAGCAGGTAGGGGCAGAAGAAAGGGAGAAATTGTCACAAAATTGTTGTAATGCCAGCAGCACCATCTGTGTGGCTGTCTCAGTGACAGCAAAGAGATGTGTCAGTCTGATCCCGCTTCCTTGTGTGTATAAGCAGCGTACAAGCATCACAATCCACACATCAGAATCACAGAAGTGTTGGTTGGAAGGAGCCTCTTGAGACCTCTTGTCCAACTTTCTGCTCAAAGCAGGACTGCTGCCTACATCAGGTCAGCCCTGGCTCTGCCAGCCAAGCCTTGAAATCCTCCAAGCAGAGCACATCCATCTCTTCTGGGTCACCTATTCCTGTGCTATGCTACCCTCTGGATGAGAAAGTCTTGCCTAACACCCTGCATGAATCCCCAAGCAAAAATGTATAACCACTGCCCCTAGTTACGCCTTTTGGTGCTGCTGAGAAGAGTTGGGAGCCGTCTGCTCTAGAAATGCCCTTCTAGCAGTTTCAGGCTGCTGCTAGGTCACCTTCCACTGCTCCTCACTGGGCTGAAGCAGCCCAACACCTCCCCACAGGACATGACAAGTGAAACTGCAGAAATGTGCTGGTGAAGGAGACCTTGACATCCTCTGGTTTGGCTGACAGCACTGAATGCACTTAGTCCCTCCCCAGAAAACGGTCAGCTAGCTCTATCCCAAAATCTCCTGTGAAGGAGGGGTCCCAGCACCTCCATGGCCAGCCCTTCCTTTTACACTGAAGCAAATTATTGCTCTGTCAGGCAGCTCTGGTTGTTCCTTATATTCTACGTAGGAGCTGCAGTTGATGGCAACAGGACTGAAAGAGTGGTCAACAGAGCCCCCAGTCCTCGAAACAACACCATAAACTACCTGAAAAGCCAGTAGGTCACCTGGTTCTGTTCATTTTCCTAATTCCAGCAGCTCTATTTCATATTAAAACTTTCCTAAAGCCTCTAAAAGAAAAACAGGTATCTTTGCCAAGCATGATATTACTTGATAGTGAAGAGGAAATAAGTAGAGGCAGTTGGTCATGTCATCCGGCAGGGAACTTGCTAGGGGAATGGACTATTAAAATAAAAGCTGTGGTATAAAGAAGTTGAGTCACACATGTGGCATCTATTCCTGCTATCAGGAGGGAAAAAAAGCACCTGATCTCAAATTACCTAACCAAGAGAAAATGAGAACAGCGCTATTTGCCTGTCACTATTCATCATTTCAGTAGTACCAACGGCAAAGTACCCAGCTTTGCGATGTATGTATATAGGCAAGAACAAATTGAATTCACCAAAAGTGTCCTAAAAACCTGACTGTTGCCTCTGTGCACACACAAGCTTAAAATAAGATGGAAAAAAGGATTCTGCAGCCACTGTTGCTGCAGCTTCAAGACACCTGGCTGAAGTGGCAAACGTGCAGCGTTCATTCAAGTCAGTGGAAAAAATGCCTGTTCCTTTCAAGGGGTTTGAGACCAGGTCCAAAACAAGCAAGGATCACCAAAAGATAGGAAGAAGCCTGGGAATGCAAAGTACAGTAAAAGAGCCCAGTATTACTACAAACATCCCCCAAGGCTTCTGATAAGAGCACAAGAAAGCAATAGCTGTCATATTGTATTATTTTGGTAAGAATAGCCATTAGCCCCTTCATGACTGTGTTCCAGTCAATACAAGATAAATGTTCCTATGGATTTTTTTCTCCTTTTTTTTTTATACTTTGTTAAAGTGAGCCAATTCTCTTACCTTGTTACACAGCGACTTCTAGAGCACTCACCTTTGGCACATGGATGATGGATGGTCTGGGGATGTGAGTACAGAGTACAATAGCATCTTGGCTCAGCTCGTTAGCAGCAAACACTGATGACTCTGTGATAGCAGACACCGACTGAACAGCAGTATGATTGCTAGAATTGCTGTTTGTGCGGCTGTGTTTTTCAGAGTGTCTAAAAGCTTTGAACATCTCCTCGCTGCCTTTCTCTCCTGCCTGCCTGAGGCTGCTGGCTGCTCTTGGAGCTGGCTGCAGGCACACTGCTGAGGTCGCCTCGGTCTTCTGCTCGTCCATGGCTAGAGGGCTTGTGTTGGGCTGGTCAAACGGGGCGTTTTCGTGTGCATTTCCAAAGCAGGTGAGCAGGGCTGAGCAAGGGAAAGGATGCATCTTGGATGACAGGTTATCGGATCTGCTTAGCCTGCTTTCCACATCAGCATAATCAACAGGCTGCATTCACATCCAGAAGAGAGCCCCACATTTAAGCCCAGGCATAGTGTCATTCCAGCCTTCCCAGAGTGAGCACCCCCTTTTTGGCTGCCAGGTGCACCCAGAAGCGGGGTGCTGCACATCCCCCTCTGCTGCAGTCAGCCGGCTACCTCCTCCGGGCCGTCCACTCCTATTGTCTGCAAGCCAAAGAAGTGCCGACACAATGAAAATGTTTGCAACAGTTGCATGCTCTTCCTCTGAGCTGTCAGCAGCTAAACAAAGCCCTCACAATAGCCCCATAACCCCGGCGGGCTACGGTTACAGAAGCAGAGGCTACAGCATCAGGCAGTCTTCAGTCAGTACTGCTGCAGCCTCAAGTTACCTGGTGAAGGAGGCAAAAAGATAATGTAGCCCGAGCTCTCCAGCCATAATAGCATCATCATGTGTATCGGTGTCATCATAACAATAGCATAACTGGCTCCGATTACACCACTCGGATATTTTTAACCAGAAACACTAAAATTGTTCATCTATCACTTAGATCAAAAACGTACTTTTCAGGCTCATGGAGGGGTCATTTGCTGTTGAAAAGGGATGCTGAGAGGTGGCTCTACCTGGGGAGAAGACAGGGCTGTGTGGGCATCCCATGCTCACGTCCAGCACACAGCCCCTCTCCTTCAGCATGGCGAAGACCCTATATCACCATGCAGCCCTGCCACTCCCAGCTCTTCTCCAACAGCACCCACTGCTCTTCTGACCCTCCACTCCACAGGGAAAACCAGGGCAGCATCCTACTGAAACTCAGAGTCGGGTGGGTGTAAGAGGAGATGTTTCCTTTTGCAGCATGCAGTGGCTTGAGGCTGGCTGCTAAAGCAAGAATACAAGGGAAGGAAGGAAGGAGGGAGGGATTGCTCATAGTTAGGGCATCTGCCTCCAGAAAATCCCAGGTCTTTTCCTTTTTGTGCTGCCACAGGCTTCCTGTGTGATAGTGATGATGTTAGTCAAACTCTATTTCCATCTGTATAAAGGAGGAGAGTAATCACTACTTTCTTTCCACCCACTACACAGCTCCTGTCTCTTTGTAAAAGGTTATAAACTTTTGAGGGAAATGGATTGCAATTATTTGTTTTCAAGCTGCTGGTATAAAAGGTCTCCAAATTCAAATGTGGCATCTAGTTGCTAATAGCACCTAATGTGAAAACTGTTTTTTTGTTTGTTTGTTTGTTTTCCAAGAAAACTGTTCTATTCCATTAACTCCAGATGTGCCATTAGCTGTTTTGTTTGTCAGAGCCTCCATGTAACTGGGCCTTCAATCATACTGCAAGGCTTGACATAGAGCAAAAATATATGAAGAGAAACTCATGTTTCCAGTAGATCATCAGGAACTGCACTATAGCAGGTCGAGGGTTAAAATCCCATTTTGTCAATTGTTAGTGCCTGAGGCTCGCAGAGCAAGAGAACAATCTCAAGTCCCTCATCCAGCAGGTTGTCTTCACCCATCAGCATGTCCTGATTTCCTCACTCCCTTATCTCACACATAAATTCCAGCTTTCTTAATGAAAAAGATGAGTGCCACTAAAGAGATCTGTCAGACACTCTGATGTTTAACAGAACTCCTGAAAACCTGCTGCAATGGAGACCTGCACACACCCATCAGGAGATCCAGTGCCAGATGTGAGTCTTGGCATCACGTTTCCATTTGTTAATTGTGTTTGGGCTACTCTCAGAGTCACAGAATATCCTGAGTTTGAAGGGACCCACAAGGATCATCAAGTCCAACTCCTGGCTCCACACAAGACCACCCAAAAATCAGGCCATGTGTCTGAGAGCGGTGTCCAAACACTCCTTGAACTCTGGCAGGCTCGGTGCTGTGCCCACTGTCCTGGGGATCCTGTCCCAGTGCCCGACCACCTCTGGGTGCAGAACCTTTCCCTAACCCCCAGCCTGACCCTCTCCTGTCCCAGCTCCATGCCGTTCCCTCGGGTCCTGTCGCTGTCCCCAGAGAGCAGAGCTCAGCGCCTGCCCCTCCGCTCCCCTCGTGAGGGAGCTGCAGGCCGCCATGAGGCCTCCCCTCGGCCTGCTCTGCTCTGGGCTGAACAAACCAAGGGCCCTCAGCCACCCCTCATACGTCTTCCCCTCTAGGCCCTTCACTGCCTTTGTAGCCCTCCTTTGGGCACTCACTAATAGTTTTATGTCCTTTTTATCCTGTGGCACCCAAACCCACACACGGAGCTCAAGGTGAGGCCACCCCACCCCAGCGCAGAGCAGAGCAGGACAATCCCTCCCCTCGCCCAGCTGGCCATGCCGTGCCTGAGGCACCCCAGGGTGCTGTTGGCCCTCCTGGCTGCCAGGGCACACTGCTGGCTTGTGTACGGCTTGAAGTCAAACAGAACCCCCAGGTCTCATATCTCTTAGGTGGAACTGTTCTCTTTGTACCCTTTCCTAAACAATATTTTTTGTACATCAGCTTGTCTAAGTGTCTGATGTTTGGTTTTAGAAAGGCCCAAAGTGCAATCTGAGTTGCAGGGGCTTTTGCTGATCTGTGTCACATGCCTTGATTTGTAAATACTGCTGGAAAGCTGGAATTTCTTTAAGTGAAGTGTCACACACAGACAGTATTACAAGGAAGAAAATTACTTTGGCTTGGGCCCATCTTGCTTCACTCATCAGCAGGGGAAGGCAGCAGCAGCAACCTCAGTATTCCCCTTCAGTGAGTGCCAGGAGATAAAATACTGGTTGTGCTGATATGAATCAACTGTCCCTTGTTTTGCATCCACCAGGAAGGACATGGATCCATCTGGGAGTGGAACTATTGCAGGTGGATCTGTCTGGGACCCATCTGGATGCCCTATTCTGCATGGCACCATAGGTCCCTGTCTGAAAGTTTGGGGCTCTCCTTTGGGCTGCAGGTAGATGAAAGTTCAGCAGTTTTTTCATCCTAATCTTTTTCCCTTTATTAGATCTGGCTGTGGGTGCTTCTGTCCCTCAGTTTCTGATTTACCAAAGGTAGATAAATACTTACTATCTCAGAGACGTAGGACATTAGGAATTGTGAGTTGTTCAAGTATTGCAGAGCTGGAAGCCTGGCAGGATCGATCTCACATATCAGGGATCTTCAGAAGCTGAGGAAGTACTCAGAAGCCTGAGTATTTATTTGAGTTTTAAAGACTTGTTGAGGATGTGAGAGTGGCCCTATGTCTACGAACAAACTTTCTCATGGGATTTCTGGTGCCTCCATTCATTCCTGGGCCCCTGCAGGACAAAGGGCACAGGCAAAATGTTTTCAAGAAACTGCTCAAATATTCAAGACCTCAGAAGAAGTTCAGTTTGAGTCTAAACATAAACAAGTTTAAAGACTCTCTCGTTTCTTGTAAAGCAAGTACCCTATAAGGACATTTCCCTTTACTAATCCTTAGGCTTCACAAAAATGTCTGAGAGAAATTAGTAAAATCCTCTAGGAGTTTTTTCTGTGTTATCTTCTAAACTTAGCTCTACACGTATGAGTGTTTGTTCCTTGATTTTGCTAGATATGGTATTTCTAACAAAGATATGATATTTTCAACCAAAGGAACAACTGCTTTTATGGGAACAGCATTTGATGTTTAGATATAAACTGTAATTTTGGTGATACTCAACCAAGACTTCAGGCAATCTGACACATCTTTAATAACACAGTAAGGTGTTCCTGGAATTAAAATAATTATTTCAGCAAGTCAGCCAACAACTTACATTCAGTTCTTTCCAACCCTTTAATTGGCCCTGCAAACACCTTTCTTCAGCTTTTCTCAGATCCTTGTGAGTTTATAGGCTCACAAGGTAGACACTAGGCTGTGTGAAGGCTAGATGCAAAAATGAGTCATGATCACCATGCTACACATATGTATGCCTTTGTGAAGAGGGGTTGTTTTAAATATGTCTGCCTCTATCATCTCGGAGGAAAGAGGGTATTAATTGCTTTTGCTGTCATTAAAAAGGACAAAATACTCCTTTGTCATAAGTGAATATAGGAGAAGTGGTCAGGCTACATGTAATTAACCTGTGAGTTTTGCCCTGAGTTTAAAGACAATATAAGAAATCTCCACAAGTTGAAAACTTCCAAAATGAACTGGTAATGACATCTAACAGAATCATATCACAGAATCACAGAATCACAGAATAGCCTAGGTTGGAAGAGACCTCCAAGATCACCGAGTACAACCTCTGACCTAACACTAACAAATCTTCCACTAAACCATATCCCTAAGCTCTACATCTAAATGTCTTTTAAAGACCTCCAGGGATGGTGACTCAACCACTTCCCTGGGCAGCCTATTCCAGTGTCTAACAACCCTTTCAGTAAAGAAGTTCTTCCTAATATCCAACCTAAACCTCCCCTGGCGCAACTTTAACCCATTCCCCCTCGTCCTGTCACCAGGCACGTGGGAGAACAGACCAACCCCCACCTCGCTACAGCCTCCCTTGAGGTACCTGTAGAGTGCAATAAGGTCACCCCTGAGCCTCCTCTTCTCCAGGCTAAACAGTCCCAGCTCCCTCAGCCGCTCCTCATAAGACTTGTTCTCCAGATCCCTCACCAGCTTCGTAGCCCTTATCTGGACTCGCTCAAGCACCTCCATGTCCTTCTTGTAGCGAGGGGCCCAAAGCTGAACACAGTACTTGAGGTTCAGCCTCACCAGAGCCGAGTACAGGGGGACAATCACTTCCCTGGCCCTGCTGGCCACGCTGTTTCTTATGCAAGCCAGGATGCTGCTGGCCTTCTTGGCCACCTGAGCACACTGCTGGCTCATATTCAGCCGACTATCAGCCAATACCCCCAGGTTCTTCTCTGCCAGGCAGCTTTCTAACCACACAAATGGTTATACACAAATATCATAGAATCATAGAATGGCTTAGGCTGGAAAGGACCTTAAAAATCAGCTATTTCCAATCCCCCTGCCATAGGCAGGGATGCCACCCACTAGAGCAGGTTGCTCAGGGCCTCATCCATTCTGGTCTTGAACACCTCCAGGGATGGGGCATCCACAACCTCTCTGGGCAACCTGTTCCAGTGCCTCACCACCCTCTGAGTGAAGAATTTCCTCCTAACCTCTAATCTAAATCTCCCTCTTCTAGTTTAAAACCATCCCTCTTTCTCCTATCACTGTCTGCCCAAGCAAAAAGTTGCCCTCCATCTTTTTATAAGCTCCCTTTAAGTACTGAAAAGCTGCAATAGAGTCTCCTTGGAGCCTTCTCTTCTTTGGGCTGAATAACCCCAGCTCTCTCAGCCTGTCTTCATAGGAGAGGTGCTCCAGCCCTCTGACCAACTTTGTGTCCTTCCCTGTACCTACAGATCTCTGTTCTTCTTGTGCTGGGGGCCCCAGACCTGGAAACAGGTGACAGCCATGAGCCCCAGCAGTCATACCCACCCCCAGTCTTCTCCCAGTTTGAGGTTATTTGGTTTTGGCTTGAGCCCATCACTCCAGCTAACACTGAAGACATGATTCAAGGTTCATTTCATTTGAACAGATCTCCCTGTACCAATCAAGCAGTGTGCTAACCACAGTTTTACGTGTGAGGAGATCTTATTAGGGCAAGTGACAAGACTTGCTTTATTTCTCTTGAGTGTGCTCATAAATTACTGATGAGCTAAAATGTACTGGCTTAACGCCTCAGCAAGCTGGACATTTCAAGTAAATGGAGAAGGTGAATTTCAGCCAACTCTTGACCTCTCTTCAGTATCATTCTTTCAACAGAAAATTTTCCTTCATGTGGTTGATATTATACTCATTTCTTAGCAGAAGACATTGGGCTAGATTTGGCTCAGACATCCCATGCTTCCAGCAAGGATTAAGCTTGTTCAGTTACTCTTAAGGAGCCTGTTTTACAGCACATCATCCTGCTTGCAGGTACAAATGCTGTCCTTCTTTCCGCACCATTGTGCCCTTACAGTAGTCCTGATTCTCCAGATATCTCCCAAAGACATGTCTGTCTGCTGGGGGTTGTCCACAGCCTGGTGTTCCCCAGCTGCTCCTCTTCCTCATCCTGCTCTAAGCCCCAGCCTGCATCTGCTCCCACCGTGTTGCTTGGAGAAACAAAATGTTCATTGTGCCAAAGCATGTTTTAGGTTAAATCTGAGCTATTCATGACCAGCACAGCTCCACTGTGTTCAAAGTGTGGGGGTCAGAAACAGTGTTCAGAGGAATTGAATCCAGCCTCCTGCTGATTCACTTTTGTAGACTGCCCAAGCTTTAGATGAAAGCCAGTTGAGGTTCTGCCTTCCCTACTGAATATATATTTTCTGTACATACCTAACATTTATGTTCTATAGAAAAGGATAAGTAGGATGTCAAAAGAGTGTATCTAAACCATGAAATACAGCTCGGAACAACCTGGCACTACTTAGATGGAGCTTAATGGAAGGGAGATCAGAAAAGAGGCCACACAAACGTCAGAGCAACGAGCTCCAAGGGAAGGTTTAAGGAGCTTAGCTGGACACACAATAAGAAAGCAATAAGATGATGCACTATATTTATATGAAAATAGTGAGGATTGAGGTTAAAAAAGAAGCTGATTAGAGTAGCCAAAACACTCCCTAAGATCTTCAGAGTTTCTTTCAACTTCTATTGCAATTGCTATTGGGGATCACTGGCGATAGGTGACTGGGTTAGAGGGACCATTCATCTCATCCAGTTATGGCAGTTCCCGTGTTTCTAGACAGGGAAAATTTAGGCCAAGTAACACAAATCAAAACAAAACAAAACAAAATAGTTAATGGTAACGTAGTTTTAAAAAATTGCAGGAAGCTTTATTAGTTTTCTTAACTATTTTTTGAAATTTCTAATATTCAAAGAATCCCAACTCTCTACAGGTCAAGGATGCAAGAAAAAATGGTCATTTCTTCCTCCTAAAGTGAATACTGATCCATTGAATTCTGAAAGTCTTGAGCAGGTCTGTTCAGTGAGCCCCAAAATCTTGCTCCTGGGAAGTTGTGAAAACCTCATTCCTTGCTGCACTTAAAACTCTATAGGACCAAATGAACAGCTGGAGGTAGACACCAAGTACGCCTCTTTTCTGTCTTCCTGGGATGGGCTATCATGTTGAGGGGCTATGAAAATGTTCATCCTGTTAAAGGTTTCATGCTGAACACTGTGTAGCTGGGAAAAAAAAAAAAAAGAAAAAAGAAAAAAAAAAAAAAGAAAAAAAAAAAAGAAAAAAAAAAAAGCTGCTAAAAGCAGCTGGTGGGATTCCAGCAGGCTGGCAATGAAGGGCTAAACTTAGACTCAGAGCCTCATTCTTAAAGTTATCTGTATAAATCCAGCTGCTTCAACAGCCAATGAAATAAAACATCCATCTGGTTGTCCTTGAGACAGGAGCAGAATCTCTTCTGTCTGTAGTTTAAAGGACTCAAGATTTAAAAACTTACTGTTTTTAAGTGGCCTTTCATGCACTATCGACCCTTGAAGCTTCTGAGCCAGAAGAGCATTTTAATATAACTGATGCTTCATAAACAATCAGGTTCATTTATCTTCTGCGCTTTCCTCAGCGACACAGCCAGCCTTCACTACTTTAGACGTCTCTAGCAGTTTTCCATTTTTTTACTATCGCCCACTAACGTTAACGTGGTGTGACCATGCAGCAAATCAGAGCATTATGTAAAACAAAAGAGCAATGGCAAAACACTTCCTTAGCTTCCATTGTTTTATTTTAGAGAGAGATTCCTTGTGAATTTACAAACAAGTATGCCAGCCTCGGTGAAGCCCTTGTAAAATAACACAGGCCTGTCTGATGACTAGTTTTTTAGCAATTTTTAGCCAAAAGGCAGGCCACCCTCCAGGAGTAAAAGAAAGGTGGTTGTCTTGTTTGCCACTTCCTCAGACTGGAGATGGATCAGGGAGGCAGCAGGGGAATTCGGGGGCCCTCGTGGCCTATCCAGCACCCAACCAGGCACCTTGTCGTGACTCCTGCTGGGAGTCAGATCAGGATCTGCAGAAGGAAATAGTCCCGAGCCGGCTGCAGGGCTTTGTGCCACTTGCACAGCTTGGCATATGGCTGCAGCAGGTTGCCAGAAGCCCTTTTGGAAATGCACGCAACAATGGCTGCTTTCACAGCAGGGATTTTCCCAAATAGATCTGATTTTCCCAGCTTTTGCACAAGTGGCACGTGAAAGGGGTCTCACCCTTCCCTCGGTGGCCATGCTCCTGCTCCCTGCAGCAGCGGGCAGGCTCTGGCAACACTGAGCAAGCTGAGTTTGGTGCTTCATCCTCTGGCTGCCCCTTCCTGCACTGATGGCTGAGCCAAACCCCTTCCAGCCACTCACCACAGATGGCTAATTAGGGTCATGGGGAGAGGAAAGCTGCTCAGGGCCTTCTGTGCCGGGAACGGGCTCATCGTTTTGCAGCTGACATCCGTCGGCGTAACGCATTCTGCCTTCGCAGCATGCAAATACAGGCAAGGGGGAACTGCGGCTCAGTCCCATCCTCGAGTTCTGGTGAGCTGAATTCAGGCATGGAGGATGCAGAGAAATTGGGTGTGCAAAAGGAAGGAATGAGGTCCGGGAGCATCTGTCTTTGAGGGCATGGATGAAGGGTCCCAAGGAGAACGCCAAGGCAACAGCTGCCCTTGCTGGATGCCCTTTCCATTTTTTTTTCACCTTCCTCTCACTCCTCAATCCCCTCTGAGGATTTCCTGTGGCAGGAACAGTTGGTTTCCAGCATCTTTTCATCCCCACTGACCTCTTCTCTGAACCCTACCCATATCCACCTAAAAATACCATTAGTGCCATTGGGGGCACTGTCACTATCTCTGACCCTTCCTTGCCTCTTGCTGCTTGACTATGCTAATTACGTTGTGCCAATTAGCTCCCCATATAAACTCACCCAATTAATTTGACTCTGAGATCCCATCATCAACCAAGTCTCCATGGCTAAGAGGCCTGGGAGTTAACCAATGCATCTGGGAGCCACCAGGAGCCACGGATGTGTCTCATACAAGCATGAAATTGCCCTCTGAAATTCCTGATGCAGGGAGAAGTGATTGTATTCCCCTTTTCCCCTCATTTAGGCTTGAAAAGACAGCCTCATGTAGGATATCAGCCATATGTTGATCTTTGCATTCTATACGCCTACTGAAGAAAACCTGGCCCTCATCTCAACGCAGTAATGATTTGTAAGTAATAAAAATAAAATCAAAAGGGCAACATATTGAGATATTTTTAAAACATATAATTGTGTTTCGGTTTGTATTTTCCTGTAAACCTTTGGGTGCCTTATAGAAACACGTCAAAACTGTTAACGTTTCATTTATAACAGAATCCCAGAATGGTTTGGGTTGAAAGGGACCTCAAAGCCCACCCAGTTCCAACCCTCCTGCAATGGGCAGGGACACCTCCCACCAGACCAGGCTGCCCAAAGCTCCATCCAACTTTTTCTTCATTATATAAAGAAAAACACCTTCTCTTTTTCCTCTGTATAAAGAAGTCATCTTTCTTGCTAAAAGCATTTTTATGGAGAAAATAAAAAAAAAAATCTACCAAAACAATTATCATCTCACAGAATGATTATTTTGGTAAATGATCTTTGTTTTTGTTTTTTTTTTTTTTTTTGGAAGCTTATATTTAAAAAATAAATAAGTAAAAGCTGCATTTGCAATGGCTTTGACCAGAGCTAGGATTCCAAACAGGGTCCACAACCATCGTGCTTTTGATTTAATTTTGGCTGTATCTGCACAGTGCTTGGCTTTGCTCACTTTGCAACATCCATGCTTGATGCTTGGAAAACGGAGAGCTGGACCACTGGATTCTCAGTTTCATCAAGGCACAACATCCAGTGACTGCACAAAATTCATCTCAAGTAGAAGCAGGCAACTTAACAAACTTCGTCCATTGAGTCCAGGACCCACCGCAATCAACTGTTGGATGGACAGCCTCATCTCCTAGAGCATAACTTGGGTCCTGATCGCTGGGGCTGCCCTTCGGTGCTGTGCTGGCTGCCTGTGCAATGCAGGCAGTATCAGACCCACGATGTTAAAGACATATTTTTATGCAATGCACTTGCTTAACATTTGCTTACCATGATGGAGTGAAATGCACCCTCCAGGTTTCATTTGTTTGATCGAGTCCCACTCTTAAAACATCCTACGTTCTCACACACACGGCTTGCAGGTGCAGCTTTCCACCGCTTGACTTCCCAGGGTGAGTTTTGTTGGCTGCAGCGGGCTGCCTGACTGAACAGGCAGGAACTGCCATGTCAGTGCCCAAAACGCATCTAACAGCTGTCTTCATCTCATAGCCTGCTCTGATTTCTATGAAAATGGTTTGAAATAGCTGTTTTCCCCTCGCTTTCAACTTCACGGTGGTATAATCAGGTCATGATAAACCACAGCACGGGTGCGTTTTGCTCTACCTTCGAGAACAAATATTTGGCAACAACAAAAGTCACCGGCACAGGTGCTTCACGCCTGGAAAACCTTGGAAAATCCATTTCTTTACATGCCTCAGATAGGAAAATAACAGCCAAAAAGGCAGCAACTTTGAAAATCTTACTGCAGCAAAGTGTCCTCTGAAGATGTGATGTGAGGGCCACCCAGAGTGATGTAGGTGTGGAAGAGCTGAGTCGAGCAGTTGTACAGCTGTCGTCCTGCTGCTGCTGTGCTATCGGGCTGGTGTCCCATGCTGCAAAGAGCTCTCACCTTTGTTTTGTGCCCCCCACATGAGATTCAAAAGGTCACTCCATCTATGTCTGTCTGCGTCAAGCGAGGATGACTGGGTGGGAGAGGAGCAGCCGAGGCTACTGGGCTCCAGAGGGAATTAATGCACCCTGTCTCCTACACCCAGACACCCGTAAAACTGCTGCTCTGACCCTCTGGAGCTGCTGGCATGCAGAGAGGGCAGGCACAGGCAGGGGCTGTTAAGAAGGTGGATTTTAGGAAATAAAATAGATGCCAAACTCGGCTGGCCTGAAAGCTGCCCAGTCCATCCACCCCCTGCTCCAAGCTTCCTCTCCCAGGATACTGGTTATTTTAGGATAGCTACCAATTTCATAGCTGAGAGCCAGAGTAAATGCCCAAATTGCAGAAACCCCTCAGAGGAACGACTGCAGGGAAGCACGGTCAGTGTTTCTGACCCGGACCCAGACCTCTGCAGCAGCACTGACGGCAGTTTCACGTCCGAGGAGCTCTTGGCTCGGCTCAGCACGCCTCCCTCGCTCCCACCAGGAGGCTGCTCCACCTCCCATTTCTACAGCCACGAGCACAGCGGGGAAGGGCAGATCCCAGCCTGCATCCTTTTGGCAGAATCCTCCTTCACGGCTCACTTGCCAGCCACATTAACCAGTGCTCCCCAACTTCCTTCCCTGCTGCAGGTGGACAAAAGGCTTGCTCTCGCCACGGGATGCCGGGAGACAGAAGGCATCTCTTTTGCCAGAGTCTCCGAAATGGTGGTCTCAGCAGTAGGGGAAAAAATAGCTTTTCGGGCCGCTGAGTTTGCTGGCATCAGCAAATGTCGGCTTACAGAGCGAGGCTGCTCCAGGGCGCTGCAGGCTGATGGCAGCTCTTTCTGCATCACTTAATTGGGTGCGGGAGCCCCACCTGGTACACAAAACATTTCCAGAGCAAACATTTGCTTCCCCCCCCCCCCCCCCAGTTTTAAAACTGCTATTTAAGCATGGACGTGACGAGTGCCTGTCCCACTGAATCATTTTGTGTCAGAGCCCTCAGAGAGCTACAGGACAATGGAAAATCTGGGGGGCTCTGCTGCGCTCATTGGACTCGTGTCAGCAGTGATTTTATCCTCATGTGCACACCTGGCTCCACGGTCGGTCCTCAGGCAAAGGAAGTCACAGCCGAGCAATCAAGACATCTTGAACTGAGATCTAAATATTTACCCCCAGATAAATATATGTTCTTGGCCACAGGGAAAACTGGGCCTTTGCAAACTTTAAACAGTTTCATTCATTTATTGAAATGCTTTGGCAATGAAATACATATCTGTGTGTTTTGTACCTAGCTTTACCTCGCTGCAAAATGATACAGGTTTGGATAGGAAATGCAGAATATCTTACCCAGATGGACCTGGGAGGAGAATGGAGGTAGGCAGGAAGGTTTCAAATACAGTGTTATTGGGCAGGTCCCCAGAGTAGTATTAACTTAAGAGTATTAACTGCTCTTTTACAAAGTGCTAGGAAGTCTTAGCAAGCTGGAAGGATGGGGAACATGCGTTTAACTTCTGCAGCAGAGCATGTCTGAGAGACAAGTAACACCACCACTACAGCAGGGCCTTGGCTCGTTACTGATGTGGTAGGAGCAATTTCTCTCCAAAGTTATCTTTACCAGCATGAAGACTGAAATACACGGTTTGGCCGATACTGAATTTCTATTTGGTCCCTTCCAAAGCATGACTCACAGCAGTATCATTGTGGGGTTGTGCTGCCACCTCGATGCAGGAGTGCTCACATAGCAGCTGGCTGGCACCATCCCAGCGCCTCCTCTGGCACAACGCCTCAGAGTTGTCCTGGCCACCAGCACGTGGCCTGCTGAGAAACAGAGACCTCAGCTCTGACATCCCAAAACCTAAGATTTCACACATCAGCCTGTAAATCCTACTCAGTTTCTTGGTATCGAGCTTATCATGCAGCAGAACCCACCAAGCCATGTCCCAGACCAGACGGTGTGACTGCTCACCTGCTGAAGGTGCTGGTAGATCTTGTCAGGAAGGTAGTTTAATTGATAACTAATAATTAATGAGTAAAGAGAAGAAAACTGGTGCCTCTCAATGCCTCGCTTTGCTTTTCTTGAGCCTACACAGAATGGAAAGTTCTGTGTTACACTAAAGATGCTTCATCAGTCAATTTCTTAGAGAGAGGAAATTTGCATTTTTAACTTCTTTTTCATTTCAGTGCAGTTGTGGTCTTCTCTAGGTTACCTCGGGAAGCCTGAAAAGACAGGACAGCAGAAGACCCCTAACTGTGTGAACCATCTTAAGCAGATTTGCAATTGTTGGGCTACAAGTGAATTCAATTAAACTGATGGACAACCGTGTTGATGCTGAAGACAAGAGAATTATAACAACAGATTATCATTTCAAGGGGACGGATTTGCTGATGACCTACAATAATGTAACCCTTGACATCCATGACCTTCCTCTCCCAGCTGTGAGACCAGAGAGTTGTCCCTATGAACACAACGCCTCTCTCTTTTGTACAAGAACGGCACCAGTGGGCAGGTGGGTTTGGCTCTCCAGTCAGGTAAAGATGAGCCAAGTGGTCTGTAATGAAAATATAGGCATTGTAAAGTCTACTGAGCCTCTTTACCTGCTGCTTGGAGTACTTCAGACACATTTGAAAGATTAATTTCCGTGCAGTTCTGCACCTCCTTGTACAGAGCAGATATACCGACATATCTTACAAGTATATACGTATAATTTTCTATTCACCTCTATCCATTTCTCCATCTCTTCCAGACACGCAAGGCTGCCAAGGTTCAGATGTGAGATTGCAGGCATTTCTCAATTTGTAACACATCAGAAGTTTGCTTGTTGCTCCTGGGAATGTTGCCAAGACCCTTTTCTTCCCTACTGGTTATGCTGCAGACATGTATCCTGATTCTCTTCTTATTCTTTCCCTGGTCTTTGCCAAATGTTAGCGACTTTGCTTTGGGGTACATGTAATAAAAAAAAAAATTAAATTAAATTAAAAATAGAAAAAGGATCCTGATGTTTGGCCCAGCCTCCAAGGAGAGCACAGGCATGAAGCCTGCTCACGGGGCTGCTAAGAGGCTGCATCATGGCCTGATGAAAGTCACAGCAGCACAACGAGCTCATTAACCCTGATGCACCGAGACAGAAAACATGCCCACAAGGAGATGGGCACGTTGAGGTAGAAGCACGGTGAGCAAGCACTCTGCTGTCCTTTTAGGAGGACCATGGCCTTCTGCTCATCCTCCCGCACCTTCATTTTCTCTACTTAAAATTAAGCTCAGCAGGCCCTACCTGTATACAAGCCAAATCATTCCTTTATACGAACAAAATGTCCTTGGCTAGTGGGATTTTCTGGTTGCGTGGCCATCCATTGTATAAATACCGAATTGCAAGGGATTGGAAGAATGCCAAGCAACCAAACAAAAAAAGGGACGGGCTAAAATAATTCTTGTTCTAAAGAAAGAGAGATGAGAGCTCAAAATGTATTGAAATCCTCTGAAAACTTCAGTTTAGCAGAGTAAAACGAGGTCACAAAGTTCCTGGGTATCTACGGATTTTTGGCAACATAATGCACCAAGGTGGACGGAGGTGGATCAGAAGAGCTCTGCGATGTATCAAAAGAGGTTAAATAGTTTATGTTTTAATTTATGATGGCTTCCAAAGTGCATTAGACTGGGTTTTTGTGGCAAACTGCTGCAAAGACAACACGTCAAATAAAATGCAGGCTTGTTCAAGAATTATTCCCCAACAGCAAAGACCTACGGAGTATGGAATAATCCCCACGAGGTAAATCACAGATATGGATCAGGCAGGAACTGGCAGGAGAAATCCAGTAAATCAAACAGGTCCTCATCTTCAAACTGGTCTGTGCTTCTGCTGCACAGCTGCAGAATATATCACATTGTCACCCCAGCGTTGGAAACCTTTGTTTTAATTAGAGCACTGCATGAATTTATGCCACATCGATCCTCCTGCCCGTTATAAGATTCCAGGGGCAAAGTGGGACACCTTAATTCTGTGGTCAGACTTTACAAACACAGTCAAGCTGTTGTTTTTTTTTTTTTTTTTTTTTTTTTTTCCAGGATTCAGCCTTATTCAGTAATAGATAGTAAAAAAGGTCACCTGTAGGGTCCCTCTCTCCTTCCTTCACCACCAAGACGAAAGGCACGAGGCTTACAGAAAAGCCAAGACGGATTTGTGGCCAGATGCTGCCCGCGGAAGGTGCAGCTGGTGCCATCCAGCCCTGCATGAGATTCCAAGGTGATTTTTGCTCAGCTTGCTAGAGGTGCACGAGGAAGCAGTGGCGTGTCACACACCCTGTCAGGAGAAGTCACGTATCGACAGCCATCAGCAGACCGGGAATGCATCACTGTTAAAACCCCTCCAACTCCCAGCCCGGACCACAGCTGAGCTTGGATGCGGCTCCTGCCCCGTGGCTGCAGTGATTTAAACCCTGCTCACATCGATATATCTCGTGCTTGTAAATTACAAACTCTGCCGGTGTCAGCCACGCTTAAAATCAATGGGGAGCCTAATCTCCGCTCCGCTTGGGTATTGATCGAGCTCCATTGACTTAAATTCAGATATAGTAAATCAATGGAGCTCCCTGACACAGAAACCCGGGTTAGAGGTACTTCCATCGGTGTAGCTTGTCTGAAGAAAAATCATTTTAGCAGAATTAATTTTTTGCCCAGGTTTCCCCGTGGGTAGGGTTGGGCTATCACAAGCAGGTGAGTTGGTTCCTTAAGACATTTCAGGGATAAAAGCATCGCTGAAAGGAAAAAACCTCCCCAAAAGGCTGGCAGAGCGGGAGGTGGGACACACTGCCTGCTCCTCCAAAGGTCAGACGTCCCTGGGGGCCTGGTCCCAAGATTTACACCAGCCCACAGGTCCTGGAGAGGAATAGGTTCACCAACAGCTTCCAGCAGGGATTTCTTACTGGGTCTGAGGCAGAGAAGAAGAAGAAAATCAGGAGAGTGTGCACATGCAAGCAGTGGCGATGCACGGCATGAGGAAGATGTTTCCTAGCAGCACAGGCTTTAGGGGGGCAGATTTGGGTAGCCTTCTCTGGATAATAGCTGCACTCCTCTGCTGCTCACTTGCCCATCATGCTGGAAAACAACAGAGAACATGGTCTGGGATCCATCTGTGCTAATGCAGGCATCTGGAAGTGAGAGGTCTGCTTGCTGGGCTGCCAGCAGCTCTTGAGGTGCCCGCTCCTGCCACGTGTGATGAACTCAGGTCTGGACCTTGTGCCACAGGGATTGCAGCTTTTGCCTCCTTCTGCTTCCCTTCGCTCCTCCCCACCTCCATCCAACAGCACCACATGCTCCAGGAAAATCCCATGGCTAGATCTGCCCTCGGTGTCATCAGCAGGACTTCAGCAGTAATAGGGCAGAGCCCTCGAGTTTTATTTATTTATGTGGCTTTGTTCACAGGAGGGCATTAGAAATGAAGGTAGGAAACCAGCCTGTGTGTGTGTGTGTGTCCGTGTGTGTACAGGTCATGGCATAATGGGACCTCTGCTCACCTAGTGCAAGGTAAATAATTAATGATTTTATGTCTATTAGTGAGCTTTTTGGAAAGTGAGAAAATATCACACACTGCTAGAGTATCACAAAGGGGATGATAAATCCCTGAACGATTCCTTTAGATGGTATCTGGGAGCAATATGGGCTTGGTACGGGTGCCAGCTGAAGGTCTGACCTGGGGTTTCTGCATGGACACGTAGGGTCCAGCTCCCTAACGAGGCTCACGAGACCTGCTTCCTCCTTACAGGCTCTGCTTGCTCCTTCCCAGCCTGCCAGGAGCCTCAGCCTCGCTCAGCCTGGAGAGCTCCAAGGATTTCACGTCCAGTTTCCTTTCTGCGAGAGGAAAGAATGCGAGAGATGCTTTGGAGAGCATGTAAGTCTTCGCGTTGTCCTTAGCTCCTCTGTGCTGCCAGAGAGGAAAAAGCCACCCCTTTCCTTGCAGCCCTCAGCCCTCCAGGCATCTGTGCTCCAAACGTTCAAAGCCTGGACCTAGTGCTTCATTGGCCCATGGTGTCCCTAGAGCTGGTGGCACCAGCTCCTCTGTCTGCTTTCAGTCCCCGTGGTTCGGGTTCCCCGCTGCCTTCCCAGCCCCAGGAGGAGGGCTGGAGAGCAAATCCTATCAGCCACCGGCTGGGAGAAGGGCTCACGCCAGCCCTAGTGCTTTGCTAGGACAAAAGCAGCAGAACCCCAGGACACAAAGCCACTGGAAATGGGTTTCACTCACTCCCTGCACTGGCTGGTTTTGTCCCACAGCCAGGTCTTACTGCCCCGCCGACCTGTCTGGGGAAGAGGAAAGCAAGCAGGTTTTTGACACGCAAAGCAAGCAAGGCCTAATTAAATGAAGGGGAAGAAGATATTGTGTTTATCCAGGTTATTTAAAACTCCTCGGCCTTTGTTAGCAGCTGCTCAGCTGGAACAAGCAGCCTCTCTCTCAAGGATTCAGCACGGCTCCAGCTTTGCTGAAGAGCTGGGAAGGTGCCCGTCAGCACGTCTGGGTCTGGACAGAGTGGTGAGAATGCAAACCCCAAACTGCTTCTCCCAGCGTAGTCTGAAAGCAGATGAGAACAGGGTGGGAGGGAGAAGAGGGAGGGAAGGAGACCAGGAATATTTCTTTAGTGAATGTACAATTAAATGAATTAATGAACAAGGCAGCACACCAGTGAAGCACTTCTCTCTCAGGGTAGACGGAGTGCATCACGCTGGAAGCAGTGGGGGACTGCTGCTGGCTCTTACAGCATGGGAAAGGCACAGAGACCCCCGTGGTTTTAAATCAAGGGAGAGTGCCTTCTGCTTCTGCCCGTTTAACCCATCCCACTAGGACCCGTGGAGGAACTGCACTTCTCAGGGCAGGAGCTGGAGGATGATCCACTGAAAGCTCTGCACATCCCCTGGCCAGGCTGATTCAGCGTTGCTCTGCTCCCCAGGGAA
Organism: Oxyura jamaicensis; assembly: GCF_011077185.1. Lineage (NCBI taxonomy): Eukaryota > Metazoa > Chordata > Aves > Anseriformes > Anatidae > Oxyura > Oxyura jamaicensis. The sequence goes on from NC_048893.1 coordinate 6,992,764, forward strand.
TTCCTGTTGGTTTGGCTCACTTCTTTGCTTCTCGCCTTTGCTATGGCTGTAAGCTCTTTAAGATCTTATGTTTTTGCTCTGCGGCAGAACAGAACTCTGAAGAATAACATCTGGGCAGGAGAACAACCCAGGAAAATCCCCAAACGGTAACTTGGGAAAATCCAGAGCTGAAAATCTTGTGTGTACATTTCTTTAGAGCGTAGGTCCTTGGGAGGGATGCTGCAGGTGGCGTCTGCTGTGCTGGAAGAGACATCCAAAGACGGGAGGAGTCCCTGCAGAAAAATAGATTAACATCAGAGCACGGAGAGGCTTCACACCATAAACCCCGTGGCTGCACAAGGCTCCCGCGGTAGGACCAGCCGATACGGCGTGTCTCCATGGCACCAACCTCACCTCTGCCCCAAATGGGACTCCTAAAGCACGTGGAGCTTCCCACAGATATGACAGCTATTTCTTTATGTGCATCCCTCTGGACCTGGGTGGGTAATACAAGAACATCACACTGTAAAAAATATCAGGTGCTTGAAATACTTTGGCCCTAAAGTGCTCCCCTCCTCTGCACCCCCTGCCTCCCCCAGGTTCAGCCTGGAAAGGCAAAAGGGGATGTCGGTGTACCTGCTCGGTCATCAGCTGCTGCCCTGCCAGCAGCTATGCTAATTTTCCCCCGCTGCAATGGACCACTTGGGGTCCCAGCCAACGACCGGGGAAGCTGCTGCAAAGCATCCTACTGATTCCAGTGGCTGGCCAACACCATGGAGCCACGTACGCCGCAATTAAATGCAGACCCTCCAAATTCGTTTTGCACCGGGCCGCAGGACCGTCCTCTGGTACTAGCAATTATCATTATTATTGTCATTACAGGATTTGAACGAATGCCCATGAGTGCAGATGGATGGAGATTTTTCTCTACCAGAAATCCTGCCACGCAGGGAGGACTTGCTCAGAACTTGAAACAAAAGAGAATAGGTCCAGATGCTGTTCCTCCTGCAGCCCCACAGCTGCTGACCAGCTACGGTGTCTGTGGCAAAATCTGAATTTCTTTTAAGTGAAATGTAAAAATCTGTCCAAAAAAATAAATCTGCATACTGCACCAAGAAAATAAAAACCTTAAGTTGAACAGCAGAAACTGGAAAAGCTGCCAAAGGAATGTTAGCAAGTTAGCTAAAGACAGGGATCGTTAACACTTACAAACAAAACAAAGCAAAATGAAAAAAAGATGGCTCTGTAGCTTAAAAAAGAACTCTAATTTCATCTTTTACAGATAATGGTGGGTTTGTGGGAGAAGAGTTTGTTCTGTCGGCTCTGTATGGATCCCATTAACACTTTTTTTTAATAAAAGGAGCTCAGAATCTATCAACACTTTGATCTCAGCTCAATAAAGCTAATCTCAGAGTCGGTTTTAACACGGACATTTAATTGTGTTTAATCACCGTCTGCAAAAATCAATTTAGGTGACATGATACTGACCAGGACTGGCCAGCAGAGATAAGCAAGAGTGATGTTCCAGCTACCTGATCTTACAACACTCACCTCGAAGCAGGCCACTAATTAAGGTTGTTATCCTCATAACACCCTTGGGTGGAAGGGAAAATGCTCCTTTGGGTTTGGTTTTCAGACGCAGAACTCAGGAAGGAGTAAAATTAAATGACTTCCTCAAGGTCACACAGCAAATCTCCGACAGCACACAGAACTAACTTCTTGTTTCCAGCTGGGACCCCCACCCCTAAACTGGTTTTATTCCCCAAATTGAGGCATCTGTCCTGATACCGACCTGATGCTGAGCATGATCCTTTTTGGTGGTCAGTTCTTAAGCTGCTGGATTAGATGCTGATCAGTTTTGTAGGGAAGTGGTGCTACAGAGCACAGAATTCCCCCCAGAGCTCAGTGAACAACGGGTTTTCCACCAGAGCACAAATGTGAATGTCATACCTTGGAACCTGCCTGCAAAGCTCCGGGATTGCACCACGGCACCCTTTGTAATTCCTGTTGTCACTTGGGTCTGCATTATTAACCATAATATTTATGTTGTATTTACACAGCACCCTCCAGCAAGGACCTCAGCACACTGCCTATCTATTATTAAAGCCTTCCAACGTTCCTGTAAAGTGATTTTGGCATTATTTAGGAGATGGAAAAACTGGGACATGGAGAAGAGAAAGGCCAAAATGTTAAAAGGGAGATGTTAAAAGTGTTAAAAATGTTAAAAATCTGGAGATTTTCTATTATTTTCCTTGGGGGATAAATAAATAAATCAGTAAATAAATTGAGTGTATGTTTGAAAGTTCTCAGACTCAACATAAGTGATAAAATCTTCTGCCCAACCATGACCATCATCAGTGTGCCTAGAGATGACAGTGCCTAACACAATCCACAGCAATTCTCAAAACAGCAATGAGAATATTGCCCATTTCTTGTTTTATTAGCACAGACTGCATGCAATTATCTGGAGCACAAGCTTATTCTTGCTCTAAAGAAAATCATACGTATTTGACTTTCGTAATCACCAACAAAGCCTTTTCAAAGGTGATTGTGCAAGTTCTCAGTTCTAGCTAGGACGTATATTTGCCGTGTTCAATTAGCCATCGGGGCCTTCTTATTCCTCGCAAGGATAATCTGCAATTGGATGAATGCTGGCAGAGAACTTGGAAGAGTGTCTCAATGAGCAGACACTCTACTTGTGTCAGAGTAGCTTGGAAGAGGTTTGTAGAGGACAAGGTTGCTTTCAGACTGCTGGAGTCACTCACCGAATCCCTCAGGAACTGCAGCGTGTGGGTTGACCACTCATCGCTTGAACACCGCTCAACGGCCCAGGGTTCGGGTGGGTCAGGTCGTAAGGCGACCACATTTTGCCCACTTTGTGATCGAGCTTGTGACGTGGAGTGCAATAAGGGACGGGTTAGTTTGCAGGCACTCAAAGCCTTCTCAAGAAGAGAAAGAAAACTGACCTTCTTGACTTACAAGCAAAACCAAATAGGTGTTTAATATGCTTTATGTCACCTAAAATGTAAAAATATTCTCGGGATATTCTCTAATAAGCACTCTGCTGTAAGTAAAAAGGAAGAAAAAATATCTGGCTTCAACTTTACTCCAAAACTGCTGATCTGCCAAGCTGGCTCAGCGTTGCAGATGAGTTGTAGCATTGCAATTACATGCTGCGTTGATGCCACCTACAGGCATTAATACCAGCCTTTCAACAGATCTGCCTGCCAAGCTTTCAATGTACTTTTTCTGCCAAATACATACTTTTTTTTTTTACTTTTTTTTTTTTTTTTTTTTTTTTGGACTGCAGTGGATGACTCCAGAGCAGTCAGACCCTCGACCCATAAAAACATTTTGTTCAGCTTATTAAATATCAAGACAAGTATTTAATTCATCTGATCCACTAACCAAACTTGGCTCTGCCTTGTCACTTGGCTACTGTGATTATGAAGCAATGAGGACACCGGAATCAACTTTTTCGAGTGCTCTTTGCAGTGGGTGGCAAGCGTTAAAGCAAACCCAGACGTTTTCTGCATCCTCCACCCCAAAACCCAGCAGTTTGGGGGTGGTAAGCAATGCAAGGAATAATGATGGTGTAACTACTTCTGGGGATTTAGGCAAGGAGCTTGAGGAGCCTCTCTTATGTAAATATATATGTAACCTGCATGCTTTCATGAAGGCAAGCGAAAGGGGCAGAAGTTTGCCATCAGCAGGCCGTCAACACCTCCAGTGGGACTGAGCAGTCTCACGTCTTCTTGGGGAACAGCAGGTTTTTGAAAACCAGGAGGGAGGTGCCGCCTGGTGGACTGCTGTCCACGTCTCTCCACACCCAGGCTCTCCCCAGAGCTTTCCTGGGCATCCACTGACCCCATCCCCAGGCTGCAGAAGATCACAGGTCCCACAGCGGCCATCTCCAGCCTCCTTGGAGCTTAACTTCCTGGTAATTAAGTCGGAACACGCACAAGATAATTAAAAGGAGCTCTCTCATCCTTCTTTCCTCACCCCCAGGGACATTTTAGAGTATATACTATTTACCAGCCACAAAACAGCCTGGTGTTCAATAGAGACACTCGGTTCCACTCTAAATACTTCACAGATGTTGCCGCTATTTTGCTGTAATCTCCATGATTTCCCTGCAGTCAGCCCGCTGCGGACAGAGCTATTTTTGCTCTCCAGCCTCTCAGGCTGCCCGGGAGCTCTCGACACAGGAGTAAGTTGGGCAAGTTCACGTCACACCGCTCTGACAGCTGGTCTACCTGTGGCAGGTCTGGTTTTCGGAGGGCTGACAGATGTGCCACAGGCTGGGAGAGCACGGGCACCTCTGAGATCCTGCCCTGGCCTGATGCTGTGAAGGTCTGGGCCACTGGTTTGGAAATATTGCCAACAGGCTGCAGCAGAATTGCTGACTAACTTAGCAGGGGGTCGTGGCAAGGGAATGTGGTGGGCTTGTCTGATGTGTGCATGTGGGGATGTGCACTACCCTCAGCACACTGGGGCTGCATCTTTCTCCTGCTCCTGCCACAGAGAAACCTCTCCCCAGACGGGTGAAAAGCTAAATTCTAGTCGCTCCCTGAGGCCAGGCTGTGCGGGTGTCAGTGCTCCCCTCCTCGATCCCACTTCTAAGAGACAGCGGGTGTATTAAGGCTCTCACTTATTTGCAGAACTGCCATAAACGCAGGGCAGCCTTCATTTTCTTTAGGAGCGGGTTGTTAACCCCATCTCTCAGCTCACTAAAGCTCAGTGCAACCTCACGGCTCCCCATTAACTAAGGATACCACCAGAAAACATATAAAGAGCAGACAGAGGAGCTCTTTTCACTCCTCAACATCCACTACTGGCTGCCACAAACCTCTGCCAAGGCATTTCTAGCCTGCTTCCACGCAGGTTCACTTACAGCTGGAAGGAGCATTAAGTGCTTCAGTTAAGATAAACAGAACTTGTGTGCGTTTGTCCTGATGTATCTGCGGCATGACATCTGGAAAGCGACCATGGATGTGTTTAGGCAAGTAGGTGACCTTAATAGTGCAGCCACAAGCAGTTTTGGACACACAGATTATACATTCATTTTAGGTTCTAATCCCATTACCAGTCTGTTGGCATAAATGGTGCAACTGGCATTAGGATCTGAGGGAAAGCCAGGAAAAATCAGGTTTCTGTACTAGAAGCTTCCATCCTCCATTATCCTCCTATCTTTAGTGTGTCTTCTCTGACTCCCTCCTCCATTACCTTTGCCAAAGATGCCTTTGCATTCATTGCTGTCTTCTGTAATGCTTTTCTCCTGTTCCCACAGGTCTTTCCTGCTCACCTCTACCCTTCTCTTTCCATTACTCTGTTTACAAGAGGAAACAGAAAGGAGCTGCAATTTGGACACACTGCGTTGTTTTCAGCTGTACCAGTTTCCTTTATTGACACTGGGATCATTCAGGAGCACGGACTGCTGCAAGCTGAGCTCCAGCCAGGGACGTCCAGCCCTTGGTCGGACTTCCCCAAGCTTGGTTATCACATGGGGAATAGTCCTGTGACTTAAGAAACCCAGGATCAGTCTGGGGACACAAAATCCCTTTGGAAGTCTTTGATAACTCCTTTAACCTCTATGTGATCATATTCATTCTCTTGACCCGTCAGTGTACCATACATAAACCAAGGATAAGGCCAATGTTTACTTCTGAGTGATACAGTGAGGCGGTACCACATGGCATTTAGATGAAAATAAAATCTGAATCACCGAATCACAGAAGTGTAGGGGTTGGAACGGACCTCCAGAGATTATCAGGTCCAACCCCCCTGCCAAAGCAGGTTCCCTACAGCAGGCTGCCCAGGTAGGCGTCCAGACGGGCCTTGAATATCTCCAGAGGAGACTCCACAGCCTCCCTGGGCAGCCTGTCCCAGTGCTCCGTCACCCTCACCGTGAAGAAGTTCTTTCGCATGTCAGTGTGGAACTTCCTGCGCTCCATTTTGTGGCCATTGCCCCTTGTCCTGTCCCCACAAACCACTGAAAAGAGGTTGGCCAAATCCCTCTGTCTCCCACACCTCAGGTATTCATACACATTGACGAGATCCCCTCTCAGTCTTCTCTTCTCCAGGCTGAACAGACCCAGGTCTCTCAGCCTTTCCTCACAGGGAAGATGCTCCAGGCCCCGTATCCTCTTTGTGGCCCTCCGCTGCACTCTTTCCAGGAGATCCCTGTCTTTTTGTACTGGGGAGCCCAGAACTGGACACAGAACTGGACAAACCATCACCCTAACCTGTGTCATTACAGTGAGAGGGCCCAAAACTGACTCCCCAGCCCAGTCCCAAGGCCCCCCCCTACCCAGCTTGACGCTTGCCCACACACGCCCCCCACACTCCAGGCTGGGGAAGATGCAGCCATTTGGTCTGCCCCACACCCAGCACCAGGCCGGGGGCTGTGATCCTGTAACCCCTCACCCCCTTCTCTCCCTGCCCCACCTCGTTCATCCCGCTGCCCCTTCCCCTGCACACCCCTGCCCAGCCCGAGCAGCTTGTGGTGTGGTGGCAGGAGCTGGGCTCAGTCTGACGGGTGTTCAGGTCGCCCAGACCGTGAGCGGAGTTTAAAAGCACGCGGACTAGAAATCATTTCGTTGGTTTTTATTTTATTTCTTCACTGATAACGCAGATGGGCTTCTCCAGCAGCGGTACATCCCCACACGGTATGATTTACGCTCAGCTGCTGGTCACGGCTGGTTCGGTCACGCAGAGGCAGCACTTCAGCCCCGCCGCCTCATTCACGATCTTTGGCTAACAAATATATATATTTATACTGCTGCTTGTGCTTCACTGCCTGCAATTAAACACTGAGGGAAGCCAACGGCACAAAATACACAAACCCACCGCCCACCCCCGCCCTGAACACGCAGGAAATAGCTCCCTGCGCCTTTCTTTGCATTAATCTTTATTTACTGGGGTTAAATAAACTCAAGCCCGGCCCCGACGACTTCCCTTCAGCCGCCGCCCGCCCGCCCCTCACGCACAAAGTCTGCCGCGTTGCCATGCCCGATGACGCACACCCCGTGAATTTTTCTGATTGGTCACTCCGAAGCCGCGAGGGCTCGTGGGAGAGGAGGCGGGGAAGCCGTTGAGCCTTGTATAAGAGGAGGGCGCTGATTGGTGCTCGCGGATAGTCGTGGGGCGGGATTGGCTGGCGGCGGGCGCGCGAGGTGTTGTGGGGCGGCGGGCGCGCAGGAGCAGGAAGGGGCTGATGGCGGCCATCGGCGTGCACCTGGGAGCGTCCTCTGCGTGTGCGGCCGTGTACAAGGTGGGGGGGGGGGGGGGGGTGGTGGGGGAAAGGAGAAGAATGAGGAGGAGGTGGTGGTAGTAGTAGTGGAGGAGGAGGAGGAAGTAGTGGTGGAGGAGGTAATAGGGGGAGGAGGAGGAGGTGGTGGGAGGAGGAGGAGGTGGTGGGAGGAGGAGGAGGTCGAGGAGGTGGTAGTAGAGGAGGTAGGAGAAGAAGGAGATGCGGGGAGGAGGAGGAGGAGGAAGTGGAGATGAAGGAGTAGGTGGGTGGAGGAGGAGGTAGTAATAGTAGAAGGAGGTGGTGGTAGTAGAATTGGGGGAGGAGGTGGTAGTAGTAGAGGAGGGAGAGGTAGTAGTGGTAGTAGAAGGAGGAGGTGGTGCAGGGGCCGTGCTGACAGATGTCTCTCCCCGCAGGATGGCCGCGCAGACGTGGTGGCCAACGACGCCGGGGACCGGGTGACTCCTGCCGTCGTGGCTTTCACGGAGAGCGAGGAGGTGAGGCCTGCCTGGGCGGTGGCGCCTGGGAGAGTAGCTCTGTGTGGGGCTTACTGATTTCTTGCCTCTGTCCCGTTCAGGTTGTCGGCTTGGCAGCAAAGCAGAGCAGGATAAGGAATGTCTCCAACACTGTAGTGAAAGTTAAGCAGATTCTGGGGCGAAGGTAAGCGGATCCTTGGGCGAGCAGGTGGGGAGGGGAAGCCAAGAAGTGCAGCTTTTCCCCTTTAAAGCTGCTCAGTGCAGTGTAGCCTCAACTCTGATGTCAAAGGCAGTCTACTATCAAGCGACAGCACTAAAATTAATTGGTTGTTAGCAGCATGGTTCCTCTGGTCTTAAAATATTGACTGTATCATTGAAACTCCCTACCCAACACTTCATTTTAAAGGGAAGAGATGCAAAGAATTCTAGGCCTGAATTCCTTTGCAAAATTAAATTGTAACAACAATTTATTAGGCGTGTATGACTTCTGATATATGCTTCAGTTTCTTAACTGAGACTGCTAGCGGGATGTCTCCCAGTGGCTGAAACATGCTGGGGTTTTAGTTACCAAAACTCTCTCACCTCTTGCTAGCACAGTGAAACGCCCTGGTGTTGTGCCTCCTGTGCCCCTTCGCTCAGGGGATCTGTGCCAATTTGCACTGACAACTGCGGTGATGTCAGAACTGAACTTTTAGGTCTGGCAATGGAGATACCACACAGCATTTCAGTGATAACATGGCTGAGAGTTGCGGCTCTTTACCTGAAGTGAGTGGACAAGAACATGTCCGTTTGGACGTGTCTTAGTGCTTGGCAGATGCTTTTTATCAAAAGTAGAGGACAGGCTGCTTATTGCGCTCATGTTATTTCAGTGAAGACAACAATAGAGCCAACGAAGTCTTTTATAACAATGTTGGGGATAGTGGGTTACAACAAAACGGGATGGTCTCTTTTTTTTGTCACTTTCTGCTAGCTAGCAGGTGTTTCTGCTGTTAGTGTGGGGAACGGTGCTTGGCAGATAGCAGCAAACAAAACCCTTATGTTGTGACCTTTTCTTTCATATAGATGTATTGTAGTGAAAAGAGGAATCTTGGCTAGAGTGTAGCTTCTTTGTATGCTGTTAACACTGCAGAGAACATCACCAAGATGAATTCCTGCAGTTACTCTGGACCGTATGGTTTATCTTACTGTTCTGTTTCTGTCTTGACAGCTCTGGTGACCCACAAGCACAGAAATACATAACAGAAAGCAAATGCTCGGTGAGTATGAGCTACTGTTTTTGTTCTCAGAATAATTTCTCATTTTATACCATGCTACTTGGCATTTTGTGCCATGTTGTGTTCTGCAGCAATCAGCTTTGACATCATGAAGTTTGTTTTGCTGTTGTATAGAATGCGTTTCTCTTAGAAAGTGTTTCTTTCTCTCTTTACAAAGTAGAGAACTCCTTGTTCTGAGATCTGCTGCCCTAATGTAATCCAGCAGAAAAAATACATGCATCTCTTGGCCCTTCAAGACAGAGACAATACTTCTAAATATTTTCAGAATAGTACTGTGGAAGCAGGCAAGGAGTTGAGCTGCTGTACTACAGAGAACACTTCAACAGCGGAAGGAAATCAGGAGCTTCTAAGTCTCTGTGAATGTCACTCCAACGTTTGTTGGATAATACAGGGTTTCCTTGTGCTCTTTGATAAACACTGGAAATATTTTCTTGTCATAGAATATAAAGTATTCTAGATGCGGTTGGAAGTATCTACAAGCTCTTCTCACTTTTATTACTTTAAACAGATACTTAACTGGTTATTAACAAAAGTTTATTAAAAAAATAGTGTTCAAATTATGCTTCTAACGTGTGTGTTGTCTTTGCTTACAGATAGTTGAGAAGAATGGAAAACTCCAATATGAGATAGATAATAAGCTTATTAATCCTGAAGATGTGGCAAAGCTGATTTTCAGTAAAATGAAAGGTACGTGATGAGTAAAAGCATATAATAATGTTTTTAAGCTTGTCCTCACGTTTTTAAGATGTGGTCTGTTGGTTTTTTGCTTTTAATCAACGTGTTCTGCCTGTGTTCATAAACAGAAACTGCTCAGTCTGCATTGGGTTCAGATGTAAATGACGTTGTTATCACTGTACCGTTTGATTTTGGAGAGAATCAGAAAAATGCCCTTGGGTAAGAGGATTAAGATTTTTCTGTTACTTATCGTGCCTAAAGCAGACCTTCTGGCAGATGAGCAACGGGAGTTCTCCTGCTGGACTCAGACTATATCACTGTGGCTATAGTGTCACTACAGATGTGTTGTTTCTGCTGCCTCTTCAGTGCCCCCTTTGAAATGCAAATGATTTTTCAGCCCTCCTCCATAATTTTCCTCCACTTCTCACCAAACGAAATGGCGCTACATGATTTTGAGGACTCTATTTCAGAGAGCGGGTACTGAATACACACCACTGTTCTGCTTGAAGTGCAGCATTAGAGGTTCCTCTGTATGAAAACATAAGTGGACTTTTGCCACGACAAAAGTCAAAGCTGTGCGTAAACAGCAGCATTTCCTTCTACTTCTGGTGTGTAGAAGACCTGACGTTAAACTGTCATGGAAAACTTAAAATGCACTCAAAGTTAGTCATAAAACACTTGCGCTGGGTATCTGCAGTATGTGTAATGAAACTTTCTACTACTGCTTTGGTAAACGAGTTTCAAAATGACTTCAGAGTGGAGGAAACTATTAGGGCAGTCGCAGGGCCACAAGTGCCAAGAAAACACACATAGAAAAGTTAAAAGTGAGCTGTGGTAACTTGATTTGGAAGTAAAATGAATCAAATCAATTTGACATCTGGTGAAATAACATACTGAGGACATTTAATGCCACACATGCGTTACCCAAGCTTGCTTGAGGGTGGCTTTTTAATCTTGATTTTTTCCTGCTGTTTTTATGGGGTATGCAAGTCTGATACATCAGTGTTTTCCTTGACGTGAGCACCCGGCAGATCCAACTCCTTGAAGAAGCAGTTGCAATTGAACTTCATTAGCTATTTTTTTTCCCCAGTCGCTTCTCTTTGTTAATAGCATGCTGTAACCAAGTGCTGAGTTGATGTCATATCTAGTTCTGATGAAGTCTTAATAAGTGTGCATAACTGCAGTGAAATCACTGAAGTAAAATGCAATGCTCTTATGCCTTACCACAGGGAAGCAGCTGCAGCTGCTGGATTTAATGTTATGAGATTAATTCACGAACCATCTGCAGCTCTCCTGGCCTATGGAATTGGCCAAGATTCACCCACTGGGAAAAGGTAAAATCCTAAGATCTTACTCCTTAAATTTAAGCTGCTGTAGTTCAGATCTACAGAGATTTAACACAACACATTCTGTGCAGAGAAATCGTAAATGAGGGAATGATATGTTGCCCTAACAGCTAATACAAAATTAATGATTTGAAACCTGCTTTTCTCTTGATCTCAAAGCCAATGGAAATTTAAGTTATAAATCTGTGACTTTTAATTAACTCCTTTATTCTATTTTGTAAGAAATTGTCTTAAAGATCTGTCCCCAGTTTGTGTCTTGCTTTTTAATGAGCTGATTGGCTCGAGGAAAAATGTAAATTTCTTGAGCAGACCTAGGTGTAGCTAGTCTTTAATTGTGGGAGATGAAGTTATTTTGCATATGCATGAAGATCTGAAGGTCCTGCCTAGGAGGTGCAGTCAGTTTCCCTCATGAGTATTCAGATAAGTCACGAGGTTTTCAAAATAGCCAAGACTGCTGCTGTTAGTGAGAACAGATGTCTTGCCTTTCTCTTGTTGGTATCTTTTTCTACCCTTCTCATATAATTGGGGCCCATGACTGAGAACTCAGCGTTACATTTTAGGTTATGTTGTGGGATAAACGTGGGCTAACTCTCGCTGTATGATAGTGACTCGTTCTTCAGGGAACATTGTCATTAGTCAGTGGTACCAAGACATGCTAAATCCAAAGTGCTCAAATCAAATTCACTTGACCAAACTGATAAAACCCTGCAATATATTTGGTGGTGGTCATCTTAGAAAGCGTGTCAAAGTAATCATAATTTTAGATGACTTGCTAATACTACTTTTTTTTTGTGGCAGCAATGTGTTGGTTTATAAGCTTGGTGGCACGTCGCTTTCTATCACAGTGATAGAAGTAAATAGCGGAATATACCGCGTGCTTGCGACAAACACAGACGATAGCATTGGTGGAGTGTGCTTCACAGAAGCTCTAGCACAACACTTAGCATCTGAATTCCAGAGGTAGGTTCTAAATTCCAAGTATGTTGTTGGGACAAGAACGTCATTGTGTGATGCTTGCTTTTAAAAAAGAATTCATATTAGTTTGGCAAAGCTAGTGAAATGGCTCAGATAAAGATATTAAAGGAACAGTCAGCTGCTGGGGGAGATGGGGAAATGGTCAGTCTGGGGTGAGTGTTACCTGAAGTCAGTGGTGAGCTGTAAGGGTTCAGCTATGAATTGTTTTAAGTCTAATGTTCAGTGTTCTGTTTTTTACAGTAATATGTGATAAAAATTGTTTAATTTGCACGCCTGCTCTTGCTGTTTCTTCTAGTCACTTTGAGGATTTCTTCAGCTGAGAAACAGTTTGGAAAGACTTAAATCTGTATTAGAGACAAGAATTCCTGAGTTCACAGGGGTGCCCCTCCTCAAACTTATATGGTTGAACTACATGCTCTTACTCTCTGTCAACTTCCCACAGTGTCATTGCAGATAACATGAAAATGTCTACAGAAGAATGTTAATGCCTTTAACTCATTCTTTTCTTTCAGAAAGTTGGTGTTACTGCTCAAATGCCTGCCTTTCTAAATCGAGTTTGGTTTTTGTTTTTCTAATGTAGGTCTTGTAAGCATGATATCAGGGGAAATCCCAGGGCTATGATGAAGCTAATGAACAGCGCTGATGTTGCAAAGCACTCGTTATCAACCTTGGGAAGTGCAAACTGTTTTGTGGATTCACTGTATGATGGATTGGATTTTGACTGTAATGTGTCCAGGTAAAACAAATCTTGAGGCTACTACTGTTACTTAGAAGTATGCTTTAAGTTTTTCTAGTTTGTATTTAGGATGTTAATAAGCTTTTTTTTTTTTTTTTGGTGCTGCTGGAAGGCCAGCTTGCTTTTTTGAGCTTTCTCTCACATTATTTCTGGTAGGGCATGATCTGTAGTAGTTGAGAGCAACACTAAAGATTTTCTTCTAAATGGTTAGAAAATACACTCTGAAAAGGTCCGTGGAGACTCCATCTTTGGAGTCCAGTTGGTGAAAGGGAAATGAACACAGTAATTAATCAAGGTTCTTTCTCCTGTTCCTCCCATTACTGTTTTTGTTGCTGCATTTTTTCTTGCAGAAGAGGGTTTGGGGCTCTCTAATCCAAATGAACTCCAGAGTGATAGAAGTCAGGGGTATCTTAGTGTCTGTCTTTGACAGGTGGAGTGGAAAAACGTTTCTTGTCTCTTTGTTTATGCTGCTGTGTCCTACTCTTAAGTCTCTTTTCTCTGTTAGGATGAACTCTTATTGAAGTATTTAGCTAAACTTCGGTTGTTCTCCCAGTCACCAGTAGGACTTAGCAAAATAAAATCGTTTTCTGCTGTTGCAGCAGTTGGATCTGGTGAAGTAAGGCACAGTAAGCAAGTGTGAGAAGCTCTACTGTGGAGCTTGTTTGGTTCAGTTGAGATAAGAAATTTGACTTACTGCAGTTGTGCAGAGTAACTTCTGTCTTCAGGCTTGAAAGAGCCTGAAGCAAGCACACTTAATTTGGCTAAGTAACTATTGCTCCATGCAAATCGGGAAGCAGCTTGACTCGCCTCTGAAACTTCAAGAGGTGCATTTTGATGTGTCTGTTTTAAAGATGAGGGAATTCTTGCTCCTTTAGGATTTCTGCATCTTTATTGTTTTGACTCAGATGTGAAAACTTCTTTTTCCAAGAATGCACTAAGAAAAAAATCTGCATTCCATGTTAGTGATGCAATCAACAGCAGAGATATTTGCACAACATAAATCCCTTAAGATTAATAGTTGGGAAATAAACTTCTTTGACTCCTTAAAAAAAAATCTCAGTATGAGGTATAGCTAGAGAAACCAAGTATATTCTAAGTATGTTTGTTCTTCTATTCTGGGTTTGTCTAATGGATGACTTTCTTCCCTCTTAGGGCCAGGTTTGAACTTATCTGTTCCTCACTTTTTAGTAAATGTGTAGAAGCAATTAAAAAGCTCTTGCAGCAAGTTGGATTTACAGCTGATGATATTAATAAGGTAAGAGTAGAAATCACTTGTCTGTGCAATGCTTTATAGCTCTACAAGAACATTTTGGGGGAGGGGGCGTTTTCCTTGGACTGAAATTACTTCTGAATGTGTTCAAGCATTTTTTGGCTCATGCAACAGTGTATGTAGAATCAAGATCTTTGGAGGTTATTTGGACTAAGGTAAAATTAGTCACAAATGGCATTTAGTGACGTATATTGAGCACATGGTAGAGGATTTGCTTCCATTTGGTGTGTTAGTGTAAATTTTGGTAGAGCTGAGGAGTACTTTCTTTAACATTCGGAGGTTCTTTTGCCCTCACTGAGTTTTGGATTGGGTTAGCTGACACTTGAAGAATTCCCGAGTTTCTGCTCGGTCTTAAAGTTGAACAAGTGACTTATTGTCTGCTTGGTGTCTGTGTTCCTCCTCCCTTCGTTCCTCCTTGTTAGCTTAAACTTAGGAACGCATTAGATGCCAAATCTTTAATGCCAAAGATGGTGCTTTAATGTCAAAGATGGTGATTAAATTTAAACATGTTGCTGGTTGCTTCAAATGTCTTTGTTTGGTACAAAAGTGACTTCACCTAAATTCCTGTGCCCCTGTCTGTGGTAAATATTGCCATACGTATTACTTGTGGAATTGGTGCACGAATTCTGCAGCAAAGGTTAACTGGCACTTTTAATGATACTGGATGCTACTTCAGACTTTTAATTAGTGTTACCACTAAAGCTGTCACACTTGAATTACAGTTGTAGGAGAATAAGGTATTCTAGGCCACGGTTCAGTGTCTTCTGTTTTCTGGTGGAAAAACTTTAAAAGTTGCTCATTGTGCTATTTGCTCAGGCCTTAATGGTGTGTTTTTTTGTTATTTTACACTTAAAATACATTAAAAATGGCCTAATTCTACAACTCTTAAGTTACGCTTTACACTAAGAAGTGTGAATTAGCTTGGTTTTGAGATCTAATCGCAACATGCGGAACCAGGAGAAGAATTTTTAGTGTGAGGGTAATCAAACACTGAAACCAGGGCTTGAAGAGGTTTTGGAATCTGTATTTTTAGAGCTGCCTGTTGTAACTGGATGTATTCTGAGCAGGAGGTTGGGCAAGGTGACTTACATCTACAACATCTACAGGTGCTAAAATATCCCAGAGGGTTAACCCTTCCATATTGCAGTTTGTGGTATTTTCATAACTTCTGAAGCGAGGTTTGAAAGCATCGCCATGTTTTTCAGGTAGTTCTGTGTGGTGGGTCTGCTCGAATCCCAAAGCTACAGCAACTGATCAAAGACATTTTCCCAAACGTGGAACTCCTGAGTTCAATTCCTCCAGATGAAGTTATTCCTATTGGTGCAGCAATAGAGGCAGGAATTCTGCTAGGGAAAGAGAATCCATCATTAGAAGAAGCATTCTTTATTGAGTGTTCTGCCAAAGATATTCTTTATAAGGTAAGGCTAAAATTGTTTAGCCTTTGAAAATGCTGTAATGAATATGTAGAATCACTTAGACCTTGATATTAAATAAATAGTATTGTTTTAATACGTTAATTAGCTGTAAGTGGCCATTTAGATTTATCCAAATTGTTGGAGAAATTCCTGTTGACTCAAAGGGGGAATGGATTGCATCCTTGTTATTTCCTTAATTGCCACTTCCTTGTCACTGCTGGATTTTTTTTCACTTAGAGAAACTTCAGGGATTTTTCTTGAATTGCGATTATGATAAATACAGCAGAAGGAGTGAATCTTGAATTTCTTTGCTCATGGAGCACTGTTAGAAAGCGTCTAGCTCACTGAAGTACTTAGAAAGGCGTGAACTTGTTCTTTCTTTTCAAAGGGAGTAGACGAGTCAGGGGCTGACAAATTCACAGTGCTATTTCCATCAGGGACACCATTACCAGCTCGAAGGCAGCATACCCTGCATGCTCCTGGAAACACTTCTTCTGTATGCCTTGAACTATACGAGTCATTAGGGAAAAGTCCTATGAATGAAGAAAACAAATTTGCACAGGTGAGTGTCTACACATAGAAGATTTAATGGGAACGACTTGGAAATTAATTGGATCTGGGAAAAAAGAACCAACCACACTCTTAACAGAACCTTATGTTTAAAAAAAAAATCAGAATTGAATGCATCTGTCTAGAAATTGTCCTTAAATGTTGTTCCACAAATGTGTTATGAATTACTGAAGCATCTTTAAAAAAACTTCTGTTTGGAGTTTCTAAATACTTGTCTGACTTTGTATTGGTACTATGGTGGTGCGGCTCATCCAGGACAAGAGAGCATAACCAGGTGTTCTAGTAGTATATAGATTAGCAACACTTTAGAAATAAAACTGCTCGAGGTAACAATGCTGCTAGTGTATGTATTAATTATTATGCATATCACTTCATTAGACTGCTGTGTAAGGATTTAGAAAAATTTTAACATCTCTTTTCTTTTAAACAGATCGTACTCCAGGATTTAGATAAAAAGGAGGATGGCCTACATGACATATTAACTGTTCTCACTATGAAAAGGTACTTAAAATGTCTTGTTCTGATGTTTAACTTGCTGCTTCATGCTTCTGACAAGCAGTCATCTTCCTGTTACAGAAAGTTTAGTTTTGTGTTAAGAAATTTCAGCATTTTCTTGCTTACTGGGCTCTGCCCTAGCTGGGGCAAATTCTGTAGGAATGTGAGGAATGTGTGGTGGTTTTTTTTTAAGGCAGCACCTTCCGTGCTTACATTCTTTGATTGCTATGGTAATAAAACCTAACACAGTTGTATAGATGGCTTTTTAGCAACTTCAGAGCTGCTGATCAGTTTAACCAAGCTTGAGAGCAGCAGGTAGTTCTGCAGAATGCACACTTGTGAATAACTGAAGTTAAACTATCCTTTTATTAGTTGCTAATGAATCCCTGAAGGACTTTATAATGCTGCATTTATGAAAAAGACCTGTGGCCTTTACATTTTAGAATCAGGGTTGTTAAGCATGAAAAACAATGCCATAGGAAATCAGGTTTTATAAATCTACTTTTCACAGAACTACCATAGGGAAAATACAAAGTGTCATATGGTTGTGGTAGGAGAGGTGAAATGGAATTGATACAGAAGTGATTTCTCAGACTTCCCTAGGTCTTAATGGTTGAGTACTTAGGCTTATATGAAATCGTCAAAGTAGTTTATAAAGATAACAGAAGGTAGAGTTCCGAGTAGTCAAAACATGTTTGTCTTCTGGGGACTGTACTGAAATTCTTACCGTTTTTCAAACTAATGAGAAAGTTGTCTAGGTGTTGCTGAGACACTAAATCCCTACATGCTATTTGTATACAAAATAATTTTATTTTCTTAGTTAACTATCAGGTTTATTAATTCTGTATTAATAGATTTAACTTTAAATACCTCCTTAGCCACGCAGAAATTCTCACTTAGCACTGGTGAGAAAAATCGTCTTGGCTATCTACATGCAACTGCAAAGCACAGAAAGCTTGCATTATTTTAAGGGTTTCAGTAATGCATAGGTCAGTGAAAGCACTAGAATGCTTCTACTTCTATGTAAGTCTTAACTGTGACTTGTATGCTTAGGTGAAGTAGGATTCGGTGTTACCTTTTTTAAATGAAGGGTTTTTTCTTTAAGAAGATCCTTGATATTTAAAGACCACTGCTTTTTAAGAGTTCTTGCAATTGGAGAAGATGCATTTATCTGTTGATTGCCACTAGGCTGAGTTCTTAATATAATTTTGAATATTACTACATATTGTATTTCCAAACCTGCATTAAATTAACTTAGTTACACTAACATACACATGTTCCTGAATCTGTTCCATCATACTCAGAGAAGACGTATGCTTTCTTGGAGAACAAGAAGGATGTATCTAAGTACACAGTAAACTAATTTCATAAATAATTGTTATTCTGTTATTCATTTTGATGCTAATCTGGTTTCCTTTGTTCTGCATGAGGACTATTTGTTTCCAATAGGACATGTAATAACATACTAAATGAGATGATCCTAAGCATGCATTTCTATTTTTTCTTACTAGGGATGGATCCTTGCATGTTACCTGCACAGATCAAGATACTGGAAAGTGTGAAGTCATCACTGTTGAAGTGGCCTCATAGTCTCATTTGAAAGGCAACATTACCCTGAGTTGATTTTTGTCTCTCCTTGATTTGTCCACCAGAGTGGTGACTCAGAGGTGTCTTTAATGATCCATAGAGAATTGTGATGAACATTAATTTTGCCACCAAGTCCTGTTTGGAGTGGAAGATGTGGTGCAGAATGTTAATCTAAATAGGAAGAAAACAGCATTGGATTATCAGCACCTTTTTAAAAAATTTTTCAAAGAGCGTATCTCAGGTTTTTGGTTTAGCAACAAGCGTATTAGGTAGTCTAAAGACTTAGACAGTTCAGGTCCTGTACCCATTCTAACAGTATACCTGTGGATTCAACCAGCATAGCACTGAACCAGCCAGAGCTAGGTATGTAAAAGTCCACTCCCAAATAACTGTACAAATCATCATTAACCTATATGGTCTCAGTATTACCTGAAACCATGGAGGTGATGCCCATTTGAGCTGGCCTGTTGAGCAGGATTTTTTTTGTGGAGTTACTGTAAGATGGTTTTGTGATGTTACCTGAAAAACATGTATAAGGGTTATATGTGCTTATTTATGTGTTTATTAATAAATAAAATTTATACAGATGCTGATGTTCTCCATACTGTTCTAATCTGTATATCAGTATATATTTGTTTGGCTATAATCTGATATCCTGTTTTTCTTTAATTTAGGTAGGGAAGTAATAGACAGTGAAACAGGTAACTGTAGTTATGGGATTTGAGGGTTTTGGTCTTGTGTGCAGTTGAGAAAAGCAGCAGTTCAGCCCTTAGGTAGAGCTAGATGTTATTTTGTCAGATATTCAGACTGACTCAGTAGTACCTCAAAGGCATAAACCAAAACTAGGGAGAGGGATGCCAATCTGGATTTTAAAGAGACTTGGATTCAATTATTGCTTTACTACAGATTTCCCAAGTTGGTCTTGAACTCCTCAGTTACCTGTTGCAGGACATGCATTTTAGTATTCTTTTTACCTTACAAAAGCAATATCCTATGTAGATATAAATCTTACAGCATTTCAAACATAAATCTGGCTTACCAGACTAAGCATTGGATTTGAACTTGTAGTACTCAGAAAATTTTACCTCACCTTCCACTGGCTCTTTGGTCTCCTGGAGGTAAGTGAACAAATAGTTCATCAGTTCTTCTCTGGAAGCTTTTAAAAGGAGTCTTGGAAAACCCAAAGTCTTACTTGGTGTGGGCAGTGGAGTCCTTTAGCCCCATACTTTCGCATCTTAAGATCAGCTTTGTAGAAATCCTTGCAGAGAGATGAGTGCTAGCTAGTAGCCGGACATCTCCGAGGGATGTGTATTTTGTGCACAATAGTACAAATAGCAGGGGTTTGGGTCTGAGTTGAACAGCAGACCTCGTTTCTGGGAAGTGTGGTGAAAGAATTGTGGTGAAGGAATATATTTTTGGTTCAAAGTGCCTGAACTATTCCCCTTTAACTCTGGAGGTGAGTATCAGCCAGAGAACTAGTGAGGGGTCTCATGACAGCCTTCCTGGGGCCTCCAGTTCCCCCTGCCCCATGTCTGGATGCTGGAAGTGAACAAAGAGAAGGAGCCTAGGCCTTCCTTCACCTGGCATACAATAAAAAGATGGGGTCTGTAAAAACGACTTTTACACACATTGTTTTAAAACAAAAACAAAACCGTAAGATCTGTAAAAGGTGCTTTAACATACAGTTTAGGCTTAAAACTTGTAAGAGTTTTACTATTAGTTGGGGGGAGCTAAAGTCTTGCTATACTTTTTTGATGGCTTTACAGCAGCTCTACTTTCCTTATAGCTGCTGTTTCTGTGGAGGAGCCTTGAGGAGTGCGTGGGGAGGGAAGTTTCTGTTGGGGGGGGGGGGAGAGGAAAGCGTACATTAAAGCAGGGTGAAAAACGCTTTATTTCTAATTTTTTAACGTAGAGAGAGAGAACCTTGAAGCCTTCCCCCACCCACACCCCCTAACCCTCTCCTTTCTCCCTTCACCACCCCCCCCAAAAACCCTCCCCGACGGGGGAGGGGGGAACGGGGCCGCCTCTGAGGCGCCGCCATGGCCCCGCCCCGTGCTCCGGGGAGGCGGGGGGGGAGGCGGAGCATGGCGGGCCCAGACCCGCGCCTGGCGCCTGCGGCCCCCTCCAAGATGGAGGGCTGGCCAGGAGGTGAGGCCGCCGGACACCGAGCCCCTCGCTTCCCCTCCGCCTCGCCGAGGGGTGAGGAGGAGGAGGAGGAAGGCTCGGGGCTGAGGGAACCGCCGCCGAGCCCTCCCACCCCCCCCGCCCCCTGTAGCAGGGGCGTTGCAGCCGGGCTCGGCGGTGTGGTGGTGGGGGGGGGGGGGGGGGGGCAAAGGCAGCCGCCCCCCTTCCCTCCCCTCTTCCTCCTCATCCTCTTCATCTTCCACCTTCTCCTCATCCTCCTCTTCCTCCTCCAGCCCCTCACCGCCTTCCCAAACTCCCCCCCCCCCTTGCCCCTTCAGCCCCCAGCAGCCTCCCTCCAGCTCTGCGATCCTTCTGGAAGAGCCTCGGGGCCGTGACTCTGTCGGTGACCGTGGTCCCGTCACAGGGGCTTGGTTCCCCTCGGTGCCCCTCACGAGCTGCAGGGCTTTGGCGGTCCCCTCGGAGGTCCCGTTGAAGAAGGGAGGCTCACTTGGAGCTGCGGCTCGGTTACAGGATGCTTTCACTGTAGGGAAACGCTCTCCCTTGGTCTTAAGGCGCTTTCTGCCCCTGGAAGCGTGTTGCCGCAGTGCCTGCCCTCCAGAGCGTTGGTTGTTCCTTGTAAGTATGCGGCCAGGCAGGCCGAGCCGAGGTTCAGGGAGGGAATCGTCGCCGTGCTTCTGCTTTGAGCCTTAGGGTGAAGTTGGAGAGACGCCGTAGGTGTGCGAGAGGCTGCTGGCCCAGGTGGTATCGCGGGGACTTCGGGTTGAGGCACATGGAGTGCATAACGGTTTCAACTCAGCTGAGACATTAAATAGGATTCTTTACTGATTTTCTTATTGTAGCCTGGTATGTGCCATGTCTAGCTTCACTTGAGACCCTCCAAGAATTATGTAGGAAGGAAAATCTCAGATGTAAAGCCATTGGAATCACCAACAGGAGTCTAAAGAGTTATGAGGTGGAATATTTGTGTGACTACAAGGTAGAAGAGGTAAGAGAAACACAGACCAATTTGATCACTCTTTCAGCTGAAATTTGGAAGCGAGGCAAAGGTAGTTTTGCTCATAATATAAAGAAACAGGCCGCAAGTACAAAGCTGTTGATGACATTGCATGAAATATCGTTTAAACTTTGAACTGTAAACAGAAAGCGGTGTAGTTACCTCTTTCGGTATGTTGAAGGAAGCATTGTTCTGAAATTACAGAGATTTTGGAATATAAAATGCTTCACATTTGCATATCTAGAAGCAAAGCCCTGATGCTTTTAGGTTGTAGCTTGGTACATATTACGATGCTTCTTTATTTGCAGGTTTACTTTGTTTTTCTCTCGAATGTTGTGGTCTGTTTGATGAAGAGTTAGGGCCACATGCTGCCACTGGATTCCTATGGCTGCTTCTTGCCAGTGAAATTCAGTATCAGGATTTGGCCTTGTTACAGTTACCACGGTTATTTGGCCCTTTTAAAATACATGCAAAGTGTGTGCTTTTTGACTGTAAATACAACATTAAGTGTTTTAAACGGATTGCTTCTTTAGGAGCATGGTTGATATAGGACAAATAGTGGTTTTTAGACATCTGCTTGGTAAGTTTAGGATTTTATTTTTCGTTCTGTATGTGATACGACTACATTCTGCTTATGCATACGAGTCATACAACTAGATAGTTCAATTTGCTTTACTGCTTTAAGAAACTAGCTTCCTGGTTTAAGATTAGTGACCGGAGTTCTTCACAGCCGTGTATTTCTTTGTCCCTAGAGGTGGTACGTGGAGTATCCAAAGTTGTGCTCTAAGCTAACTTGCAAACAGCAAACTTGATTTTTCCCTTTCTCCCCAGTTCTAATTGTTTTGGGGACATCAAGACCTTCTGTGCTGTGTGGCATTTCTCAACTCTGGCACTCTGGATTTCAATAAACAGACGTGTGGCTAAATCTGTATCTGTTTCTGTATTTCAAGGGCACAGAATACTATCTTGTGAAATGGAAAGGATGGCCAGAGTCTTCAAATACTTGGGAGCCTCAGAAAAATCTGAAATGTCCGTTGCTTCTTCAAAACTTTCTTAGTGACAAGAACGAATACTTATCTCGAGTGAAAGAAGGCAAAGCACTGAAAGTGAGAAACCATGTTAAAGCCTTGAAACCTGCGGTCGCAGATTACATTGTAAGGAAGGCTAAGCAAAGAATAGCTCTGCGGAGATGGAAAGAAGAACTCAACAGGAAAAAGAATCATAAAGGAATGATTCTGGTAGAAAACACTGTGGATCTTGAAGGTCCTCCTTTAGACTTCTACTACATTAACGAGTATAAGCCTGCTCCGGGAATAAATGTAATCAATGGAATAACGACTGGCTGTGAATGCTCAGACTGCCCTGCTGAGAAGTGCTGTCCAAAGGAGGCTGGCTTTATTTTGGCTTATAATAAAAAAAAGAAGCTGAAAATCCAGCCTGGCTTGCCCATCTATGAATGCAACTCGTTTTGTAGGTGCGGGCCCGACTGCCCTAATAGGATAGTACAGAAGGGCACACAGTATTCGCTTTGCATCTTCCGAACTAACAACGGACGAGGCTGGGGAGTAAAAACCCTCCAGAAAATTAAAACCAACAGTTTTGTGATGGAGTATGTCGGAGAGGTATGTATTTATCTCATATGGATTGATTATTTACAGTGAAGGAGGAAATAGGAGAAAATCTTGATAAGCTTTCTCTTGGTTTTAACACTTCTTGGCTTTTGCTGTATAACAGAGAAGTCTGCTTTTGGGCAGAGGAATACACTGACTAGACATTCAAGCTGGCAGTGAAATTACTTTGTCCAATATGTTCTCCAGTCCAGAGCAATTGTAAAAGGCTGAATGCGAAGAGAATACTCATCCTTTGTGTCGTTACAGAATTCCTGTAGATATGTGCCCTGGCAGTATTTCTAAAGATGAGTCCTTTTCTTTCCTGGCAGTCACATTCCTCATTCTTCTTCCTTTATCTTTATTGTAGTTTTTGCTGGTCCCCAGGCACAGTTGTTACCAAACTCCCCACCCAGTCTGGGTCCCTTTTCTGTTTTGTCTGGATAATCTGTCTCATGCCGTTCCAAAGCAGAACTCTAATGTTGCGAAGTGCAGACCTCGAGTTACTCTCGAGATTTTATGTTGCCTTGTGTTATCTGGTGCAGCCTCTGCTCTGCTTCAGGGCTCCTTATACATCAGTAGCTCCTGGCACCCTCTCTGATCTGCTCTGGTGTGCTTCTGCCTTGCTAATAAGGTGATTCAAAATAATTAATTCTATCCCCACTTACAAACGTTTGTGGTCTTCATTGTATTTATTCTTGCCCCAAATCTGCTAACTTGCCAGGTTCATAGCCTTTTAATAAAACCTTGTACATTTAAGGAGACTGTTGTGAGTGCAGAATTTTGTTGCTGAAACCAAAAAGTACATTTATCCTCTCATGTGAATCTGGTGATTCCCTACTGCTGAATAAGTTCTCAAATTTGGTCTGTCAGAAAAATTTGAGTTTTTTGTCCAATTCTGTTACAGCTTTTATCTGTCCTGCTGCCAAATTGTGCACAACAGAATACATTAAAAGTAACAAGCTGCAGGTGAAGTTTTTATAGCTTAACTTCATAGATTCAGCTTTGCAAAGTGGTGTGAAGACCCAAGTTATCATGGAACCAGGAATTCCACAGAGGCAACAGCATCATTACAGCAAATCATAGGAAGAGTTGTAAAGAGTGGTAACTGTTGTTCTGCTTCCGTACAAATGAGGGAAATTAATTTTAATTTTACGTGAAGTTAACAAAAGGGTATAATGAAAGAATTGTATGGCTAGAAACTCCAAGTAGGAATGGTTTATTTGGCTTCATCAAAACACTTCATGCAGGTGATGATTTATTTTTTTCCTGAGACAAAGTTGAGCTGTGCACCAGCCGTAGACAAGTTACACCAGACAGCAAACGTGGTGTTTTTCCTAAGCAAAGTTTTCCTGACTTGATTGTGATGTGTGTTTTAATTTAGTAATAGTTAATAATATGATGCAGGTTTCTTTTTTCTCTCTTTAGGTGATTACAAGTGAGGAAGCAGAGAGACGGGGCCAGCTCTATGACAACCAGGGCAATACGTACTTGTTTGATTTGGACTATGACTCAGACGAATTTACAGTGGATGCGGCTCGCTATGGAAATGTGTCCCACTTTGTGAATCACAGCGTAAGGCCTTGTTCTGTATCCTACCTGCTGACAGAATCACCCCAGTTGTGCCAGAAATGCTGTCCTACTGCGAATATTTTACTGTCGTGTTCACCGTTTTTCTGAAGTAGTGCGTTTTATTCCAGCACAGTCCAGTCACATAGCCCGATATAACAAATATAATGGCATGCTTAGCCTTACTCAGAATGAGACTGCCTACACAAGTCTGGGAACGTGGGGCTGCATCAGGTGGACATCTGGTAGTTCTAGGGGAGTCACCGCACTACCAAAATAGGGTTTGTTTGATTTTCAAATAACTAAGCGGCATAACACAGGAGAAACACTGGATCAAGTCAGTGAGGAGTTAGAGGACGGAGCTGCTGCATTATTTTGTAGCAGGGCAGGGTAGGAGAGGGTGTGTCAAATATCCTTCAAACATTAGTAGATGAAGAAAAAAATAGCTGTTTTCTTTGGCATTTCTCTCGTGTAGATACCTTTTCCCCTTCTTAGTATCAATTCTAAATTTGCCAGAGAACCCGAAAGTACATTTTCATTAGGAAACTTGTGTTTTATTTCCTATCCAATTCAAGTACGTACAACACAGGCTGAGCAGCATCTGTAAAGGAATTACATGTTTTAGTTCAGGAATGAGGTATTTCTGAACGATGTGGTGTTTACAAGGTCTGCAGTCACTGTTGTACAAATAAAGTAAACTCATCTTCAGGTCGGTGAGCCGATGACATAATTTGTGTGTCATGCAGGCTTGTTAGGGAGGAG
Organism: Oxyura jamaicensis; assembly: GCF_011077185.1. Taxonomy (NCBI): domain Eukaryota; kingdom Metazoa; phylum Chordata; class Aves; order Anseriformes; family Anatidae; genus Oxyura; species Oxyura jamaicensis. Next base: position 7,017,888 of record NC_048893.1, read on the forward strand.
GATGAAGAAGTTTTAGATACTGGCAATTACTCGCTTTTGGAAATGGCAATAAATTATTCCTGCACTTGAGTGTGGAGTTAAGTGTCTAACTTCAGTTCTGCTTTTGTAACGTGAGATGTATTTTACCGTTGAATAGCAGAAAAGCACGTGTGCAGTTTAACAAACCGTCTTAGAGACTGTTTAAACTTAATCTGGAAAACCTGAAAAAGTGGTTTATAGTTCCTGCCTAGTTTATTTGACACATGCACCCCTCCCTGCCTGTAGTAGACAACTCAAAAGCCAAGCAGGTTAGCGATTAGAAATAAAAATTTACCTATAGTTTGAGAATGTTATTTCTGTTTTTTTCTGACCTGGAAGTAATGTTTACTCTCATTATTCTATATTTAGGCTTGATTTAGGCTATTCTATATTTGTGGCTTGAAATGCTAGGCTGTTCTTCTCAGCTTTAATTATTTTTGTGGTTTTAATAAGTAAATCTTAACCCTGCATGTAAGTTAAGTTGTTTTGTTTGCCATCTTTTTTCATTGCTATATTTTGAAGGCACCATTTTTTAAGTAGGCTGTTAGATATTCTTGTAGTCTCAGTACCTTGTAAAGGTTATCTCCTTGAAAGAGCTCTACTCTGAACATTCGCCTTCAACGCTATTTCAAAACTGGAATTTGTTGATTTCGGAAGATAACTTGATTTCAGACCTCTGTCACTGAGAGAAGAGCCATTCCCTCCACTTCCTTTCAGTGAAACTTTTTTTTTTTTTTTTACCAGAAACTACATTATTTTTTCCTTTTCAGTGTGATCCAAATCTCCAAGTCTTCAACGTGTTTATTGATAACCTCGACCTGCGTCTTCCTCGAATAGCACTGTTTTCCACGAGAACCATCAAGGCTGGAGAGGAGCTCACCTTCGACTACCAGATGAAAGGTCTGCAGATTTCAAACCTGTTCTCGGGGGAGGTACGGGGCACTGGCTAACTTTGTTGCAGGCTGACTGGTATCAGCTATTAGGTGCTCAGAGCAGGGGCTTGTGGCTGGAACCTCTGACAAGGCAGCTTATTTTAAAGATAATGGTCAGGGTGAGAATGTGTTTGGATACCTTTTAAAAATATATATTTTCTTTATTCAAACTGGCATTTCAGGTACTTTTTGAGGAATCTCCTTGCAAGCAACTGCTAGTGGCAGCTAGGAAACCAGTTATAATAGCTGTGTGGTCTGAGGTGTGTCACCATGTGCTGGTGCCTGCAGACATCAGCTGTGGATGTAGGCCCTGTGCTGCAGATGTGTAGGAAGAAGGAAAGTCCAAAAACTGAGTGTTGTTTGCTGGGCTGGATACAGTGATTGTTGCTGACTTAAGGAAACAAAGTTCTTGGTGTTACTAGCTCTTTGATAGTTGAGTTTTCCATCTGGGAATTCTTTCCCCCTTTTCTCCCCCACAACACAATCTAAAACTTTTTAGTCTGTCTGGCAGTGGAGTCAAAGCTCTCTTTCAGAACTGACAAATTACCTTATTTAAATCTCTCTCAAAAACTCCCCTTTTTTTGTGGTGTGTGACACTCCCCCATTTTTTTGGTGTGTGTGACACTGACATTGAAGGCAGGTTGCAGTCTCAGCTGACTGGGATGAAGAGCTCGAGTTTGTTGAGCTTTGGATTCTGCTGCTACATACATTGTGCTACATTGTGTAGTTGTAATGGAGAGAATGCACAATTCTTGTAAGACCTGGGGTGGTAGGAGGCTTTTTGAAGCCGTTTGCCTGTCTTGCATACCTAACAGGGTTTCGGTCTTTCATTTAAAACTTCCTTATTTGTGTTTGCCTGTGCCGCAGGTTCAATAGATCTGACTTCAGACTCTGCGGATGGTCTCAGCCCCTCCAGGAAGAGGATCAGAACAGTCTGTAAATGTGGAGCTGTGTGTTGCAGAGGTTATCTCAACTGAGATTGGGTATCTAACGTCACAAATACTTTTTTTCTCTTCTAAAAGTGTTTTAAGAAGACTCTTCTTTCACACATATATTATTCTTACAGCTAATGTAAACGAATCCAATGAAAAGAAGGCATTCTGTTTGTAACTGAAATGGCATTGGCCAAAGAAAGCTATCTAGTGTATCAGGCTGAAACTGATAACAGAGGATAAAGTTTGATTTCTGTAGCACTGTTCTGTAGGAAGGAGAAAGGTGTATGGTAAGAAAACTCTTTAAAATGTACCTTGATTTGAATACTGAGTGTGAGCTTACAAAGTGTAGGCCTTTTAGGAGCTGATTTCAGTGGGATGAAGTCGTGTTGCATATTTTCTCTACCTTGAAAAGTCTGGAGACATCCAATTTGAGTCCTGAATCACAGCGGACAGTTTCTTTGCTTTATTTTCTGTTGGTGGTGTTGAACAAAAGAAAGGTTTGGAGAGATTTGCAATAATATATCTGGCTCCACAATGAAGGAGGGCCGTCGGAGAGTGGCTAGAAGAGCGTTCGCAGGCATGCAGACTACAAAACATCCACTGAACTCCACACAAGTCATCGGTATTAGCAGAGTCCAGATGTAAGGTCAGGTCTCGAACAGCTTTAGCTGATGTCACATTACTTAAAAGTTCTACAAATAGAACTTTTCCACTTGTTAGCTTCTGGCTTTCAGTTAAGATTCTAGAGGGGATCTGCAGTTCTGCACAGAATTTGTAAATACTGCACTGTTACCAGTAACGTACGCTGTTCTGTTCCCGCTGCAGAGAGCTGGCGGTCATCGCTGAAACAAATTACTGGCTACAGTTTGGAAAGAGATAACAAAGAGGGAAAGCAGCCCATTGTCTAGCAAAGCTGATGCATTCTGGAGATGGTTACCTGTTAGGTGCAGAAATAGCCTGGGAATTGATTTGTATTAGGAGTTGGTTTTGATTAAGTTTTTACATACTGTGACTTTTTTTACCTAGTGACAGATTTTTTAAGAGACTAGGCCTATTTTTTCTTGTTGCAAAAATGTTAACTTCAGTGAAGTTAGACTAGGGATGAGCTACCCGTTTGTTGTAGATGTTTGTAAGATGTTTTTGAATGTAAAGGCTGAGAAATACACAGTTCTTAAGCTGCTTGAATCTGATTTTTTTTATTTTTTTTTTTTAATTATTATTATCTTCAAGTTGACTTGATCTGTTTGTAATGTATGCTAACTTTTGTTTGGCTTCAAAACACTGAAGAGCAGTTGAGTTAGGTTATGAGTGAAGTTCCAGCCAAGGTCCGTGCTCTGAGGATGATCGAAGGGCTTTACTCTCACAGATAAAACACTTGTAAAGCTGGCATATTGCTTACCAATGGTGTAAATGTTGGTAGGGTCAGGCAGAATTATGTTGCTCCATAACTGGATGCGAGCTATGTATCATAGGTCAGCGAGTTACCTTTATAAGGTGCACTGCTGTTGGCTCAGGTGAATGAAGTCAAGTACCCAGCATGTATCAGTTTACTTAATTAGTTAGAAAATGCCTTAAACTTCACATTAATTCCTAGCACTCCAAGAAGAGTGTTTCAAAGGATAGTACAGGTTGGTTGTTGATGAAGAAGCACAGTTGCATTGGCACCAAACATCCGGCTCTTTGGCAGAAAGTGACATTTTTATATGCTGTGAGACAGCAAAATCAGTTTGGCTGAGGTGAAGAGCGTAGGCCACCGAAAGTGCTCAGTTTTGTAGTCCACAATACAGAGATCTGCGTTGCAATCGATGTTTTATACTGTTTAATGGAGAAAGTTTGCTCAGATTTCAGAATGTCTGCCATTACCAGGCTCACCTGTATTCACACACTTGAATAAACACTGAATCTAGCCAATTTTTAAAATGCCATTTCTCTCACATTTTTTATTTTGGTGGAATGCGGAGCTTTAATGTTACCAAGCTCTAGATGATCTTTTATCGTCTGGAGTTGTGCTTTCTCTTGCATGTAGCCCAGGTCAGCAGTGCGTTCCACGTGGATGGAACCTGCCATCTCCAGCTGCTCAACCTGCTGCTGTCCGCAGCATTTCCTGTCGGTGCAGGAGCAGCCGCGGCAAGAAACAGATTCCTTACCAAATCAGTCCCTCTGGCCTCTCCTGTGCGAGGTGACAGACGGTCTGACACCCTTTTTCGGCTATGTCTATGCCCAGTTTGATTTTAAAAAATCACAAGTAAATTCATTTTGAAAGCTAAAGTCTTACTAGTTGTACTTGAGTTCAGTGTCTGCCTTTTTCCCAAGGCAGTAATGTGTGATCACCAGCATTAAAATAACACTGTTGTTCTCTAAGGATGTGTATGTTACCTCGTGTGACAAATAAAGGACCTTTAACTTACATCCTGGGAGGTAACAGTAGTTTGTATTTATTTGAAGCTAGTCCATGGATCCTGTTCCTAATTTAGAAGCTCGAACAGTGTTTATATTTACGTATTCAGTGCGTTTGGGATTGCAGTTGGTGAATTAGCTTAATGTTACACTGCGTCACTTTTAAATCTTGCTGTTCTTAGGAGTTCAGGGGGAAAATTGCCAAATGGGAGAAGAAACTTATTTTCAATTTCTTAAGGAGCCTAAACCAGCCTAGCTTCTGCCTTTGTTTTGCGTTGTGGTCTGGTAGCATCGTCACGGCCACTAGGTCAGTTGTGTACATGCACTTAGAGTCTGGTAACCTGTGCTCTATCCTCTAGCTTTTTTGTTGTTGTTTTGGTTGGTTTTGTTTTTGTTTTGAGTTAGCAGAACTAATGCTGCAAGATCATCTGTAAGAAAGCTTCTGTCTATTTATTTAATCTCGAAGTTAAGTCAATCCTTTGGTTATTTCTAATGTATGTTTTAGGACTGTGTACATTAGAATATGCAGTTTGTAAGCTCAGGAACATTTTCTTTTAATAATGTGTGATCTCTAGTATTGCTATCTTCCTATAGTTTTTGATAAAAATAAATTTAAATTAGTTTTTCTCTTGTTGTTGTCATTCTTGAAATAAAAAAAAAAAAACAATTAGCTGGAAGAGAACAGTGTGCTTTAAAGCTGCACCCTCTTAATTCCCATCTTTTAGCAGTGAAAGGACTGTAGCTGAGCACTCAGGAGGAAGTCATGTGTTTCCTTTTCAGTTTATGGCTTAGAAGAGCTGGTCTAAATTTGCGATATTGACTTGCCTAAAGCAGATGGGGTTCCTGTGTACTTAAACACGCTGGAAATGTATTCTACGAGCCAACAGACAAGATTCTGCTCTGTATGACTTTATTCAGAGAGGTAGATAGGTACAACAGCAGTATGGTTCCCTTTAACCTTGCTAAAAAGCAAAATAAAAATCTGTGCTTGGAATATGTGTTAACAAATCCCAGGAACAGTGGAAAAACACATGTATTTGAATAACCTTCAAGTCATACACTGCTGACAGCAAATTTTCATATCTTATTTTTCCTGCCACTGTTCTGAGTAGCAGAATGCTGGCTGGCTTAATATTCATGGTTCACTAAAAAGAGCAGAAACTTTGATGTACACAAAAGGGAGAGCTCTCATAATGGAAGTCTTTCTAATTCTTTGGGAATTAAGAGGTCATAGAACACTCAGATTACTTCTGTTGTTTAGGCATTTTTTCCTAGATATTGGAATTTAAGAACCTGAAGCCGCATTTTCATTGTAGAAGCTAAAAATTTTGGCAAGAAGTTAGCTATGATGGCAAACGTGCACGGAGAATTTGTCTTGCTTTAAAAAAAAGAAATCTGAACATGACTTGAGTTCAGTAACATCGATGAGATGTTGGAGGGAAGGTGAAATTTGTTAAGAGCCTAGATAACAGAGGTAACAGGTGACCTGCTGCTGCTGTGACATAGCTTCCAAAGCAAGCTATTGCCAGTGGCTTTGGAACCAAATGCAGAGCATTTTCGTTTTAGGTAGTTATGGAAAACAACTGAGAATGAACCAAAACAGAGGATCTGCTGACTAGTGGGTTGTAGTGAGTTAGATTTAAACCATAGGCAGTGGTGTGTAGTACCCTCTCACTTTAAAGACAGTGGTTTGATTTAAAGAAATGACCAAACAAAAATAAAAGGCAGCCAGAACTTTGCTCAGTCATTCTCTACTCAGTTCTGCAGTCCTTTAAAACGACTGCAGTGAAAACTCAGGATTTCCTAAAGCTGCAGTGCAGCTCTTCACATTATTTGCATGGCCATTCCTGGAAGATGCCACGTTCTCCTCCAAGGTTAAAAACATAGCATTGTATTAAAACCTGAGATCATGTGCATAAAAGGTAAACTCTTAGTAGAGCTCATGATTAAAGTAAACACTAAATTTCATTTAGCATCCCATCTTTAGAGTTGTCTGTTCAATCTACCTACTTACAGCCCTGGACAATGCACTTTAGGAGGTAGAAGGCTTTTACAGTCCCCTCTGGAAGTACTTTCTTAAAATACTTCATGGAAGGAACCATATAAGTTACGGGGCTGCAGAATTATGTTTGACAGTAATACAGAAAAAATTATAAATTAGTTTAAGTGCAAGTAGTAATTGGCACTAAAGAGAAAAATAAGTTGGGGCTTATAGAAAAATGTCCCTATTCTCATGATGTAATCAGTTCTACCTGTCTTCAGGAGAGTTTTCTCACTATGCTTTCACCGGCTGCTAGCTTCTGATACAGGCAGTACAGCTTGTCTGGCTGAGGTAACTCGGCATCAGGGGTCAAGGGAATTTCAAAGTCCGAGGAGCTCTGGGAGTCCCGCTTCAGTTCCAGATCGGGAGCCCTAGAAGCGTCACGCGTTTCCACCAGCAGCTCCTGAACTTGGGCAGTGCCAGCTTCTGCTTCTTTCTCAGAGTCTTTGCTTTTCAAGTCACAGATGACATCAGAGGCACCAGACCTGTTCTGACCCGGTGCCTTCCAGCTGCTGTTGTCACCTTGACTCTCTTTGGCACTCTCATGTGGCACAGGAGCCATTCGGCTCCCGGCTCTGCTGAAGCAGCTGAAGTCAGCGGCATTCCTCTCCTGGGAGGTGATGAGCACCGTGTCCATCTGGCTGTCCCAGCCCTGGCTGCCCTGCTCCGATATGTGCGTCGACTGAGAGGAGTTCTGGGAGGAGATGTGGGTGGAGTCGCTCACCCCATCCGAATCGCTGAAGAGTGACTGGGACCCACCTGCACCTGCTGAGGACGGGAAGTTGTCCTCGTTTTCAGAGCTTTCATCCAGCCTGTCACATTTAAAAAATGTATCCCAGCACGGGACATCAGCGTTAGGCTCCTGCTGGTCGCCAGGTACACCATTGGAATTTGCTGTTGAAGTGGCATCTGACTCCTGGGGAAGAACTTGAGCTGTATTTTTTTCAGTATCTTCTTTGTCTTCATCATCATCGTCATCATCATCATCATTTGACTCCTCGCAGTCCATGAAGTCCACCTGGAGGGAGGTGTAAGTTAAGGGGGCTTTGTAGCTGTCTGTCCTCTCCTTCATGTTTCCTTCAGCATTTTCGAGCCGTGTTGTTTCAGAGGGCCTGCTCTCTTCTTTCTGCTGCTTGGAAATCTTAGGCCTTGCAGAGGTGAGTTCTGTATCAAAGAGATCATCTTCATCTGTCAAGAGAAGAATTAATAAAATTTTAGCAGAGATTTGAACTATTGAGAGCAAGCAAAGTTTCAACAACAAAAAACATTTAATAAAGAGAAGAAAAAGTTCTTTAACCCAGTTAGAGGCTTAGCAGGACATCAGTGATGTGTTCGCCCTGCCTTGCAGAATGCCTTACAGGCTACAGCAGTTAATTTTACCTGTTTGGTTTGGCATTACACAAACACCACGTTACTGGATTCTGTCAGGGCCTTCTTGTTCATCGCAGGCCTTAATTTCTAGCGTTCTACTGGAACTATCACTACACTGGTAAAGAGGGTGCTATACAGTGACTCTCAGAGCCAGTAATTATTTGCCAGGTCAGATAGTTAAAAAAAGGCAAAAAATAGATACTGGTTAAAGAAAGCGGGATGCACGTTAGCAGAATTATTTCTGCTCATTAGCACTCACAAACAGCGCTGTCACGGTGTTTGTTAGGATGAGGAGACATTTAGTCACAGCAGTCAGAAAGTCACAAACATCAAGCAGTCAGAAGCTGACAGCAGGTGTCCCTGCCCCTGGCCTGCAGATCCGATGGAGCCCTGATGGGCACTGATCTAGATTCATGTATTCAGCCCCGTCCTGTTTTGCCATGACTACCTCAGCTTTGCATGCTTAGCACTTCAGAAACAGCTGAAAAGAGCGCAGCAGGCCTGAAGCTGTCCTCTAGTTCAGTGGCTTTCCAGAGTCTATACAGGGCACCCACTGCTGAAGCAATCCTCCTAAGTTTAAAAAGATAGCAGGTGCTAAGAAGCCAGGTGTTGAAGATAACGAAGAGAAGCAATTCCTCTGCAATACCTCACTGTCCCTCCACAGCACAGGATGATACAGGTAGAGTGAGAGAACAGCTTTGTTAGGGATGGTGTAGGACTGTGGAATGGAACCCTTCTAGAACATACAGGGCTTTTAAGTACATTGTAAGATCACAAGCAAGCACGCTTTACTATCACTCTCCTGAAAACTAAGTTCATTTAATTTACATTTCTCCTTTCTAACTGCATTTCTCTTCCTTTCTACACTGACTAGTGAATGCCGTGGCTTTTGGCACCTCTGTTTTGTCTTAGGCTTTCCTCTAAGGATGGAACCACCAGCAGAATGGTTTATTTACCTGTATCAGATAAATCTCTTCTGTGGACTCTCTTCAGTGCTCCTAGGGGCTTGTACCTGGGTTCCATGTTTCTCCTGTACGACCTGCATAGCGGCTGTAACCTGAGGTGAATGAAGAAAAACCAACATTTAGAACTTGGCAGCTATTTCAGGCACAAAAGTAAATATTTTGACACTGCTTCATGCCTTTCACAGGCACTGCGGCAAAAGCATTGAAGCAAATGCAGCAATAGCTAGGGAAAATGTCAATGCTTTGGTGAGCTTAGGCAGCTTAAAGGGAGAAAAACTGTCATTTCCAGGTATTTACCTTAAAACGTACACCACTTGGAAACTATATTTTAGCCCCTTGCTTAGAGAAGGGTAGATGACAGGGTTCAAAATCTGACTGCAGGTTTATTCAGTTATTGTAAAGTGTCTCCTTTCCTATTAAGGAAGAAAATAAAAAAGGAGCAAAGAAACAAGTCCTCGTTTTGTTCAGACTGAGTGCCACCACTACTCTTCTACTCCATAAAAGCACTTGCTAAGCTGCCAACATCTTTAGCAGCACAGGAGTACAAGCCTGTGTGATACTGTAAATCTGTGCCTGTACAGAGATTAGGAGTTAAGTGCCCAAAGAAATTAAGTTTATTTATAAGAAACTTCCCAGAAATAGCACTGACAAGTAGAAATAAGTGAAGGATGAAGTGAGATGAATGCACACAGGTGCCACCCAAATACAACGATCAGAAAAGTCTCTCTACGTAGCTGTAAGTAGTGTGTGGAATGCAAACTCTTGGACTCTGCACAAGGTATTAGTGTTCAGAAAGAAGAATTTTGCAGGACTGAATGTGGCACAGAGGGAATTGAATTATCAGAGGAGTAAAGTAGAAGACAGTGGCCTGCTTGAGAGGCTGGGATTCAGGAGAGTTGTCCTTAGAACAGGGACTAGGTGACCTCCTTTCAGCAGCTGCCACTTACAGTTCCATAACTTTGTCTTCTGTCCCACCCACTGGCAGCACGTTGGGGTACACGTTCACCGGACAGATGTGTCGCAAGAAATCCTTAATCTAAATCGAAGAAGAGAAGCAGTTTAATGAGTTACATCAACAAGTTTGTGTCATAAGCCTAACACTAAATGTAACAAAACCCTAGGTCTGAAAGTTTCTTGAAAATTGCATCCAAACATGTGAGCACTTCACTCCAGCTGAGGCTTTAGCAGTGCTGAGCACTGAACACAACTACATGACTGCAGATTATGCTCCTACCTACACAGACCAGTACAACTTATCTCTTTTTGCACGTACGAGTCTATTATGACATACTACGTGGTACATTCTGCCAGCATACTACGTGGTACATTCTGCCAGCAGACCTGGCATGCTTTATGTACTATTTAGCACCTCTATCCAGAGGTTATTCCGAACTCTAGGACAGTCCTCTTCTACAAGGCAGAGGAAATTCAAACAATTCACTGGGATCTTAAAAACAGGACCACCTTCCTAGAGCTCGGAATAATCTCCATTATGTACCTGCATGCTTGGTGAAAGGTTGATTGGTGGCACTAATCCAGTTGCAGTTCAGCTTCTTATGAGAGAAGTACCTGAAGAACTGGATGAAGTCATGTTAAATGAAGATGTGTGATTCTACAGAGGATGCTGCCAGGACTGACTTCATTTTAGCCTTCAACAAAGAAAGAGGAGTAACAGTGGTAGCTACAATGGGAGAAAATTCTGCTTGAACGTGTGGACAAGGGAAAGAGGTCAAAACTGCCCAAAACTGAATCACAGCAGACAACCAATGTACTAAAAAAACAAAATGCCAAGCTTTAAGTATTTAAGTTCACGTTTTTAAGTTACAGAATAATCAAAACAGTTGTAGCAGTGACCTGTACTTCAAGCAGAGAAAACAAAAATGGGCTTGTAATCCTACCCTATCTTAACATGTTCTTCTGCAGTTAGATTAAAACATTGCTAGTTTGGGGATATCCCTGTCTCCAACATGCAGAATTTCCTATCTCCTTACTTACTGTTTTGGGTTTTGTTTGTTAATTGTCACAAGTCACATCATTCACTCCAGAATAATCAGTATCTACTTAGTACTACACATATACAAACCTCACTGAACGAAGAGTGGAAAGAGAAACAAGCTCTGTATGTGCTCTCCCCAGTCCTAAAAAGAAAAAAAAAATGACAGGAGGCATATAAATTGGGCAGCTGGATTTCAAGCTCAGTCATCAGGCAAGCATAACTTGCTCTTGAACAGCCCATTTTAAGACTCAATTTCACAAACCTGAGGCAAGACACACACCTGAAACAGGTCTTGGTACGGCCCAAATGCTCACCTCACAATTACACTGGTTTTCTTGATCCTTTCTCCAAACCACATAGTGGAGGGTTTGATGCTAATTATGCGCAAGGGAGTTCCGTTTTGGCAAGTCATTCCGCAGGGCAGCCTGTTCCCTCGAAAGCAGTCATCATCCTGCCAAACGCAACATAAGATTAAGTGCAATCCTGGCTTTCCCCCCCCAGAAATTAAGCAACACGGTATCTAGCTAGACTACATTCTCATCTCACTTCCAACTCCCTTGAACACTATCTCTTTGCTGTCACCACTTGCTTCTAGAGCTGAGGAAGCAAATCAGAGACCAACGCCCCACCGTGCCACTTCCAGTTCTATCTGCACTCCTCCTAGGCACAGCCTTCAGCTTCAGACATCCTGCAAAGGGAAGGCCAGCAACTACAAGCACCCAGCACGTGGCTGCAGGAGGCATCACACGAGCTGGCTTTAATATATTTAAAGGGATAACACCTGACTGATTGAACCTGCTGTTCATCTTACCTCAGTTTACAATTGCTAAGTTTCAAATACAATTAAGCCGTGTCTAGTATCAGATAATAGCTTTTCTAAAAACACACCTTAACCCACCAGCTGGAGTTTTCATTCTCCTCTGCATTAAGGAACTAGTTGGCCCCAGCCTGCTGTAGAATAACAGCACGAGAACAACTGCAACCAGTCATTCAGAGAGGTTAGCAGAGGCTTTCCAAAATGATACACACCCGAGGATGTCGACAGGCGTGAATCTGAGTGTGCCGATCTGTAGTAACGTGGTAGAGGATTTCTGGCATGTTTCTGAACATATCAAGCTTGTTCACGTGCACCTAAAAAAAGGCAGCATTTACCCTTGATTAGCTTGATTTATTTGGCAAACAGCAGCTAGAGCAACTATACAGGTGTGGTTCTGTTCTCAAAAAATGCTGAGAGGTTTTAAAGAAATACTGGTATGGAAGCATTACCTTGATTCCAAGTTCCTCACTGAGGTTTATGAATAAATATTCGTAACCATAAGCAGCTTTGCAATTCAGCCACACAACGTGATAGCGACTCAGCGAGGTCCAGCTTCGCACCAACTCTAAGATCCCATTTAGACACTCCTCCTGAAAAGTTCAGAAAATATTGTGGTTTGTCTTTGAAGATACCCAAAAAGCGCCGTGATTTGATAGGCAAATGCCTAAAATGCCATCTTGTATTTTCAGGATTTACCTAAAGAAGGGCTGTTTAAATAATTAGTGGCTTTTGGACTTCTCTCACGGCTTAGACTTACCCTGCTTGGTATATGATAAAATTTGGGATCACAAAAAGTGGTGTCCAAATACACACTCTGAATGTCCTTCACTCTAAAAGAGAGAAATGTGATATTGTGAGCAATGCATCACAGTGCTAAGACGTACCACTTTCTCTCCTCAGAAGGTGGCAATTCCTCCTCTTTTTTACAGAGAGCAACTGAAAAGAATACTACAGTCACAAGCTTGTCTTACTGCAGTATATTTAATATACAATTTAAAAAATGAGGGGGAAAAAAGATGACATTTACAAATTGTCCAAGCCTGTATGATCTTTTGTTCTTTCTAGACCCCATGGATAGCCAAAGACTTTCCAGAAGTTGAATTAAGATGTGGATTGTTTTTCTCATACCTGGTCCCTGAATGCAAAAGCTCCATTCTGGCTGCTTCTCCTTTTGCAAGCCTGAAATCCCCCGTGTACAGCACAGTGCCATTTTCGCCTTGAAACAAAAACCTGCAAACAGAAACACTCCAGTCAAACTCAACAATATAAAGCATTAACTGCCAGCTCTCAATTAGTTTCTTTTGCTTAGAGAAGTCTGTGTGACTAAAATATAACATAATAGAAACACCGGGCTCAATTTTGTCCTAGACTAATTTCAAATAAACCCAGCGGTTCAGACTCAACACGTCTGGGACATGCCCTGTGCATAGGCTGGTCAGAGCCTACAAAAGACAAAAGCCTCACAGATTCTGTAAGGGAAGGCCAGATGTCTCCGGCACCCAAGGGAGTTTTTTAGGCATCTGTACCAGGAAGTTGGGCAACTTGTTTTTAACATCTAGTAAGCACGAGATTTATTTTTAACCACAGCTTTGTGCACCATTTTTAAGTGCAGTTGCAGTCCAGAAAGTTGTTTTTCAAGGCACAGGAAAAAGTACTCTGTGGTAACAAGTAACTTCTGCGTGGACAGAGAAGTGCTGTACGATCTGGGTTCTAACACTGACTGAAGCTGGTGGACCATGTGACTACAGTGCTATAATCAAGTAGGAATTTTAAATTCAGGAGCTTTTTCCAGTTAGGAAAGGAAGAAAAATAAATAGAGACACAACCACAGTATTTATTGAGACTGTAGGACTAATTTGCCAGCAGAGATATTTAGAGTACTACAAGGACGTACATGACCGATCCAGGACAGTGACCAGCTGGTAGAAGTGTCACCTCTATATCTTCTTTCTGGAAGACAGAGAGGGGTTAGCATTATTTTCATGCTGCAACGAGTACCGCTGGTACCTTCACTGACATGGTGAAAGCAACACATTACTCTTCACAGGCAATGCAGCACTTGGCACTGCTTTTGAATAAAAAGTGTCTCTTTACATTGCAACAAGCCCTGAGGAGCAACGACCATCCTGTCATGCCAGAAGAGAAGATGGCATGTTGTAAGGTGCTCGTGAGAGCCGGTCAGCCAGGAGACAGCCCTGCTTCCTTGCTTCCTGGTGAAAAAACATCTTGGAAAAAACTTGGGATAGGCTGTGCCTAGGGATGCTCTACGAGACCTCTAAGTGCTACTACACTTACACACAAGGTGAAAAATCACAAGGGGAGTAGGTGAGCAGGAGATCACTAATACAGTGGAAAGAAGTCACAAAAAAAACACTCTAAGAAGAGGAGAAGAATTCATGTGGGTATGCACATTGGAGAGAAGAACACCAGATCTTAAACATAGCTGGTCCACTTTTGACGTTACAGGTAAGATCTGCTTCTCTGCTCATACAAACATTGTTACTGAGCATTAAAAACATAGGAATCGTTTTGTAACTTACCTCACCAGAAGTTTCATCTACTAAAGAAATCTGAGTTGGAGTTTCAACTTCCAGTGCAACCTGTGGCAAAATGAACAAATGCATTAGATGAATTACTCAATTTCATGTTTAGGGCTAAGAATTCACTACGTAGACATCTTTAGCATGCACTGTGGCTAATTCTAAGCCTTTAAAATTGAGCTCACTTTCTTCTAATAAATCATGGATTTCCATTCCCAGTGGAAAAAAAAATGATGTCAGAAAATGAACTGGAGATATCCCAAGCAGTGTCTGTATGCTTACAAAAAGTACCATCTGTTGGACTCTGTAACAGCAACAGTGCAGGATTCTCTGGCTGGATCATCTGCCTTGGTTTTGTGTAACTGTAACATCCAAGACATCCCAGTCCCAGAGCACACCGGTGGATTCACAAGACACCAAGTCCCCATTCCAGATTTCTGAGCGGTTCCAAGAGATCCATTCAGCTGGTACTCACACCAAGCTCATAGAATGTGATTAGTGTTCAGATAAACCACTTCTCCACAATAAACTACAATGGTAATCGAACAGACAACGACCAAACTCCTGGCTTGTTCCAAAACATGCATATACGCATCAAAAAGACATTTTACACTAAGAATTCAAGCCATCAGCAAGAGTTGTGTTTTTAAACATCAATATTAACTTAATCATCTGCAAATTCTTTCTGAGGCTGAATAAACTCACGAGGTTGCTCTTAATCCTGCATGCTCAACGTTTCTCAGTAATGCTCTAATTTCCTACTGCAGTGAAAAAAATGACACGTTTTAGATATAAACTGCCTGACGAATTCTTCACTGACAGCCATGAGTACACATGATAATGTCTCCAGCAGAGATCTCCCCTGATCTTCAGTAGTTTAAATTTTAGAGCCAGCAGCAGATTCAGAAAGCCTCTCACGTCACTTGTACAAATAAAGGTCAGACTGTAAATCATAAAAACATCTGTCTGGAAGCTGACATGGCGATTGTTTCTTCAGTCTGAAGATCAACTCAAATGGCTACAGGATGCTCAGAGTCCTTCGTGCAGAGCCCAGAATCACGTTCGTTCCCCCAGAATAATTAAATCTTTCAGTCACTTGAGACTTTGTATAAAGGTAGTCACGTTCTCCTCAGCCTCACAATTGAACTAGGACCTCGTACAGAAGTCCCCTGCTTCTTTTTCCTCCTACCCAGACTCAGCTCCTACGTAATAAACTCGTAGGAGTTTCTCTGAATATGGAGCTTAATACCCACAATTATAAAAACTAGTTAAGGCAACTCTGAGCCGTAACTGCCCCAAGGAAAGAAGTTTCAGCTTGCCTGAAGTTCCTGAGCTGTCATTTGACTAGAAGACTCTCCTGTCCTTGCTTGGGGGACACAAAATCCTTACACTATGTGACAACGTACATACACGCTGTAAGATGTGAAAGGAATCGTGCTCGGTTTCAAAGCCTGCATCTGCAAAGGGAAGGAAATAACTAACCCCATGCATCTAACTATAGATAAGCCACATCTACACACAACCACTGATCACTGGAGGGTTGGCTCCAAACAACTGAAATCAGGTACTTCGTTTCCTCAGAGATTTTACATCACTACAACATTTTCCTGCTAGAGATAAATCATCTTCTAAAAAGTAGAAGAAAGATAATGTAGCTGAAAGATAATACTCCAAATAAGCCAAGACTTTAAATGAAGCAAGAGAGACGTAGATTAAGGACAGGAGAAAAGAGACATGAGTAAAGTAAGGAAAGGAGGGAGCAGTACAAACCATCAAAACAGCTGCAGAGATGAAAGACATTTAAAGCTGAAGTTGAGAGAAACGGATCAATTTTGCAGAGAGAAAAATAAAATTGAGCAGTAAATAACAATAAACCAATCTAACATAGCAGGCAGCAAGGAAAGTTCCTACTGGGGTAGGAACTTAAGGCCTGAAATACTGTATCAAAACCAATGTTTAGAAACTTTGAGGAGGGAAAGCTTCCTCTTCCCTGGAGCCAGTGCTTGGAAACTGTTAATTTAAGAATAAATAAGAAAGAAAAATACTCACAATGTGATTCTCCCAGAACTTGTATTTCCAGTTAGTCAGCAGCAATTCCTTAGTTACTGGTGAGCAATATAATTTAACTTTCAGGCTGCAAGGGGACGAGAAAGAACCGTGCTTATTTAAAGGAGAGACAAGGAGCAATGATGTATTAGTACCTCAGAGCAAGTACACCACAACATGCACACAGCTCCCTCTTTCACCCAAAAATACCTACAGAATAGCAAGCCTGCAGGAGCTGTTCCGCCCCAGCCTGATGCGGGACCAAGAAAAGTTGTTCCACCTTGCAGGGCAGGCTTTTCTTCAGCACAGCCAGACCCAAAATCTTACCCATGTGTGCCCACGGATGGGCATTTTTGGTACACGGCCACGTGTATGTACATCTTTGCTCGTTTCCATGCCCACCAAGGTCTGATCCAGACACGTATGCTCTCCCTGAGACTTGGGGCAGCTAGCATGCAGCAGAACAGAGTGCCTCCTACAAAGCTCTAGCTTTTGCACAGTGCGTAGATAGACCTGACAAGCTAAGAGAGGTTATTTGCGTGCATCTGAGGAGATGCAACACCTACTCTAATAAATGTCTGGGAACACATCAAGGAACTGAAACTCAATTATCTGCAAGTTCAGATGCTAGACTGCTTTCAAGCCCACTGCTGGTCCATGCCAACTAACTCTTCCACAGAATTCATGGCTTCAGGAGTCAGATAATGCCACAGAACAGACAGACAGCATGAAGGCAACTGCTTCAAAACCCAATAATTTAAATCCTACTCCTTCATACAAGGACATTTATTAAAGCACTGCTCAGCTCCTAGTCCAAAAGGAGCAGTCAGAGCTCAAGAGGATTATGCCGATACCATCAGCACCACTCAGATACCTGCTGCCTTTCCCAAGTGATGGAGTTCTCTGTAGTTTGCAGTATCAAGTTTTTGGGGCACAGACCCCAGTATGAGTCAAGCCACCTCCAATCACAGGTGATCTTTGGTTGGAAACCAAATAAAAACCCTTCATAAGTTTAGCTTTTGGAAGTTGGTGGAAAAAATATGGGAAAATCTGAAGTTGTGCAAGGTGCATGTTTTTGTGACAGTGCTTCAGGTTCAAGGAAGGGTTGGGATCCAAAGCTGTACCCCTCTGGAGCCTTCCGCTGCCGGTAAATGGGCTGCAGACGTTAAGCTGCATAGTTTTGTGTGGCGTAACCCTGAGGACAACAGGATTTAGTAGATAAAGCATGGACGTTAGTGCTTAAATCACTGGTGTTCCACACGTTTTGGTTAAACCGTCGAAGTCTTGGCCAAAACACATGTGAAGTTAAGGATTTGAGAGGAGAAGGTCCCAAAAATCAGGAGACATCTTCCAGCAAAGAGCCAGACACCACTGCATGCCTCAAACTTGACATTTTCCTCAAAAAAAAATAAAAATATATAAAGTCCTCAGAAGCCCTGAGCCTTCCTGTCAATAATAATAATAATAATAATAATAATAATAATAATAATAATTCTCGCTGCCCTTCTTTCCAACCACCTCCTCCCAAGCCCTGAGGGAGCCGCTCCCCTCACACCGTACCTGCTCTCCAGCCTCCTCCTCAGGGCTGGCGCCCTCAGCCCCTTCATGTGATCTGTGAGGAAACATGGCGGTCACACGGGGCCGCCGCAGGGCCGGGCGGGAGGCGGGGGTCGCCATGGAGACGGGCGGGAGGCGGGAGTTGCCATGGCGACGGGAGGGAGGCGGGAAAGGGGTCTCCGTGGAGATGGGCGGGTGGCGGGAGTTGCCATGGAGACGGGCGGGAGGCGGGAAAATGGGGTCGCCATGGAAACACGCGGGAGGGGAGGGAATGCCGTCGCCATGGCGACGGTCGCGGCGGGGGCGTGTCGCTCACCCTTGTGGCAGTGCGACAGGAAGTAGGCGCGCGCCCGCAGGTTGTCGCGGTCGAAGCGGTCGATGGACAGCGCCGGGTACTCGCGCAGCCGGCCCCCGAACCGGCTCATGGCGGCCGCTTCCTCTTCCGCCTTCTTCCCTCTGGTCCCGCCCCCTCCCGGCGCGCTCAGCCAATGGGAAAACTGGTCCCGCCTCCCTCCTCGCGCTCGGCCAATGGAAAGGCGGTCTTGCCTACCTGCTGGCCAATCAGAATCAGGCCGGGTGACGAGCTCCTCAAAATGGCGGCGGCGGGAGGGGTTGCCTAGCAACGGAGCGCGAAGGGGCCGCTGTGGGGCTGGGGGAAGGCCCCGGGGCGGGCCGCGAGGTCTCTGAGGGCCGGGTTGGGGCTGGGGGGCACGGCTGGGTGGTAAGGAGGGGGTCTCGTTGTGGGGTTGGGGGTCTCGTTGTGGGGATGGGGCCGTGGGGTGGGTTTTGGGGTCTGCAGGTCGTTTGTAGGCATGGTGAGAGATTGGGGTCCGGTCACAGTCGTGGGATGGAGGTTGGTGTCACGGCCACAGGGCTTGGGGTTAAGGTCGTGGTGGTGGGGTAGTCTCATGGTCACGGTGGTGTCTGCGCTGGGGTAAATGCCTTCTGCAGCTCCAGCGTATGGTTATTGGGACAGAGGAAATGCCAACGTCTGCCTTCATCACTCTGCTTCTGTACACCCCATGTCTTCTGAAGGGGTGCTGCTGTCTAAAATCTTTTGACATTTCTGATCAGAAACATTATGATTGTAAATTAATTCATCACCGATCCTTAAAACATGCCCTCTTTAACAGAAGCAGAGTAGGAACTGTGTTAGTTGGGGGTTTTGGCTGCCCTTTGCCCAGGCTTCAGAGCAGGGATTGGATGTCATGATTGTGTGGTGGGAGCCCTGCTCTTCCTTGGTCTGTTGTCACTGTTGGTCTCTAAATGACAGCAAGGAGACGACTGGACACAAGGTGCATGCCGAGCAGTTTGGTGGTCATGGTGACAGTTTAAGTGCAGTCTTAGCTTTTAGAAGACGTTTTATTTCTCTTTATGAACTTTAAGGAAACAGAGGAAACAGAACTGGAGAAAGAAGATAAAAGGAAGCATTGTGGAACAGCTGTTTTAGCGAGACACAAACACTACACTGTCTCAAGAACTTGAAAGTAAGTAATGAGAAGCTCCTTGCTTCTCAGCTTTTAGTGGTGCTTAATATAGCTAAGAGAAGCCAAATCCCCAGGACTTCAAACACCAGGGAGTTCTCCTGTTCCAGCCCCACAAAAGTAGGTTGCTGTATTCCCTTTTCTGGCAAGTAGGCAGGATGAGGATATTCCTGGTAGGTGTGCCTGCACACTTGGACGCTATGCGTTCAGCTGGACACAGGGACTAAAAACAGTGCATTTACTGGTACCCACGTAAATACAAACAGCACTTTTGTAAACAAGAAGTATACAGACTGTTGGGCCTATTCTCCCTCTTCAGCTAATTAGGACTGAGGTTCACTGGTGACATCCCCCACCACAACCACCTTATCAGAAATACTTCATAAATACTGTAAATCCTTCAAATACTAGCTTTTTACACCAGGATCTGTCACATCTGACAATTTCTCATATGTACAGTAGCTTTTATCGTGTTCTGGACAAGAGGCACTGGACACTGAAATAAAAGAAGGTTCTCTTCGAACGTAAGAATAAACTTTAGTGTACAGGTGACTGAGCAATGGAACAGGTTGCCCAGAGAGTTTACAGTGTCTCCTGGCTTGGAGATATTCAGAAGCCATCTAGACATGGTTCTGGACAACCTGCTCAAGGTGTTCCTGCTTGAATAGGGGTTGGACCAGAGGATCTCCAAAGGACCAGTCCAACCTCAGCCCTTCTGTGGTTCTGTTTAACAGTGTAACATCAGGCCAGGGGCCTAGAAATCTGCCTCAATACCTTGGCAAATACAAAAAGGTCTCGTGTGAAGTCTGTTGAAGCCAGTGGAAATACCTCATTGACTGTTCTACAACCCCAGATAGGTCCTGTGAATGCTGACTTGTACAAGCATTAAGGAAATGAACATATGCAGGCCCAGGCTAGTTATGATTCCTTAGAAATTATGATGTGAATAGCATAAAAAACTTTTCCAAAGCTGAAACAGAGGTATGTGAAATGCCACTATCGCCCCTAAAGTAAGAGTAAGCAAATATTGTTTTAGCAAAGTTCACTGTTCAACAACACCCCTTGCATAAAAAGCATTAGTATTATGCTGAATTATATTTTCTTACTATTGTCTTGTACTGTGTTCAGTTTTGGGCCCCTGAGTACAAGAAGGACATCGAGGCCCTGAAGCAAGTCCAGAGAAGGGCAACAAAACTGGTGAAGGGTCTAGAGAACAAGTTCTGTGAGGAGCAGCTGAGGGAGTTGGGGTTGTTTAGCCTGGAGAAAAGGAGGCTCAGGGGAGACCATAATGGAAATGATGGTTCTGTTCTGTAGGCTGTCTGTAGTACTGCTCATCTCGTGCTCCTGTACAATGAAACCAGCTCTGTGTGTGCAGCTCAGGGGCACTGCAATAGACAAAGAGCACAACTTTCAAAGGGCTTAAATAGCAGCATAGAAAGGATAGATTTTTTTATTATTATTTGAAGTCAGCAAGCTGTCACATTAACTATGAACTTTGTACCTGTTTTTGAGCAGGAACACCTGTGGACAGGCCATCAGCAATGGCGAGTCAGGAAGTGCCAGGCATGTCTAGGTGTCTTGGAGAAGCACGTGCATTAGATGAATTCAGCACATCCCATGATGAAGTACTTAACCCTAGTAACGTGTAAGTTACCAGAAAACACTCAAGAAATACTAAACTATTACAAACTGTAGTTCTCATGTCATTGCTAATAATATTAAATGTGTTGAGTCCCAGACTGACAGCAGTTCTCAAACACAGTTGAGCATCTTCAGGATAGGAACAGCTCTGTAATGGCTGCAAAAGGGCACTTTGCAGCGAGGGATTAATTTTATTTTATTTTATTGAGATAAATATTGCCAAGACTACACTAAAGATTTTAATGATATATGCTGAGCATGTGATTTGTATGTGATACCTCATACCTGGGTGGGAAAATTTCCTTTTTTTTTTTTTTTTTTCAGTAGAAAATGGCCACCTGCCATCACAAAATGCCAGTAAAAGCTGCAGAGCTCTTACTGCTTACTGCCTGCAGTGCTGAACTGCAAGACGTTTAGTGTTACCAGAAAAAGAGTCCTTGTGCATGTTTTTTATTGATCTTTAATAAAGCATATGTGGTAAGAGATGAAAGGCCCTTTTTTCCTAATGGCTCTTACACTGTTGGACGGCACAATTGCAGACTTCTGGTTCTACATTACGATAACGATAATTCTTGGTATTTTCCCAAAGATGTGTATGCTGCAGTGCGGCTTTTTTTTTCCTCTTTCTTGCTTCTTTTAATGGACTAAAAGCACTTGAGCATTTGATAAGGCATCAGCTTTCAACTTTCCAAGCCCTCAGTTGATACAGAAACTTGCTAAGTAAGGAAATTTTACTTTGTGCAGGATTTGGAGGCAGAATACTACCCAAAGGTAGTGCTCATCCCCTCACTACAAAATCCATAAGCTCTTTCTCCGTCCTTCAAAATACCTTCCTAATTGCAAAGATGAAACCTGGTGACATTACAGAACTAGGAGAGGACCCATTTCTGGTTATATCTCGTGGATATGTAGAGTTCTGTATGGCTGCTTGCAGAAGCACTATAAAGTTCTGGTTTTAGTAGCATAATGAGATATACTCAAGAAAGCAAATGCAGTGAAATTCAGATATTAGGTAGAAATCAAATGATTCATATTTTTTGAAATACAGTTCAGATCCATCATTGGTAAGGTTTCACTCCTTGTTTTTTTTTAATTGGTTAAATTTTTGTTCGTTTGATTTTCACACTCTGAGTTTTACCTTCCGTTTCCAGTCCTTTCAGGATTAGAGTTGATTGACCTATTTGCTATTTCTCAGCGTATTTGAACAAATGGGTTTGGTGTGGGGAGAATGTCAATGGCAGTCAGTGCAGATTTGGGTTGGGCCAGCACAGACTAACATGAATTTTGGTAGGTTGTGTGCCTTTACTTTTCCTTACCCCACCCAACTTATTTCTTAAAATCAGTTCTGTCGTCTCCAAGTGACTGGAGGTGGCCGTATGACTGGCGGTGTTTTTGCTCCCTTCTCTGCCATCCTGAGTGCTTGCTGCTCTTCAGTAACATCCCAGTTCTTCATTTTGTGGTTGCCAGTTTGGTGTTCCTTCAATAGGGAGAAAGAAAAACCTGAAAAGCTGCCTGCACCAAGGGGCAGTGACTGTGAAAATGTGAAATTAGAAACAGTCACAGGGTTTTGTTTGGTTTTTATGCATCACTGGGCACCAGTAAATTTTATGCACCGTTAACTCCGGGAGGTAAAAATATCATGATAACAGTTTCCTAGATATAGAAATATAGGTGACTTGGGTTTGTTTGAGATCAGATTGCATTTAATTTAATTCTGATTGTTTATAATGTTTTTGTTTTTTTTTTTTTTCTTTTTTAACCTCAGACTTTGAGTTGAAGCCATTACTGTATTGTGTATACTTTTTGTTGTTGTTGTTCTACTCATCCGTATTCCGCCCTAACAAAATCACTTACTTTTGCCTTCTCTTATTTCATTTTCAAAAATCTAATTCCAGGAAAAAGTCTGAAGCTTCTGCAGTCATGGCTAAAGCTGACCTCAAGCCAAAATCCATACGTCATGCCAAAAATTGGTCAGATGAGGTAGAGAATTTATACAGATTTCAGCAAGCTGGATACAGAGATGAGTTTGAATATAAGCAAGTAAAACAAGTTGATACGGTAAGATTAGGAACTCTGCAAGGGTTATTGCGTTAAACTTCTGTCTCATGTTAAATTATTAAGTAAAACTGATGGTGCCTCTTATTTTCTGTCATCAGGCTAGCTTCTGGTAAGTTTTTTTTTCTCCCTCATCTACTTGAATTCTTAAAGTATTATTAACTGTGTAGAGTAATTTATTTTGCAAAGTGAAATAGAAACACTCACCAGCCTGTGTTTTTGTTCCATATCTCTTACGCATTTAGAAGTGTTACAGATTTCTTCAAATAGATGTAGCTGCCATCTAAAAGACTAATTCATCTCTGAGGAAAAGAATATATCAAAGGTAGTTCTCTGTAATGTTTCCCAGTTCCTAAAGGGTCTATTGAGAGACGAAACACATTCATTGTCTGGGGACTCAGTCCTGTGTCACTGCTATCAGCTTCAGTTTTTCTGTTGAATTGCATGGTAGGATAGATAATCAGACCATGCACACCCAAAACTGGGTTTCTATCTATTTCTGAAACTGTCCCAAGTAGAAATGTTTGATGCCAGCTGTGGTAAAGGGAGTTGTGGAAGAGGCATTTGTCAGCTGAGCACATCAAGGACTTGGTCGTCTGGTTGCTAGAGTTAGTGGTAATACTCCTTAGCACATCAGATGAGGCAAGGAGTAATAGCCAGATATTCAGTGGCTACCTGAGATTCAAAAGAGCAACAAAGAGTTTAGTACAGCAAACAACCTGTTATCTTCATTGTATCTCTGTAATTTCTCTTCCAAAGCACCATATATAGCATGAAAAATTCAGTTTTAAAATACGTTAACCTCCTGTGCACCTAAGTGTGGAATGTTCCTAAGAAAGTCGTTCTTCATTCCTGTTAAAACATAGCAAAGTGTCAATGTGCATAATAAAACAGTTTTTATTTTGTTGTGGGCTCAGATACCGCCGTAAATGCTGAGTGTAAATTCCTGTGCAAAAGGAAATCCTGTAACTAGTGCGGTAGGATCAGTCTGCTCAAGATTTATGGCAGGGTGTAAACAATTAAAACCTCATAAAAGTTAAATAATATCGCTCATTCCAATTTAAAATGATTGTGCATTTTGTTCAGACTTGCCAGGATCTGGTGGTGGTTCTCTTTCAACTTACACATTTTCTCTGTATTAGGTTTCCATAATGCAGTTATGATTAATGATGCAATTATAATGCAGGTGTCATGAATATTAAGGCTCTTAGCTTCAGACAGAGAATGCAGATAACTGTACGTCTAATTAATAATGTAAGGAAACTACTACTTCTGGAATTCTCCAGTTAGAATGCTCTACTTAGACATCCTATTGTCAACTCTGCCTGGAAGAGAACTAAAATTCTTATTACATGATTTTTTCAAAGGTTCAAATTGATCAGAAGCAGCCACAGTTGTTCAAGCTGCAGATAGCTGCCTACCCAAGCCATAAAGCTGTTAAACTAAAGGCCTGAGCACTTGTATTTTTGAAGCTTCACACTTTGAATGCTGAACAGCACCAAGATGATGCTGGTGTCCTGCAGGACTGATCCTGCTGTCTTTGAGACCAGCTTTCACAGTGCACATAGCTCAATTTATCTGTATGAAATCACTAAGGAAATGTGTGATGTACACATTTTTCATGGTCAGAAGAATCCTGAAGAACCACTTAAGTGTGTGTCAGTCCTAGAGAAGTGGAATTTTACAGCATCTCAGATTACTGAATAAATGAATAGCATCAATATTTTATTCCTAGATAAATTCTAAAAGCTTTGAGTGGCCCACTTTCTAAATGACTCTATCAAATATTCTTAGATCCTTATTTCTAGACTTTTCTGATCAAAAAATTATTTATCCCAGACCAGAAAACTAGTTTCTGACATCAAGCAAATGTATAGCAAAGTGGTGTTCAGATGCAGTGAAGTTTTCTGATGGAAATGTACCCTATATTTTCTGCAATATAATGCACAGACATCATTCAGTGCAGGCTTGTTCTGGTGGATACACATATATCCTTTTATTCTATTTGTAGGTAGAGTGTTGGCCAGAAACTGGATTTGTTAAGAAGCTTCAGAGAAGGGACAATACCTTCTATTACTACAATAAGCAAAGAGAATGCGAAGACAAAGAAGTTCATAAAGTGAAAGTTTATGTTTATTAATTTTGTTACTGTTCTAATGTTTGCATTGTTCTATAAATCTGTTCGTTAGGATCTGTGAGTAAATGAGATTTGTGTAATCTGACTGAAGTACAGATGTCATACGTAGATAGAATGTGGAATGTAGGAAATGTAGAGTGACCTGGAATTCCCCTGGACAGGGGAATTTCATTTTTTTTTTTCCTGTTATAATTAAAGGTATTATTACTCCTAGTTACAAATGATTTGATATCAAAAATAAAAAAAATAAAAAACATGGCAAAGGGACGTCATGTATTTGGGCTGTGTGCAAAGTTCATTACAAGATGTCATTAATCTTTATTCTGAACAATATGAGCTCGTTGAGACTGACTTTGTCAGCCATGGTCTGTTGGTATAGCTAAGGATGAGGATCCAATGGGCCAAATTAAGGCCAAAAGGCTAACCAAAGTTCCCTTGAGAACAGCAGGAATAACAAGCAGAAAACTTTATTAAAGGATGCTGAACAACCAAGCCACAAGGACCAGTGCTGAACTGCAGATTTAAACAATTGGTTATTGAGATAGAGACTTACAACAAGAAATGTCTTTCTGAGCAATAGGTAAGGTACACCCAAAGTCTTTTTGTTAGGTATAAGTATTATTTACCTGAGAAGCAGTATTTAAGCAAAGTAGGAGCACGGCTGCCTCTTCCAGTTGCTCCAAAGCAAGGCCTCTGGAGCCCAGCAGCCTGGTGCCTGGGGACCCAGGGTCTCTGCGCAGCCTGAGGGACGTGGCTGCTGCTTTCCTTGTGCAGGGTCAAGCCAGTAGCAAAGCTGATTTCACATCCCACAGACACACAGGACACTGACATGACCCATCATACAGATTGCTACAGCGTGATGCCTTCAACAGCACCTACTGGCAGGATTCCTATGAAACAGAAGCCCAGCCACCTAACTCCCTTCTCCCTCTCCAGCTGGCAGAGCCAGGTCACTGGGTGCAGGTGCACACACAACTGCTCCAGGTTCACAAGCACATGCACTTCTGCAAATGACCTGAGTACCAGCACCGCCCCTCTGTGTTCCACTCACCTCATTCACTCAGGCTCCCTGCCAGTAGCTGGTTTTGGGAACACACACAGTCCCCATCCCAGGGGGATCCCCGCTGGTTCCACTGTCTGGCACTAGTTTCCACTGTCACACACACACACAGATCTCACCAGTGGCTGGCACTTAGTCCCTGCAGCACACATGAGAGGGAGAGTGCGATTACACAGAGAGAGTGTTAAGGTTTAATAAGAAAAGATTCATTAAGAAGGTAGGACAGGCTGTGGTGGTCAGGTGCAGGGCTCAGCCAGACAAGGATAACGACCAGTGCCATTTGACATGCAACCACCTCTTTTTACACCCTTTTTTGCATATTGTCCCTCTTCGATCTGCCTTGCCCTGCACGTTTTGCTCTGTGGATCCCACCACCACCCCGTCCTGTGTCCCAAAGCTCCCCCTCATTAAATTCTTAGCAGCTGCAATGTCCTGGTTGGTTTTCCTAGGAGTAGTGGTTCTAACTTGTGGATAGCCCAGCTATTAGTACAACAGGCAGGGTTTGTTTCTCATTAATGTCTTTGTGATTGCTTTGTTGGATCTATGCCCCAGAATGTTTGCTTATTGCTTCCTTTTATTCCTTTAGCATCCCAGTTTAGAAGTCCTTTATCAGCCAGCCCTGCTAGAATAAACATTCTCACACTTAGCAATCACTGGGACTGAGCAGGTTTGTTTCTGGTGTTTGTTCTGCAATTCGGAAGTCCTCAATCAGATAACCCCACTGGAATAAACATTCCCACATGCCACTTCTTTCCTTATCAATGAGTGCAACCCACCAGGTTTGTTTCTGGTCATTGTTAACACCAATTGGTCAGGGTTTCTGTCTGTAAGCGCTTGTTCTTTTTGTTTTCCTCCTCATCCCAAGTTTGCAAGGCCCCTAGTCAGCCAGTTTTAAGTCAGACAAATAAACAGCCTCACCTGCTTCAGAAATGCTGATTTTTGTAAGAGTTGGCAGATTCTTCTGGCATCGAGACAGTGAGCTGCCTAGATTTTATTACCAAAACTTTTAAGCACAGTGTGTGCGCTGAAAGGTTGAATCTCACTGTCATATTTAAAAGATTAGCAGAGTCAAAAGGAAAGAAAAGCCTCGTAATCAGTGCTGGAGACCAGCTTACAGGCATACCCTTCGGCAGCCTTCATGCTGTATTTGAGAGTTTGCTCACTTCATTATAAAACAGAAGATCTTGTGTTGATGGTGACAGTTTTGGTTATAATTGTCCTCTGCCATTTAGTTTGTATTCACATTTCAAGGCAGTTCATGCTAAATTTAAATTTACAACCCTTTCATTTGTTCAATTAATTTTTATCTGGGGCTGTGAAGTTAAAGGGGCTCATTTTCTGTTTAAAAAGAAGCAACTATGGGGTTCTTTCCTAAATGTGTGATATCAAGATAACATTAATCTAGCATAACGATGTTTACTGGAGTTACTATCCAGCTCTGCTTGCTGAGCATGAAGTTGATACTCAAGTACTAACAAGTCTTCATCTGTTACTGCCATGCTGGATGCATCACTTCTATCGCTTTTTGACTAAAAAAGTGTCAATATTTTATCTTGTTTCATACATCTTTAACTCAAATGTCTTGTCTGTCACCTCAATTCTTTCAAGCATATTGAAAGCTGTCAGCTTACTTGTGTCTTACCTTCAGGTCTCCAAGTTGTAAAAAAGGATCGGAAGGGGGCTATCGTGGAAGTCCTGCTTCATTTTCAGGGTGATGCTCCAGTTCATGTGGTTTATCTATAGCCTGTACTTCTGAATGTCATTACAAGAACTTCATGCTCGATTTTAGTAACTTTAAAAAGAAAAAGGAAAACATTTCTCCATTCTATTGCCTGGAG
The DNA here is from genome assembly GCF_011077185.1 of Oxyura jamaicensis. Taxonomy (NCBI): domain Eukaryota; kingdom Metazoa; phylum Chordata; class Aves; order Anseriformes; family Anatidae; genus Oxyura; species Oxyura jamaicensis. The sequence goes on from NC_048893.1 coordinate 7,045,718, forward strand.
ATAAAAATATGTACCATTTTATTAATTAGACTCCTAAGAAAAAGTAATTCTGTGGAAGTGCTTTCATTGTACTCACTGCTGGTCCTGCAGGGCAATCTGCAGTGCTTCCAGTGAACAAATGGGTGGCAGGGCTCCCTCTTAGCAAGTATTCAACCAGCTACCCACTGGAGTACATGGTCTCATTCTAATTCACTTCACGGCTTTGTGAAGGGCAAGGATGAATGTTTTCTGTGCTTGTTGAAGCTCATAGAAGGTGGTAAAACAAACTTTTCCAAGACCTACTTCTCAGGCTATTCAACAGCTACGAGGGAAATGGCTAAGCTGCAGCCTCTCTGAATTCATCAGCTACAAGGAGGGAATAAAGGCTGTATTTTTGTGTTCTTGAGTGAATTTCAATGTTTTCAGCCTTTACATGGATTTATTATGCAACAGCATTGTCTGAAAGTGATGTTATAGACATATGATTGCTTTACAGTCACAGCAGTGCAGTTACCACACAGAACAGCAGTATAAACATTTTATTACTCACTTTGGTACCTGAGTGGACAAATCCAGCTCCGAAGACACTGGAACCTCAACTTCTCAGTGTTTAGACATGGTTCCTTTAGATGTTAAAGAGGATTGACTGGCTTCAGACTTGGTAAAGACAACTTTAACTCAACAGCTGTTGATGTCACTGGGCCTCACACTTCAAAAAAAGGGGAACCTGTCTGAAAGCAGCTTGAATCACGTTGCCTTGTTTTCTTTTCATGTTATATTGCCCTTGTTCCACTGACTGTTACTGACGTGTGGGAGCTGCTTCTTTTCAGCCTCCCTGTGCTCACGCTGTAATGACTTACACTGCTCTCAGTAAAGCGTTTTCTTTCTTGTTGCACTTGAGACTTTGCATTTTCTTGAAGCCCAGCATGAGGCCCAGCACACTCCCAAGAAGCAGGGGAATGCCTGCTGGAGGGAGAGGTCCAGGCTGGCACCAAAAAAATTGCAGTGTGACTTTGAACAAGCATAACCTTTTTTTTTTTTTATGGGTACTCCATTCAGGGAGTGCATTTACATATCTCAGTGCTGGGATACAAAATCTTTGCTCCTTGGTGCTTTTGTGGATTTTTTTTTTCCTCTCCCATACTTCAAAGCTTCAATATTCTTCCATGTGCTAGAGATGGAAAATTGGGGATTCCTGCCAGGGGCAGCTCCCCAGGCTCCCAGCCCAGTGCACCCAGGCGGTCTCTCCACCCCTAGCAGATGGATGGGGCTGCCCTTTTCTGCTGGGGTCCAGCCAGGAGCAAGGCTGAGCACATGCTCTAGAGAGGCTCATCACTGTGTGCTCATGCTCACACACTTCCTGGCTTCACAGATCCCTGGAAAATCAGCAAGGCCTCTAGCTCTGTCCAGTGCCCGTACCCAGGCTCCCTGACCTGTCCCAGCCCTTGATCCTTTCCAGCTGTGGGTTTTCTACTCACCAGCCAGTGCAGCCAGAAGTTTGCAAGCAAATTGCAGGCACATGGGGCTGAAGTCACCAGGGAAAGAAACAGCCAGGCTGCTGCAGGTGCTGGCACACAGGGAGATGACACAAAATACAGTAAAAATGGGATTGAATAAGGAGTCAGGCGCAAAGCTCAGACAGGTGAGTACCCCTCTATCCCTTCTCCTTGCCACCTTCTCCTACTCCATCCTGATCACGCCCTTTCCATGTCTTTGATTGTACCCCTGAACATCCCATAGCAAATTTTATGCAGTTCTGAGGTTCTGAGTCCCCTGCTTTTTAACTAGGAGGATTTCAGCATAGGAACCATTCCCTCAGTGTACAAGGATGAGCTCAGAACTACATGAAAACCCTAAAATATTCAAGAAACCTACAATTCCCTAGTTTTTGCATCTTGTAGAAATCAATTTAAGGGACCTTCAAGGAGTAGGAATGATGTTAGTAATCCTGGTAACCAGCTATGCTTTTTGATTTTTTCTAAAAGATAAATTGAGAAAGGACTTGCAAAACAGCTATCCAGTTTAAAATCTCACAGAATAAATAAACAGGCACCTTCCCTTGTGGTTTTGTCACTTATTTTTAAGAAGGTATCAGAAAGATCAATTTTTGCTTTTAAATTAAAAGACTGAACGATATTTACAGTGGGGTGACTCTAAGAAAATAGTGCCCCAAGCCACCTCAAATAAAATAACCAATGGTACTCACACTAACAATATTTCCTCCTTCTTAACAGTCATAAACCAAGGCTGACCTTGCCTGGATTCATTCTTTTAACTTCCCACCAGCCACTGCCTGAGGAGTCCTGGCCTTCGTTACTCTCACTGCTATCACCTGCTCGTTGAGTTCGTGCGTAGTTAATTTAGCACTTCCCTTGTTTGCTATTTCTGGGGTACTGAATTGTCCTTCACCAACAGCTCACTGCCCCAGGTGCTCTCATTTCTCATGTCCTCACACCAGGGAAAGAAATGCCTCAAAACAGGAGGAGGAGGAGGACAAGGAAGGGAGGGGAACAGGGCACACATCGAGGGAAGGATGAGTGAGTGTGGGCAGTCAACCAGGCAGCGCTTCGGAGAGATTTTGTACCATAGAAAGAAACCTCCTCCCTCACTGGCAGGCACTCAGCAATCCCTAGGTGGGAAGCGGGACGTGGGCCCAGCTCCTCGCCACAGATGTTTGCCTTTGGCAGGAGCACTCCAACGCCTCAGCCAGAGGAAGGTGTCCTGCCTGGGCACTGTGCTGCTGGCAGCTGCTGGGCTTGGCAGGTGGATGGAGCAAAAAGCAGGCAGGCTTGATGTGAGCCTGGCTCTTCAGTCCTGCTCAGGATGCCTGTGAGACAGCATAGAATCACAAAATAGAATCACAGAATCATTAGGGTTGGAAAAACCCTCCAAGATCATCTGGTCCAACCACCCTCCTACCACCAATGTCACCACTAAACCATGTCCCCAGGCACCACGTCCAACCTTTCCTTGAACACCTCCAGGGACGGTGACTCCACCACCTCCCTGGGCAACCTGTCCCAACGCCTGACTACTCTTTCTGAGAATAAATGTCTCCTCCTTTCCAACCTGAACCTCCCCTGGTGCAACTTGAGGCCATTCCCTCTAGTCAGCTGCCCTGAGGGCCTGCTTGTCCCAGACATATGGATCTGGGGGGAACCCCCCAGTGTTGGGATGTGGGTGGGGAGCCAGCAAGCAGGCTGCGGACACCAGGACATGGGTGCTAGGATGTGCATGGAGAGACGGGCTGGAGCCATACATGCTCAGCGTGAAAGATCACAACGCTTGCAGCTACAGAGGTTTATATGAAAGGTCACCGGATTAACATTTTGTCGGGCCGCAGCACTATTTCAATGGAGAAACTAGATTTATACACCTGGAGGATGAGTTCAGAAGCGGTGTTTAGAACAGATATTAGTTGATAAAATGAGAATTGCGAGCAGATTATTGACAACACAAGGCGATAGAAGCAGATGAAATATAAAAGCTTAATTATGCTATTAATATTAAGATTATATTAAAATGTCATTCAGAACATTAATTTAGGAATAGCTTCTCTGTTATTTACAGTTTTACCACTTGTATTTATCTTTTTATCTTTACAATTTGCTTCAATCCTTTTTATCTTTATTTTACCATTTGTATCTATCAATCAATTTTACTACTCGCACCTATCAGATAGAAAACAAACAATCAGAGAACAACAACAAAACCCACCAGCAAATTCTTCTAATTCCTGCTTTTCTATATCAGAGCAAAGTAGGAGGTTCCATCTGTGCTGGAGGCATTTTCTTCACATTTTCTTTATATTCATATAAAGAAATATTATATATATATACAATATGAAGCATTTCTCTGTTTGAAGGTTGTTTTTTCTTTCTTTTTTTTTTTTTCTCAGAAAAAAAGAGATTTCTCTAAATTATCAAGTGCTGTGCCTCTTTCAGTTGAGATTTTTCAGGCATGAAGGAGTAGATGGAAAGCTTCTGTGACACACTCAATAAGATGATGCGAGAGAGGGAGAATCCACAGTCCTGATGAAACTCAAACTGCTGGAAAACATAAGGGAGAGATTTGATTATAATGAGTAATTCAGACAGTACACCCCTGACTCTGAACATTTCAACTCTTTTATTTGTTCAGTCTCTCAAAGATTAAAACATCAATGTGCAAAAAGTCAAATGAATTGCTTTTTGGTGAAACACTTAAAACCTGCTGCATTTCCCAGTTCTGAGGGATGCCACGGGCTGGGGCTGCGTGGAGAATGTGTGAGCCCACATCTCCCTCTGCTGACTGCCCTGCAGCTCCCCCAGACCCCTTCTTTATTGCATATGATAAAACCTGTGATTTTTATTTTGATATTTTTTCTCCTGCTGATGGGCTAACACCCTCTCCCAGCCAGTGCCCACAATGTCCATGTGCTGGGAGGATCTGCTTGTCTTGGGCTCCTCACATCAGCCCCAGTGACAAGTGCTGGTGTGCATCATTTTGGTGATGCTGTATTCCCCTTTGGGTCTGACTGCCACTGGACTTTTCCATTCACCCTAAAATAATACATGAATTCTTAAAGGAAACTCTCCAATAACAGTAAGGGAGAGACTCAAATAGAATTGCTATAAGCCAGCAAGGAGCTTTAGCTAGATTTCTAGATTACAAATAGAGTATGCAGAAATAGTTTTGCTGAATTTGGGGTTTGTTGTTTCCATTTGAAGATGTCTGTAACTCCACTTGATGTCAGTTTAGAGATCCGTTGGTCCTTACAGGCAGCTACTAAGTAAACTTGACTATGGGAACTGCAGTACATAAAGGGTGTGGCTCCTGTTTTCTTCCCCCAGGCAACCTTCAGAAACCCCATGTCTTCTCAGCAGGGCACGTCCCTGTGGCACGTGCAAAGGCAAAAGCACAACCCCAGCATCACAGGACTTGATAGAAAAACTCACATCCTTTTCTATGCAGGTGACACCAGCAATGCCACAAGTTGTCCAGCTGTTTTTCCCACTGATGGTCTGCCAGGGTTGGGTGAACCTCTCCACAGATGGAGATGAACACACTTCTTTCGGGAGATCCCAGTGTCATAATGGTTTGTTCACTTTTTTCTTCTTCCACAGCATTTCTTGGGGTGGCTGTTTGATTATTTGTTAGGACAGAGATGAATTTAAAGTCCATTGTAACAAAGCAGGTTTGATAATCAGGTTTCCTTTGGACTTGAAATCAACGGCAAAAAATAGCTCCTGAGTCCTCCAGGAATTTTGGTTTGTGGAAGCTTTGTTAGAAAGCTCCAAAGAAAACCACATCTGTACAAAAAAAAAAAAAAAAAAAAAGAGCATGCCAAGTAGAACAGCCCAAAGGCCATCGTGCTGGGGGCTGATTTAATGGTGCAAAACCCAATTACCAGCCTGTAATCACTAACTGCGATGCTGAGAAGCTCAAATTGCTAAGGGGAAGGAGGTGGCAGAGCAGTGGCTGCTGCTGCTGGAGCCAGGACTGAGATAAATGGCAGCAGAGAGCCAGCACTAACAAAGAGCTAAGGAACGAAGTGATGCATCACAAAACCCAGTGCATCAGGCCACTTGGAAGGACCTGCAGAGCTGAGGATGGTGCTGCCTGCTGGCAGCCAGCTGATGAGTTACAGGGGCAGCAGCATCAATGGCAAGGATATACAGATAGCTTTGGGATATGTTGAAATTTTCATATGTGTGCTGAATTAAATCTTCACCCATAGAACTGGAAAAAACACATGATGGCCTTCAGAATAAGTAAAATATTAGAGAGAGTTTGTTGTTCTTTATGAGTGTGTGGAGCTGATGTTCTGAAAAGCCTTCAAAGCTCTCTGCAATTTATGTGCCAAATCTATTTCTTGGAAGCAATGCCAAGACTATTTTTGGGAAAGGAGAGCTCCAGCTTAGTGTATAGCCTTGGAACAGCTCTGACACTTAAAAACAGCCGGCTGTGATAAATGTAAAGCATACTAAGCTAGAGCAAGGGAAGGGAAACTACATATAGCCTGATCAGAACAAACCATTGCCATGTTAAACCATCTGACACTACTTTATATATTATTTTAGCCATTAAAAACAACAACAAAATAACGGTTAGGCTTTTATTTCTGAGCAGAAAAGCTTACCTGCTTTTCACTGAAGATTGTTATATTTATTTTAAATTGTAGAAAGAAGTGACTCAGTGTTACAGGGCATCAAAATTGTGGCAGTCAAATCATGCCTGACAAATTTGGTAGCCTTCTACAGTGACAGGTGGTGTTCCTCAGGGGTCAGTACTGGGACTGTCGCTGTTTAACATCTCTGTCAGCGACATGGACGGAGGGATTGAGTGCACCCTCAGGAGACTGGCCAACAACACCGAGCTGTGTGGCGCGGTCGACACGCAGGAGGGAAGGGATGGCATCCAGAGGGACCTGGGCAGGCCTGAGAGGTCGGCCTGTGGGAGCTTCGTGAGGTTCAACAAGGCCGAGTGCAAGGCCCTGCACCTGGGCTGGGGCAATCCCAAGCACAAAGATGGGCTGGGTGGGGAATGGATGGAGAGCAGCCCTGAGGAGGAGGACCTGGGGGTCTTGGTTGACAAGAAGCACAACACAAGCCAGCAATGTGTGCCTGCAGCCCAGAAAGCCAACCATGTCCTGGGCTGCACCAACACAGCGTGGGCAGCAGGGCAGGGAGGGGATTGTCCCCCTCTGCTCTGCTCTCTCAGACCCCACCTGGAGCCTGCGTTCAGCTCTGGGGCCCAGCACAAGGACAGGGATGTATCAGAGCGAGTCCAGAGGAGGCAACGAGGATGATCAGAGGCTGGAGCCCCTCTGCTCTGGAGCCAGGCTGAGGGAGCTGGGGGTGTTCAGCCTGGAGAAGAGAAGGCTCCGGGGAGACCTCACAGCAGCCTGCCAGGGCCTGAAGGGGCTGTAGGAAAGCTGAGGAGGGACTCTGTGTCAGGGGGTGTGGGGGTAGGACAGGGGCAAAAAGCTTAAAACTTAAAAAGAGAAGATTTAGGTTAGCTATAAAGAATAAATTCTTCCCTCTGAGGGCGGTGAGGCCCTGTCCCAGGCTGCCCAGAGGAGCTGTGGCTGCCCCATCCCTGGCAGTGCCCAAGGCCAGGCTGGATGGGGCTTTGGGCAGCCTGGGCTGGGGGGAGGTGTCCCTGCCCATGGCAGGGGGTGGCACTGGGGGGGCTTTGAGGTCCCTTACCACTCAAACCATTCTCAGATTCTGTGCATGTTCTTGTTTTGAACTTGACGGTAGCAGCTTTATTATTATTATTATTATTATTATTATTATTATTTTCAGACAACAGAGCCTGATTCTTTTTCAAAAAATCACTAAGGAAATGGGGGAAGATCTTTTTATCAGTTGTTCATTTCTGTTAGGTAGCAAAGAGGATCTCTTAAGTTTAGAAATGTAGTGGAAAACCTAAACCACCGTTCTGTTGTATGACCTGTCATGCCAGTGAGCATCTGTGGAAATGCTGTGCAGCCACCCTGCACACCCATGCTGCACTGCTGCCCCACAGCGTAAGGTACGGAATATCCTTTAAGGACATTTATGGCATTTTCACTGATGATGAGACATATTTTGAGTGCTAACATAAATGTTAAGGTAGAGAGGTCTTCAACCACATGTGCCAGGACTGGAGGCACGGTCCCATTTTCCAAGGGGGATTTCAGAAGTTTGACATTGAATACTGAAATATGAGCTCGGTGGATATGTGAGAGAAAACCAAAACCACACCAAAGCCTGAGCCTACCCTTAGATTCATGAGTTGTGTATCAGCCTTGTGATGACGGCAGGGTTTGCTGCTGGAGCTCTGGCTGCAGGAGTGGGACCACACCAAATGCATTAAAGTGCAGCGGGTGGAATAGGGCTTGCTGCCAAATTGATCCTTTTGCTGAGCTTGCACTTGTAGAAAGAGGACTTCAGGTTTAAAAGGACATCAGGTTTCCAGGCCAATTCCCTTCTCACACCTCATATTCCTTCTCATAAATCAAACTCCATCCTTAAAGCACTTTGGTTTTCTGTTCCCGCAGTTCCACCTAAGAGGTTGTCCTAAGCTACCGTCCTTCAATTGACTGCAATCTCCCAGTCTGAACACGATACTACAGGTGCATCATTCAGTCATTTGTTTCTGTGCCAGCATAAACTATTAGATTAAACATTTTATCTAATTCCCTAGCATTTATTCCTTCCTGTGTTGTGTAATAAAAAACACAGTATCCCTCTTGGCCTCTCTGTTGCCAGGCTAACCAAGCTGAGCTTTTTCATCTTCCTGAGTAGGACAGACTCTGACTTGTCATCCATCCTACCACTGAGCTCCTCTCTGACCTGTTGCAGAACAGAGTAGTCTGTCCTGAGCTTGAGTGACAAAAACAATGTCCAGACTCCAGATGGAAGCTCACTGCTACCTTGTACGGTGGCAGAAATCACTCATTTTTCCTGTGGAAATTCCTCACCTAGGATCACAGCAGCCTCTGCCTCAGCTATACCACGTCACCTCATGAATATCATATGACTGACACAGAAATCTTTTTCCTCCTCTTCCACTTATGACAGACAAATCTCATCTTTGGGCAGAAATCCCTGCTAGTCCTTAAACAAATGATGAGTCTTGATACGCCCGCGCTGCTCTCACTGCTGTTATTCCCTCACAGCCCTCAATAAACAATCTCTCAAAGAAACTTTTGAATCTTAGCTTGTGTTTTTCCCTTCCCTGCGGACTCGTGCTACAAAGAGTCATTCATCTCCAGTCTCTGGAGGAATTCAGCTGCATCGTGCCCTGACAGAGAGAAGGAAACTCGTGAACAGGACCACGTGCATGAACCAGAGGTCTCGCTGAGATAACTGCTGCCACAGACTAGGATCTTGTGGAGAAGCAGACCGGCTCCCATGGGACGTTTGTCACCTAATGATCTAAATTTGTCCTATTGAGGAGGTCCCAGCTGAACAAGATGCAGCATTTGCCAAACAAGTGTCATCCAGCGACAGAGACACAATCTATCGGGCCATTTGTACTATGAAACCAGATGCTCAGCTGAGTCAGCTGCTAAATCTGCTGTGTGCTCTTGGATCCAATGCATTAAAGGCTCAGCCCTTGCTCTCATCAAATGAGGGTTGCTGCCTCCTAACGGAATGTGTTCCCCACATTTTGGTACATAAGGTCCAGGTGGGAGATGCAGGCTGGTTAAGAAGACATGTAGCATTTTTTTTTTTTAAAAAATAGATATTCCAGCAAACCATGGGCTGAGTAACTCTCCTCTTCTGACAGCAGCATGGACACCTGAACACTTTTTGCCCTTCAAGGTGCGTTTGGCTTGTCCCAGGGCTATGTGACAGCTCACAGGAGTACCATCTATCACAAACCACCCCTGTGACATTGGGGCTGCTCCTGTAGGCACCATAGCATTGTCTCACCGGGACTGTGATCCATCTCTGCAGACCACAGACTACAGCATCCTGGAGGTCAACCTAGTGGATATTATCTACTGGCATTTGGTAAGAAAAAATATTGTTCTAGAGATCTAAGGATGAAGTCCAGTCTTCTTACTCCTGATCAGTCTAAGAGATAACCTCCATACCAAAATCTTAGAGCTTCACATGCTGGAGGCCCTGATGATGGGTAAGGAAGGAAACAATAGAAAGGGAGTTTTTGATTATTTTTGTCCTAGAGGGACATAAATCAGTTTGGGTGAGGGGCCCAAACCTGAACACAGTATTTGAGGTGTGGTACTCAAGTGAAACCAACGGTGAACACCAGATAAATGGTTTTGTTGGTCTTATGAGAACCAGCTATTGTAGGGTGTGTTTGAGTGCCATTGGTTGGTGTCTTCATCTCATCTATTAATGCTTTACATGTTCAAGTAATAGTTTGTGTTTTCATCAGGTTATGGTTATATTTTGCATCTGTGCTTAATTTTGGTGAATAGTCAATAGCTGTTGAAGACAGTTGTGTCCATTTTGAGCCCTAACTCCAAGCATAAATGCAGTATGTGATGCAGGAGACTTCCATGCTCCCTCTTCTCCAGCCAGACCTGACACAAACCTTGGTATTTATCTGGGCGGAGATAGAGGGTGCTTGGGAATACATGCAGGTGCTGAAAAATCAGTGAGAACCCAACTGCGACATTTCCGTAGGTCAAGTACACCTGCATGTCGGTAGGAAACACCTCTCACCCCGTGGGATTTTTTTTTTTCTGAGTGGATCAAGATGACATGAAGAGTCTCTCCATGAATCCTGGAGACCCTCCGTCACCAAACAGCAAGCGTGGGAGCAAACGCCGGAGGGTTACAGGAGGTGTTTCCAACTTTCCATCCAACACTTCAGCTCGGGGCAAAGTCAAGCTCAGGACAAAGTGAAGGAGGAAGCTTGGTAATTTTCTGGCTTTGCTTGAATTCAGTATCATTCAGCTTTGAAGTTGCGGTGCTTTGGTCTTCAAGTGCATTGACCACGAGAGGCTGAGTGGCGATCAAGTGGCGCCAGGCCCCTGTGTACACAGCACGAGCCCCGGGGCCAAGCAGCGCTGGCACCACTTTCACCTCCGTGGCTGAAATGTTTCGCAAGAAAAGTGACTGCTTTCATGGCTCACTTGCCCAAGAGCTCCTCCAAGCAGTCGCCAGTGGTTAAAGGGAGACCTTGGATGGAGGGGTGAGCGGCTACAGGGCCCCCAACCAAACGGTATTTGTGGCTTTGTTGTTTTTTTTTTTCCTGGTCTTTTATTTAGTGGGGTTTGTCTTTCAAAGCCCCTGAGAGGTCTTGGAGATGACAGCAGGTAGTAGTGGGGAAGCAAGGTCAGGAGGAAACAAAAGAGCCAATTTCAATGAAAAAGTTAAATCTGTCCTGGGAGCCTCAATATTTACTGCATCTTAATTGCTTTATTTTCATCCTAAGATGCACTTGGAGAAATGTGGCCATGATGGTCTGGGGATATCCAAGAGGAGACTTGTCTTGTGAGACCAACTGATGTAGTTACAAAAAAATAAGTAATAAAAATAATCAGGCTTTCATGCACACAAACCCATCTTCAGCTGTGAAAAAGCAGCTACCAGCTACCAGCTAAGTGGAGGCCCGGAAAGTCTGCACCGGGTGTCACTTGGCAAGCACGGGCAAAACCTTGGCTAAGGGATAGAGCAAAAATATTCCCTTGTCACGAATCTCAGCTCCAGGAGTAATCACCGCATTTATCTACTTCATGTGCTTAACACAGGCAAATTGAGAGACCCTGCAAGCTCATTTTTGAGCTCTGCCAGCATTAGATGTCTGAAAAAAAAAAAAAAAAAAAAAAAAAAAAAAACAACAAACACAATAGCAATAATAAAAAATGAATCTGTTGAAGTCATGGTATCTGCTTCAATAATGAGATTTGCTAAAATAACGTGACTTTTTTAAAGAGCCAGCTCAGTGACCTTCACCTGCCTCCTACTGCTGAGCCGCACAAGTTTTCCTCTGCATCACAAGCCAGAAACTTTCAGGAAAAAAAAATAAATGGAATAAAAGTAGAAGAGAGTGAAATAGAATAGAATAGAGTGAAATAGAATCTAATTGAGTTGAGTTGAATCAAATCGAATTGAATCAGATAGAACAGAACAGAATAGAATAGGAGTAAAATAGAATAGCATAAAATTAATAAAGTAAAATAGAATAGAGTGAAATGAATGAAAATAAAACCACAGAATCCCAGAATGGCCAAGGCTGGAAGGGACCTCCAAAGATCACCCAGCCCAACCCCCGGCCAAGCAGGATCACCTAGAGCACACTGTGAAGGATGACATCCAGGCAGGTTTTGAATATCTCCAGAGAAGGAGACTCCACAACCTCTCTGGGCAGCCTGTCCCAGTGCTCCGTCACCCTCACAGTAGAGAAGCGCCCCCTCATATTGAGCCAGAACCTCCTGTGCCTCAGTTTGTGCCCGTTGTCTCTCCTCCTGTCGCTGGGCATCACTGAAAAGAGACCGGCCCCATCCTCTCGACACCCTCCCCTCAGATATTTACACACATTGATGAGGTCTCCCGTCAGGCTTCTCTTTTCCAGGCTAACCAGGCCCAGCTCTCTCAGCCTGTCCTCCTACAACAGGTGCTCCCATCCTCTGATCAGCTTCGTAGCCCTCCTCTGGACTCGCCCCTGGAGCTCCATGTCCCTCTGGTACTGGGGAGCCCAACTGGGCACAGTGCTCTCGGTAAAAATGAAACGAAATGGAATAAAATAACGGAATCAGAATATCCTGAGTTGGAAAGGACCCACGAGGATCATCGAGTCCAGCTCCTGGCACCACAGAGGTCTACCCAAAAGTTCAGACCTATGATTAAGAGCACAGTCCAAATGCTTCTTGGACTCCGACAGGCTTGGTGCCGTGACTGCGTCCCTGGGGGGCCTGTCCCAGTGCGCGACATTTTCATAAAATGAAATAATGAAATGAAAAGAAATAATGAAATGAAATGGAGTAGAATGAAATGGAATGAATGAATAAATAAACAAATGAAATGAAGTAAAATAAAAGGGAATAAAATAAAATAAAAATAAATAAATAAAATGAAATAAAATGGAATAAAATGAAATAATGAAATAATGAAATGAAAAACAATAGAATGAAATAAAATAAAATGAAATAAAGTGGAATTTAGAATTTTGGAATATTGGAACACAATAAAATAAAGAAAGAAATAATGAAATAAAATGAATTAAAATAGAATGAAATAAAATGAAATAAAATGGAATAAAATAAAATAAAACCAACCAAAGCACAACCAAAGCAGCGGCACAAGCTCCCCTCCCTCCCCCGCGGTGCCCCCCCCGTGTGCGCACAGCGGCCGGGCGGGGCCGGGCGGCGCAGCCCCCTGCAGAGGGGCCGTACCGTCCCGAGCCGCTCCGTCCCGAGCCGTCCCGAGCCTCTCCGCTCCGCTCCGTCCCGAGCCGTCCCGAGCCGAGCCGGGAGCCGCGGGCCCGCCGGTGGCGGTGGCGGCGCGGTGCGGAGCGGGGCGCAGCATGAGGCCGCGGCCCCCCCCGCACCATGGAGGGCTTCGCCGCCCGCACCTACGGCACCGGCGGGCCGGACAGCCGGCCGCTCTTCGGGGAGACCTCGGCCAGGGTAAGGGGGTGTGCTGGGGGGGGCCCCCCGAAAACGGAGGAGGGACCCCCCCGAGGTGGGAAGCAGCCCCCCCGGGGGGAAGGGCAGAGGGAGGGGTCCCCAGCGGTGTCCCCCCTTGCTCTATCCGGGGGTCTGCGAGAGCAGAAAGCCCCGGAGCAGCCTCCCCCCAGGTCCCCACCTGATGGAAAGAGGCTGCCCGAGACCTGGGAGAGAAATAAAGCAGGGGAACAAACAGAAAAATCCGCAAAATAAGAAAGAATCGACCCCCGCCCCCTCTCCCCCCCCTTCCGCCCGGGGCAACCGCCGAGGGGGCGCCAAGGGGGGAGAAAAAAAAAAAAAAAGAAAAAAGAAAAAACCAAAAAGAAAAACGACCCAACCCCCCCAAAAACAAACCTAAGGCATCCCAAAATCCTAAGAGAAAAATCACCCTTTGAATGACCAGTATTATAAATGAAAAAATAATTAAACCCCACAGCCCCCCTCCTAATTAGTCCCTGAAATCAAAAATACAAAAATGTCCTGCCCAATATCCCACCCCCCAAAAAATAAAGCAAAAACCACAGCTCCAAAATAATCTCCCAAAGCCCTCCTCCAAATAAGAGAAGCTCCCCAACTCCCCCCCTCCAAAAAAAAAACACCAAACTTCCAGATAACGCCCCCAAAGCACCCTCTGGTCCCCCAGCCCCGATGGGGAGCAGTGGGTTCAGGTGCAGGGAGCCCCAAGGTTTGGGGAAGGGGTTTGTCCCCCCCCTCCCTGGGGCTTTGACCCCGTTGAGCTGCATTTTACCGATTTTCGGGGTTTTTGCTGGGGGGCTCCCTTTGGTGCCCCCCTGCTGATCCGGGGTGCACTGTGGTGGGTGACGTGCGGCGGCACCGGCTCCGCAGGTGTCAATCCCCTGTAATCCCCCAAAGCCGCCCGGCTTTGGGGTGGGGGCCGGGAGCTGTGACGCGGGGGTGTTTATGGGGTCAGACTCCCTCCTAAACCCCGATAACCGGGGGTGCAGGTGGTTCCCGGATCGGGTTCGAGCCCTGTTAGGAGAGAGCAGCCAGCGATGTGCGTGTGTCCGGGGGAATGCAGGCTGAAATGATACGGGGTTGTTCCTGGGGGGTGCAAAATGGGACCCCTGCTGTGGGCTCGGGACCTGCAAGGGGCTGGATGGGGGGTGAGGGGACCTGTGTGGGGTGGTTGGTTCACAGCTGGGGGGATTTGGGGAAGCCACAAATGGGGTTTGGGGGAGCTGCCATAACCGGGCAGGTCCTGGGGTCTCGGTGGTGCCACCGGAGCCTGGCAGTGGGACTGGCCATGCAGGTGTTCTGCCAAACCCCCATATCTCCGTCCCCGGTCCAGCCTTTGATCCTGGACTTCTGTGGTTCCCCTTCTTTGATCCCTTTTCTCCCCTTTGATCCCCTTCTCTCTGTGGTTGCGGCTCTGCTTGCAACGGGTAGAGGAAAATAGGAAATACTGCACATCGGTTCATGTGCTCGGATGTGGATCCAGCACCCCATACCCATCCAATGGGGCCCCACTGATTTTTATTTTTTATTTTTTATTATTTTTATTTTTTGGGGGGGGGGGGAAACCTGTTGTAGGGGGCAGGCAGCGAGTGGTCTCTCGGTGGCAGAGGCACAAAGGCTCCCTGTGCTGCGCTGAATGGTTCCTTCGGGAATTCCCGGGGGTTGCTTAGGAACAAACGCTGGAGAGGTCCGGAGCTGGCAATGTTCTGTCTCAAAACCGGTGAACTTTGCCTCAAAATGGGAGCAGGTCTGGAGGAAGCGCACGGGCATGCTGCTGTTGGAGGCGGCGGGACATCAATCTGCTTTTTGGCACGGGCAGGGAGCGGCCTTGGCCATGGGATGGGGCTGGGGGCTTCTCAGCCAGCTGGTGGGGTGGGAAGGACCACAGAGATGTGCAGAAAGGGGTTTGGGACCTTTAGGCATCCCAATGGTGTCCAAATTAATGAAGCAGCTTCAGAAGGGAGACAAAGCCCTTCTCTCTGCCCTGCTTTTCTCCCCTAGCTGCCTCCTCGTCTCACCTTCTCGCTCTCCTGGTCCCCAAGCCAGTGGTTTGGGGCTGAAGCCAGCCTGTGGGGTCAGGATGGAGCACGGGAGGAGGACCGCAGCGAGGTGGTGTTACCCCGGTGTTATCCTGCCGAGAGACGTAAATTCAGCTGCAGTTACCATGGCTGCAGCCATAGTAGGAGGCAGAGCGACACGATGGCACCAGCGGTAAAGTGGCAAAGGGACAGAGCATCCCAGCTGTGGGATTTCTTGAGGAAGAAGTTAAAAGCAGAAGCTGCTTGGGTTCCTCCGTGACGGGAACGTTTAAATACAGCCGGGTGGATGCTCTCAGGGAGGCTGAGAGGCACAAAACAGAAGCGAGGAGCTAGTGAGGATGTCTCCGAGTCCTGCCGTGCTCAGTGGGGCCGTGAGCTTGGCCCCTGTTGAGTGTGGAGTTGCTGATGTAAGGCACAAAATGCGAGGTGTCACCCTCCGGGGACCCAAGCCCGTTCCCCCATCCTGCCCGAGGCCGCAGCCAGGAGCTTGTTCCCTGTAGTGATGAACCCTGGCGGGTCCTTGCCGAGGGGGTCCCTGCGGCACCTGTCATAATAAGGTGATGCTGAGCCTGGAAAAATAACTCCCTGGGCTGGCTGTGTGGTGGTGTGTGGTCCTGCTCGTAGGGCACCACGCATCGCGGCCCCTGTGTGAGCATCTCCCGGGCAGGACCACGCTCCAGGACACGGCCCGGAGGTGAAAGGCTCCGTCAGCCCCAATCCCCTTAACCGTCTCGGCCTCTGCTTGTGTATTTTTAACCTTTTTGCTGCGCTAAGCCGCCCGGAGCTGAAGTGTCAGCGGGGAACGCAGCCTCTCGCTGCTTTGCCGAGCCTGGGATTGCGGGATCAGGGGCTCTAATCTCCAGATCCTGAAATACCTCGCTCTGCCGGCGGCGTGTTTGGAAAAAATTTAGCACCCCCGGGTTTTACTGTGGGGAAAGCCTGACCCACGGGGACCTGCAAAAGTGCTGCAAAGCGGCTCCACCACCGGCATCCAGCCCCCGCTTGTCTGCTGCCTAATTTGTCCCCTGCCAAGTCTGGGGTTAATTCAGAGAAATGTAACCCTGAAATTTAATACCATTTCTGTACGGTATCTCCTGTCCCCAGGTGTGTCCCCACGGCCTCTCCGCAGTGGTTTTACACTCGTTAGGTTGGTTACATGGGATGGCCACTTGTTCCTGCTCCACAGGCAGCACCTCGGCTCCATCTCCTCTTTCTCTGCTGTGGCAAAGCTCTCTCCCCGTGGCAGAATGATCCAGCTGCCGACCTCCTGCCGCCTCTTTTGTCAGCAGGGAGCTGAGCCCAAGTGCAGACTCTGCCCCCTCTCTGTAAAATCAGCTTTGTGGGCTCAGCAGAGCAAGAGCAGAGCGAAACCATCATCCTCTCCTAGACCAGAGCTACCTCTGGGGCTAGGGACCCCTCTGGCTTCAGTTAGGTCAGGAACTCAGAACTAACTTCGTTCGGACTCGCTCAGGTGGAAGAGCCCAGCTGCAGAAGTCACAGTGTGCTCGCAGGGAGGTGGTGATGCTGCATTTCGTCCTGTTCATTGCTTCTGTTAACCTGGTCTGGATTCATTTATCAGAGCTCCTGTTTTGGACTCTGTGGTGGTTTTCTTGATGGTCTTCCGAGGTGTAGGAGCACAAATGGTCTGGTTTTACGTGGAGGAACAAACCCCTTGGAGGGCTCCATTCCCAGGCTAAGTTCAGCTCTCACCCAGTGCTTCCCCTCCCATGGACTGCTCCTACCTCCCTCCCACGTCCTGCTCCGCTGGGAGCTCACTGCCGTGTCTGTTGGTGATGGTGGGGACACTGGGGAGGGGGAGATGCTGCTCCTTGCCAGCAGCCCGCAGGTTCCCACCTAAGACAGCATCAGGCTGGTCCCCCTGAGGCACTGAGGCTAAACCAGGCTGTTTTTTGGTAACAGTGGTCCTCGGTGATTCAGTTCTCTAGGTGCCGTAGGTTACTGCATGTTTTTTCTCACGTGTGTGTAATTCTCCTCTCTCCTCCTCAGGACAGAATCATCAATCTAGTTGTCGGCGGCTTGACGTCCTTGCTGCTCGTAGTAAGTATCTCACGTCCCTGCCCATGTTTCGTGCCTCCTGTAGGCGGCGAGGTGGAACCCAGAGCTCCTGGTGGAAACCACAGTTCCTCCCAGCAGTGGAGAGCAGAACTTCACTGACTGAAGTAGTTTGGGGTCCAGGTGGTAACTTCGGGGCCTGTCTTTTGAAAGAGGGGCAGGGGAATGCCTTCCCTCAAGCCGTTTGATCTGCTGCCATGGTTTAAGATCTGGCTGTTACCTGTGCAACAAAAGCCCCGTGTGGGTGGGCAGGTTGTGTTTCCTGGCACACTGTGAGGCTGGCTGCGGTGCCTCCATTTGGCCAGGGCTGGCTGCGCTCCCAGAAAACCCATCCTTGAGTTTTCGAGTGAAAGTGTCCATCAGAGGCTCGGTCACAACACAGCTTGTTGAACTTGTGCCAGCGTGACATTGTAGGGCTGGTTATACTGAGCAACCCTAAGCGACGAGGACGGGAGCTTATATCCACGCTGTGCTAACGTACTGAGGGTGGACGAAGTGCTTAGCCCAGGAGATTTGCTTTGCTTCTCTTTACGTCCCTCTATTTACGTATAGATTTATAGAGGCTTTTCCAAAGAAGTTGCTTGCCACTTGCTCTCGAGCTCTGCCTTCCCCACGCTTTCCAAACGAGCCAAAGACCACTACAGATGAAAGATCAGCTCTGTGGTCTGAAGCTCCCACTGAAGTTGATGGTCAACTAGATTTCAAGGGTCAGATGAGAAACTGGCAGGCGGCTGTGGTGCTCCAGCAGTCACAGAGAGCCTCCCATCTCCACAGACCTGAAGGATGGAGAGAGCCAAACGTTCACCAAAACGTGTTTTCCCCCATACAGGTCACTCTCATCAGTGCTTTTGTCTTCCCGCAACTACCTCCAAAACCCGTGAACGTATTTTTCGCTTTCTGCATCTCCCTGTGTTGCATTTCTGTCGGCATACTTGTAAGTACCACCGTGCCGACCGTTGGTGCTTTTGAGTGCATGGCTGGATGAAACGTGGATAAAATCTGACTTACAGGGTGCCTTTTTTACACTCCCCTAGAGAAGCCTGCCAGCCCATTAAAATTCCAGCTCCAGGTCCCCCTGCACAACAACCTGACGTGTTTGCAGGTGGCTGTTTCCTCAGTGCTGGATTTCTCCTCTCAGAAAGGGAAGAGGAGCTGCAGTGAGCAGAGCAGGGGCAGGCACTTTCAGGCTTTACCTTTCCTCTCAAATTTTAAGCTCTTTGAATGGGTCAGAAACTTCAGTAGGCCTCATTTTTTTGTAGCTGTACGACTAGTTATCCTTTTACAATCAGCTTATTGTCGGGTTTAATTTAGTGTTTGCACAACAAGCTTACTGCTGCTAATTAGCAGCTGCTCGAGGAAGAGTGCAGGCACAATCTGTAATTAATATTGGGAAACTTTGGTGGTGGTTGTCTTTGTGAGACTTTAGGAGTGTCATTGCAACACCAGGAATCATTTATACTCCGTGCATTTGTGGTATTTACCTTCAACCACACGTTACTTGGCCCTTAATGACCAGCTGTATTTATTTGGCCTTGAGACCAGCTTGCGGTTGTTGTAGAGGAGTCTCACTGTGACTCATTTGGTTGGCAAATCCCTAACAGTTCGTACTGTGTAAGGCCACTGCAGGGGAAAGAGGGGAAGGACGCAGAAATACTTAACCATGTCAATGACAGAGAGGTGAGCAGTTTTGGCACTTCATGCAGCACACTAAGCCAACTGCTGCTGAGCAGCACGGCTGATGCACGGCTCGTGACCTTTGCGACAGCCACCTGCAGCCCCCTGCGGAGACGAGCTAGGCCTGGAGAGCAGAGTCGTGAGATGGGGAACGCAGACATGGGCTGCACTGCAGAGGTGCTGGAACAAAAGGCTCGAAGTGGTGGGGCCAGGCAGGCGCCTGCAGAAGTCACTGACCTTTGAGGTTCAGGGGATGAGACGTGGTGCTAGGGAGCTACAGCAGGCGGGTTTTCATCTGGGTTAACAGCTTGAGGCTGAGAGAGAAAGCAATCAAATAGTACCAGAGCAGAGGATTGGTTCTGAACAGCTGCAGCATCCTGAGTTGGTCCCAAGTGTTGGAAAAAGGAAGAGGCAGGTCACAGTACCAAGTGTATACTCTCTCTGCTGTAGCTTCTCCTACTCAGAGCTCCTTCTGCAGGAGGTTTCTGCACTGAGGCCCTGTCCCTCGCTGCTGGGTTAGCTGGGAAGCTGCTCTGCAATGCCTGGTCAGTGCCTGTCTCTGGTTCCATGGCTGGTTGTCACTGCAAGACAGATGGCGTAGGGTGAAATGCTGCATTTGTCCCATTTGTCCTCAAAGAGCTGGCTGTAGCCAGGTTTGAGTGTCAAAAAACCAAACACTTCAAGAAAGCTGACGACCCGTGTCTTCTTAGCCAACCTGGCGCTCTGATTTCACTGACAGCCTTGTCTGGGGTGAACCACCTTGCCAAATTCTTGTTGGTATATTGCACAAGTATGCTAAGAATACACAGATGATATTTCTTAACTGTTAGAGAGCTAGGTTGTTCAAAAAAATAATAAAACCAGAAATCCCAACTCTAGAAGTTGCCAGTTCAGTTACTGTAGAGTTTCCTAAGAAGTATCTGGCATTTTAAGTAATACAAACTCATTATTTCTTCTAGATCTACTGGTATCGACAAGGAGACCTGGAACCTAAATTCAGGAACCTGATTTACTATATATTATTTTCTATCGTCATGCTATGTATATGTGCCAACCTGTACTTCCATGAAGTGGGTAAATGACGGACATGGGGAATGCCCAGCACTGACACTACTGGACCGGACTGCTTTCAGCTCAGCTCTCAGCTCTACCTGAGCCATTGAAGTGAAGACAATCAGCCTGAGAGGAAAGAAGTGGGTTGTGCAAGGCTCAATCAGTACATGATTTTCATGTAAATGTATATGTAATGTCCCTCTTGTCGGGGAGAATTATTGCCATAAGATGTGACATTCTGCTTTTTTCTGAAGAGCTACTGTTGCACTTAATGAACATTCCAGTTGTACTGACGTTTCAGAATGGCACAAGCTTTTTCATTTTGGAAAAAAAACCTGCATTTTTTATTACTGTACAAATAAACTGCAGCATTGCAAGGGTCTGTAGCAGTATAAATAAATAGCATCTTACAGTTACATAAGACAAATACTCTTTATTTTGTTTAAACTGAATATACAATTATTTCTGTTCCCTAGGCAACCATTTGAAACTACAACTTGTTTTTCACATTAACAAAACCACAGACTGGAAAAGACCAACTCTTGATTATGAAGAGCTAATTACAGAAATAAATAAAATAATTTATACACGAGTCTTTAATTTCTATAGCTTCTTCTTTCAATCCCTAGCTAGCAGGCTGCTGCTCAGCCTAGTGTCTGTTTCAGTCCTTGAATGTAGGAATTAATCGGCTTCCTCTGCCTCCAGGCCCTATGCCCAAATTCCCACAGAGCTCTTTCTCCAAGACTTTGCCACCTCCTCACCACCCCCCATCCTGTAACTTGCTGCATAAATCACCTCCAGAGAGGTGGCTGGTAGTGTCATGTAAACAGCGAGAGACAAACGTTCCAGCCCGCTCACAACAGCCTTCAAAAGAGTTTAGGGAGAAGCTGGTGGGTTCCAGCAGCTTCCTTTTTCTACAGGCCTTCCCTTTTTATTCAGCTTGCTGTAGTGATGAAGGGAAAAAAAATACATTTTCCAAAAGTGATCTTTCTGAGCTCTACCCGTTGCCAGCAACGGACTGCTCAGGAACAAGCAGACCGGTAAGCATCTGTCTCGTGTCCTATGCCGTAGACGTACTGATAAACCAGATGAGATGGGAACGCAGACCATCGCTTTATGCTGCTGCCCACGCTCCCTGAAGTCTTTGATGGGATACATTTCTTCCCGAAATGTAACAGTCTTGCTCCATGTATTACAGAAGTCAGTAAGTGCAGAAATTCTCACCCATTCTTCATGAAACGTGTGCAAACTAGTTCTTGCTGTGGCACTAAGAGGCTACGGTCCACAATCCTTGACTTCTGTCCAGTTTTCAGGGTGTGCAGTTGAGCACACTAGTAAAAAGTCAAATCAGAACTGACCACGTGGATAATAGCGATGAGCATTGCAACAGGTCTTCTTTCAAACACTGAAATACCCTGGCTGAAACGTCGCACATCAGGCTTCGGCTGGCTGCTCTGTAACCCTTTACAAATGAGGTAAATAGCCTGAGCAGGAAAAGTGCACTGTAGTCATCTCAAACTGTAAGGTTCTGTTTAAAGACATGGACTGACTGCTTTCTTTGGAAACGTGGCACAGGGTTGCAACTAATTTCACAACGTGAACGTGGTCGATACAAAATGGACATGATTGCTGCTTCTCTCAGTGGCAGCTCACTAAGTCTTCAACATCCTTTGAATCTTCCGAGTCAGGACTGCCCAGTGAGGAGCCAATGATGTGCGACCCATCTCCATGATGCTGTAGGATAGGATCTGTCAGGGGACACAGTACATCAAAACTCATTATTTACCGTTCCATTATAACAAGATACAAAATACACAGGACAGAAGTGCAATCTGAGCTTTGAAACAATTTTAAGGAATGTTACTCCATTAAACTAGTTAGTTCTCAATTTTGAGTTTCAAGGGAAGCCACGACTAACACGGATGCAACCAGTGAGGCTCATGTTTGGATTCCCCAGGTATTTACTCTATCAGGCCCAAGGCTGATTCTCAGATAGCTCTGCTTGACATCCTTCCTCCAGAAAGGAGGATTTGTTAGGTGCAGCACTGGGAGAATACATCTATGCTGCTTCCAAGCCGAAGATGACTCTTGCAATGGGGAAGCGTGGCAAAGCTAGCAAGCCCCTCCAGGTGAGTGCTGTGCAAACACCTCGAAGTGCCCAGCCTCTCACCACGAGAGCTTATCGAGTGGTTAACTGCGTTTCTGATGCCTCTGGTTTTCTCCCAAATGAGAAACCAATTTCATTCCAGCACAGGTATGAAGAAACACACACTGAACAGAGTTACTCATTAGCCTATGTGTACTAATTCAAGGCTCAAGGGCAACGGAAACAGCTCAGTGAAGTCATGAAACAGCTGCTGTTTGGCTTTTCCCACGAGGCTGATTTTCTTCAACTTCTACTGAAGTAAGTGGGGTAATCAACGTGGTTAAAGTTTCACAGCAGTGATATGGAAAATAATTCAAGAGAAAGCAAGGATCATTGTTTAAAAGAACTCAAAAGTGCTATACTGATTTAGTGAACACTAGCTCCAGCATCAAATAAACATATGTACCTGTTAGGGTTGTTAGGGGCAACACCGATTCACTGTCTATATCATCTGATGTCTGGATAAAACCATGGGAAGAAGGAACAATAAGCACAGTTTCATCATCTATTGTAGGCTGGTCAACTTGTTCTTCTATCGTTGGAGAACCCAGGTCCTGCACAACACAGAAGGACAGGACATGGGAGTGCATTTTTGGTAGCATGAACAGAAAAAACTGCTTTAGCCAGCCATACTCCGTAATAAAAATCATCCAGGGAATCTACTTATCTCATTAAATTGAAATGTCAACATCTGAGCTAATTACTTCACACTAGATAGATTTCATCCTAGTGTGGGCATTTAAATCAGGTAAGAGGAATTCTACCCTGTGAGCAGCATAAAGACAGGAGAAAAGAAAATGAGAGATTGCATGGTGGTGATAAAAATGTTTCCATGTAAGTCAAATATTCTGCCTATAAGCAGGAATAATCTTTTCCACTACCTGCTGCCTAGATGCTCTGAGAGACTGAAGCAATACTTTTACAGTGTCTGCCAGCTCCACAAATGTGCTAACTTTACCTGAACTTAATAACTTGGTTTCACAACTCCTGCTTCTGTGACAAGTTTTTACAGCTAGAAGACCAATTTTAATTGCTGTGCCTTGTCCTGTAGATTGCTGGCAGTAGGGTAGCTCCAGACTTTCTTGGTCAAACCATCAAAAAATTGGCAACATACAAAAAAATGGCTTCCATGTTCAAGTTGTCAATACTCCTACTCTCTCCTAAATCCCACAGCTGCTGCCTATTCCCCGGCTCTTGTAGTGTGAGCACTGGTAAGGAATAAACCTGGCTTAGTCAGTGCCACAGCACGCTCAGGTGGGCTCCTGGTTCTGCATGTGCAGTGAAAAGACATCCTGGTTATCACTACCAGGATAACCGCAGATATTTGGATCCCAGTTCTTGTGTTTAACATGTGTAAGGTTCATTCAGGCTTCAGGAATTCCTAATGCAGAATGATAGCAAATGGAGTTAGTGGAGTGAAGGTACAGGGATTTATCCCTGTTTTCAGAGGGAGCAAGAAATGTTTGAGAAAGGTAACACCCCCCCCGTTCACAAAAAGCTTGAAGTTTTAGTTAGTTTTAAGAAAATCTGTTTCCCTACATAGTTTCCGCAATGTTTTTGCAAAAGCACCTTGCAGAAAACCCTTTCCTTGGTGCAGCTGAAGAGGAGTTGACTACCTGTGCTGCTGCTTAGCGATTTAAACTCACTCTAAATGTGTACCTGTTCATGCAAGGCACAGCACGCCTGACCTGCAAAAGCAGCTTTGTGCAGAGAACACAGCTGAACCTGCCCACAATCAGCAGCATGGCTTAGAACTGAGAAAAGGAGGTGTGAAAAAACTAAACACGCCATTGTGACAAAATGGGCACCTTTCCCAGTCAGAAATAACAAAACTCTGCAGCACAGCTGCTTACTTCCCACCACCCATACCCACACTGACAATATAATACTTGCAAGTGCATAAAAATAACACTGGCTTAGAGAAAGCAACATTTAGGCACGTCTTTCTAGATTAACTTTTCATTTAGAAACTCACAGACAGTCTCTATTTCCTGGAATTTAAGCACACACATCAAACTTGAATGTGACTAGAAGGAGAAAGCAAATTAGAATTACAAACTCAGTTTACTCTTCTGTACAGGAAGATCAGTACTTCTTGATACCCTGCTAGCCATAAATGATTCCTACGAAGTTCAATTAGGAACGCTGCTTTTTGCAGAAGTTTACCAATTCCAACTTGAGAAGCTGCATTTTTAAACTGAGAGTAGAAAGCTGATGCGTTGCCTCAACTGCTGAGAATTTTTATCACAACCATTTCAACTATGAGATAAAAAAGAAAATCCCCAGCTTTGGATGTATTCAGGAGCCAAACACTTGAGCAGTAGCACACTGTGATCCTCCTCTTAAGTAAGAGCATAATGGATAGGCAGCATCTGTTTTACTTTTGCAAAGAGGAAGCCTAACGAAGTCCAAACGTATAAACAATGGATTTTTCAACATAAAGCAGAATTACAGCAACAGTAAAGCATGCTGGTTTTGGAGAACAGGAGGTGGTAGTCAAATCTAATTCATCTCTTTCCACAGTCTAACCTAATCAAACTTCTAAATAAAGGCACTTTCCACCCACTACGTAGAGTTACATTCATTTTAATATCTCTGTTTGCCTTGCCTTATTCATTACGATAGTTTCGGCAAATGAAAAATGGGGAGGAATTTAGCATGAACACTCCAAATGCACAAAATCATTTGGATAAGTTTGTTTCTGCGTCTGAGGTGCTGAAGCTGAATAAAATTGAGGCCAGGAAGATAGATGACTGAAATGCTTCCAGTCCCATTTAACTGACACTTAACTGGGAGTACACTGTTTAATAGAAGTCCTCCAAGTGGAAACTGTGTGCAACTAGAAATCCATTATTAGATTCACAGAGCAACAGCTGAATATTCTATCTCACCTCTACTGCTCAGCAGACTATCTACCTGTAAAGTACATGCATCATACAGTTAACAGCCTGGCTGAAAATAACAGCATCAAATGGTAAGAAAGACAGCTGTTCTGTGCTACTAACACTACCACTTTCCACTGCCATCACTCAAAAGTACCCTGAGTAGAGAAGCAGCTCCAAAGCTGGGGAGGGATTCAGTGCCCAAGATGAAGTCAAACCTAAGCCTAAGTTGCAAATTAAATCATACTTCTTTCACATCCATAACATAATAGCAAAGCTCAAAGAGAGAGATCTGAAAAAAAAATGCTCTTGGAACTATGATATGCATTAAATCACTGTCATTCATATGAATAGCTTAGCATAAAGGTCAAAGATGCAATAAAATCATTCTCCGTACAGAGACAGGGAAAAGGATCAGGTATCATGCAGTTCCTTACTTCAGTGACGTAGGTGCTGGGTAAATCAGAGTGAGAATCCTCTTCTGGTTTCAGACTGGCATCCGAAATCTCCTCTTCAGTTCTTACCATAACCCCATCCATCAGCTCACTCCTATTCCTGCTGCTGAATTTCGAGGCATCACCTTCACTGTAGGCTGACTGTTCTTCATCGCTGAGCTTGGGCTGATGGATGTCGTCTGGGAAGCTGTTTGTTTCTAGGGTGTCAGGAGGCTCTGTCAGGTCAGCTGGCTGAATGTCTGAATCAACAGTAAGTTCTGCCTGAGTGACAGAGGAGGAGATGTCTTCAGCAGCAACAGTGCGGATTATGACACTTGGTGTGTGGCACTGCACTGTGACATTGTCACTTGTATTTAACAAGTGTTCTGGCTGTAAGCAGTATGTGCAAAAAAAAAGGGAGAAACAAACAACAACAAAAAAACAATTTAGAGACTTTTTTCCTCCAAGCATCTTCACATCTTTCAGCAAACAGAAGCAAAAGAATTCAAAGAAGCAATTACTAAGCATAACTTTGTTTATGTATATAGTGTGCCAACCCAGATAATCTGTTGACCTTGTTTTAAGTGTTCTGTAATTCACAAATGAAGTACATACATATGAAACAGAGGCAACTGTTCAGGTACTGTCCAGGACTGCCCTGGCTTTAGAAAATTATAGTGGTTTTTCCTCTTTCACATCACATTTGTTACTCAGACTTCAGTTTCCCTCCCCTTTCCCACCCCCTAACAAAGACTAGCACTGCACTGTAGGTTTTGTGAACATCAGTATTTGCTCGTGAGAGTAACAGGAAACATCAGGAAATTGGTATTTTGTTTTGCTGGGACAAGCCACTAGATGGAGACATCCTGTTCAGCCACAGTAAGAACTAACCATGCCAAGTTTTCAAGCAACTTGAAAACATTGTTTAGAAACCATATAGAAAAAAGAAATGCTCACATTTCAGCAGCATTTTAAGCGAAATAATGCTGTTATGACTTAATTGGTTTACAAATTCAACATGCAAATAGAGGTGGGCCCCTGCACTATTATATTCCCCTCCCCACCGCTGCCCAAACTTCAGTCATTTCACTGCTCAAAATACATACAGATAAGGCATGAACTATGATCTGCTCTGGGGAGGCTGGAGCAGCAGCAGCTGTGAGGGTCATGGTAGGACTAGTGGTCAGCGTTAAAGGCAGGCCTTGGCTTGAGCTTGTCTGCAGTAAGTAGGTGCCTGGTGTTCCAGTAGGCTGGAGGTGGAAAGACTGCAGAAGACAACACAAGTTTAATACCCACACACACTGCCTTCCTGGGCTGCACTCAGAGCATGCTTATTTACAGCAACTAGCCCAACTGTAATTCCCCTGGAAAAACAAACAAACAAACAAACAGAACCCCAGTGCCTACTGCTCTGATTCCTGTACTGCACTCAAGGAGGAGAAACAAACCTAGCTACAGCTTCAGGCTCCTGAGGCATCTACTAAGGCTAACAGTCACGCAGGACTGTATTATGCTGTGTAACAGGTACAACGGCAAGTATGAAATAAATGCGATTTACTCTTAACATTGAGATGAAAGACAAAATACGCTATGAATTGTAGTACAATGGAACTAAGAGAATCTTTATGTGCTGGGAACTGTCTGTTATTTCAGATTCCAATGGAACACAAGCACAAAAAAAACTTTACAGCACTCAAGCATTGAGACACAGATTTAAAGCATTTAACTGCAATTCACATTTTACTTCACAGCCCTAGCAAGTTACACTTTTGGAAATACACTTTGCTCTGAATGTCTCAGTTTTAGATCTGTTAAATTCTTCCTTTCATTTGATTTTTTTTAATGCCCAGTTCCACAGTCTAAGATGTAGCTGTGCTTAAGACGAAAACCACAGTGACAAATACCAGTTCTCTCTTACTTACTGGAAGAATCTCAAAGGTCTGTAGTGTTCCACTGTTTAATGTTATTGTCTCAGAGTCAACAGTGGCAGCAGGGGAATCTGTTGAGGCTGCAAAAGGAAGAAAAAAGAAAGGTTAAGTGTGTAAACCAAAGTGCTTCAGCCCTGCAGAGAGCACAGCACTGTAATTGCTACACAGCGGGGTTGTGTTAATTCCAGTAATATAAAAAAGAAAACCAACTGCCATCCAAATGACAAGTTATTCTAATTGGTACTTAAGACACAATACTATGGAAAGGCTCCAAAGGAGAAAAAGCAAACAGTAAAGTTACCTGACATCATCTAATTACTTAAGATGTATAATGAAATTTGTACGGGGTTCTGGTGCAGCAATATCCTTTGGATTATTATTATGATTTATTTTTTACATGGTGTCAGGTTTAATATTGCTATAATTCCCATGAATTACTTGTTCTCTCTTTTTTTTTTAAAAAAAAAACAACAAACAACTTTTCTGCCCTCCACAGTATGTCAACCACTGCTGAAACATCAGATGCTCCCTCCCCAAGGTATTTGCTTATCTTCTGTGTTATGGTTGAAGGGTATAAAAGCTGTAAGTATCCAATCATAGGTAATGATTTAGGTAATTATTTCCATTCATGTTAGAAGTAGCTACAAGAACCACTAAAGATAGTTTAGGTATCAGACATTTCAAGATCACCAGGTGCAAAAAGGTCAAACACAAGGCTTAAAAAACCATCAAAACATCAGAACCATAATGATGATTTTTACTTGTTTTTGAAAAAACTCAGAAGCTCCAGAAAGCAGGAGGCAAATTAATATTAGTAATGCCATAAATATTGGAAAGGCAAAAGACCTACATAAAGACAACAAAGCTACAAGCACTTGAAATTTGACCCTCTCAGAATCTGTGGCTTCAAAGCAGACTAATTTTGGTCTCTAAGAGGTCAGGAGCTCCAATTTTGATTAATGTAGTGGCATGTTCAAAGTTTCCTGCTGCAGATTTCCTGACATCCAGTAGCAGAGGGCTGTAAAATGCAGCCTGTCTGTTACCTAGCCAATTATGTTCATAAAGCTTACAGGAATTACCCCTTAGAAATGCTGAGCCTTCTCTCGTATGCAGCTGAAATTGGCTAATTGATAGGTTCAGCTCTCAAGGGACAGAGAAACAGGCAGAAAAGACACAACATTCACTTTGATTAGACAAACAAATTCTTCAGGAAAGCACGCTAACACAGGGAAGAGGCTTGCTAGGCAGATGCAAAGGCAAGTGAGATCACAAAACTCCCACTACAGGATTACAGAAAGGACTAAGGGTTACAGAATACCAGCTGGCTCATCAAAAACCAGTAGCTTTGACCAAGTTTGGCTGAAAGTATGAGACTACAGATGTGTTACTGCAGGTAAAAAGTTCTTGGGTTGGTGCTACATGGAATTCTAATTAAGAAATAAATTAGATAAAATGAAGATGGCACTTTAGTTCATTAAGACAGACTAATCTAATGAAATTATAAACGGAAAGTTAGTTACCAAATGCCTTTCCACTCACATGCTGAAGCCCTATTAGCTAACATTTTAATCAGCAAGACTGATTAAATATTCTTAATAAAATTCACAAATGACACACTTAAGAACAGAAGACAATGGGAAAGACAGGCTGCATATGGGGTGACTGGCCTGGAGTAACTTAATAAGATTAGCTACAAAACCAAACAATAAGCACCACAATCATGGTAGAGCTGGTAACAAATGTTTGCTAATGAGCAAAGCTCATCCTTAAGAGGATGGGAAGCAACAATTTAACAAAATTGGTTAGAGCAGATTGGTTAGAGCAGATCATCAGCTAAACTCATCTGTGTGACACAGCAACTAATGCTTTCCAGACTCTCTGTGCCTAGAAATAACTGCTCAATACAGAACAAGACTGGAAAAAAAAAAGCCTTCTTGCTTCAATGCCCCTCCATCAGAAGTTAGGCACAGAGGTGTCTGTGTTTTATGAAAAGAGATCTTGTACATTACATTTCTTGTTACAGACAAGAGTTACCAGAAGAAACTGGTAGATTACACATATATTCTGCATCTTCATTAAGAGACCAGTATGTTCTCAAGAGGCATATAGAGACATAACCCCTGGGTGCAGGTGCTCCAATTGCAGCTTCCAGGTCCTATTGTCACAGTAGTGCCTAACTTTGCCTAACAAAGTCAGAAACAGGAATGGAATCTAGGAATCCTTATCTGAAGTTGATCGAAGTAGAATTAACTCCTCCTTCACCTTTTTAACAAAAGAATGCTTTAGGTTTCATTAGAGGACATCCGAGTCATGCATTTCAGCTACTTACAGACATGCGTTATCTGGACTGGGATCTGCAAAGCTGTCATTGGGCTTGAAGTGTTGCCTGCATTCTCCTCTAAACGAGCCACTCGAATCTGCACGTGCTGAACCCCCGAACTGGAGTTAGTGTTCGGTAATCCACCTCCAGATTTGTTCTCTGAAAGCTGGTGCCCTGGATTGTTTTTTTGGTTCTCATGCAGTTGCTTAAGGCCCTTTATAAGTACTGAAAGAAAGAATATTCATGCTAAAGTATGTTGAAGAAGGGCATTTGAAATTGTGCATGTGAGATTTATCCAAGATGTGAAAAACAGCAAAATCATTCTGAATTCGGAACCTAAACAATTCAGAGGTATTTCAGCTAGACATTTAGCATATACATACAAGACATTTATATTTAACCACTGAAGTGAACCTGGCTTTCTCAAGGAACCTAAACATTTTAGGATGCTTGGAAAATAAAGAAAAGCTTGTAACATTTTGGATCTCTCCAAAATAAACACAGTATCCTCTATAAATTATAATTAAATGCCATACCACTGTGTAATGCTGCTATCAGAAATGCAACCTCCAACCTCACAAAAGATGGAATTAGATTTGAGAGGTTGACAGAAGTGTCAGTGGAAACGGACCGAGAAACAGAATTCATCTCTCAGCAGCTACATTGCAATTCTTCATCTGCACACACAGTGGCCCACTGCTCAAATAAAAGCACCCACCTACCTTCCCTACTATCACTTTGGTCCCTCTGAGGGAGCAGCTGAAATATAAATGGTAAGAAAAACAGTCCTGTTTTTCTAGTATTCAGTATAAGGGAACTGCTACACATCTAATTTCTGTGTCTCAGATTTTTTTTCTCCTCTCTCCAACACAGAGGAAAGGAGGACTGAATTAAAGTTCACATAGACTGAAATATTCTTTGGCTCAGGCACTAGTTTCTCTAACGAGGAATGAAAGCTACGAGTTATACATATTAAAGGGAGCTTTATAATCTCAATTCTTCCCCTCTTGCTCACCATACAGCTAGAAATAGATCTGCCTTCTGTTACAATTAACATAAAATACAATTTGTGTGAGGTGATTAAACATTTTAAAGGTAACAGATCTAACCTCAGGAGACACTGCTAGACTCTCCCACCCAAGGAGGCCCCTGCCCTCCAAACAAAGTTCATCGCCGTGAGATCTGCCAGCTGAGCTGCTTAGATATGTGCTCTTATTTCAGCCAAAGTGAGGGGAGTTGGCAAAATCTACTGTTTAGATGCATAAATCAGCTTGGCTCGTTTCAACCAAAACACTTAAGGGACTGGAGGTTGGTACAACTTAGCCAAGCAGATCCAAGGGGCCAGTAACTGCCAGCACAGGAGCAATGTGCTCTTTGGCCATCAATGCTGTAAGCAGACAACAAAATGCAGCCCTATTCCTCTGACATTTGTGAAAGGAGCTTTCAGAAGAGAAGTGTGCAACTAGTACGTTACCAGGGAATGAAACATCTTTGTGGTTTGCAATCTGTCTTTTAATCGTCCACCATTTACTCCGAAGCCACTGTGGTGAGCGGACACTACTCCATCCTTCAGCTAGTAAATCCCAATTGATGTCATTTTCATCAGATACTTCGAGTTCCGCTATCCTGACAAGACAGAGAGAAGATTTACCTGTTAGAAACTACCCTCCAGACTGGAAGGGGTGTTGCACATCTCTGGTCTCGTCACATGTAACAGAGGCAAAATGGCATGCTAGTGAACAGTCCGCCAGAGCTCATCAACTGACAGGCTTCCAAGGCTCCGTGCTGCCAGAGGTCAAGCAGAATCATCAACAACAGACGATGGACTAGACCTCTCAGATGATCCAGTCCATCTCCTTGCCATGCAAGGTTATTCTCCTTATTACACATATATTAGGGCTTTGGTAAGATTATTGTTAAGCATTCCAAACGATGGCACTTGCATCTTTTTTCTTTGGAAAAACCACTCCCCAAACACATCTCCAAGGCAGGAAATACTTCCTGAGATTTGCTCTGAGTTTTCAATTAATTAATTTCATGTTATAAGTACTTCTGTATATAATAACTGTATATAATAAAATATAATAAAAACTAAATTACTTCTGTATAAAATAACACTCATCTGTCCTTAACATGAATTTTTGCCTCCCCTCAGATGCTTAGCCAAAGTAGATGAAAATTAAGTTAGCTACAATATTAAACAGTTCCTCATAAATTAATCCCATCAGGCTCTCCAGGTAAGGGACAGTCTTCACATACTTCTGGCAGATGTTATGCACACATTGGATTCTATCAGAATTTGTCTGAATATTATAAATCTCTCTGAATTGCCTACAGCTCATCTGTACCTGGAGCACATGAAAGAGAGGTGTACAGTGAGGGGAAAGGATTTTTGTGAAAATTTAAGAAAAGGTCTCTTTATAAATGAACTAACAGTACTGAATACTCTTACTAGTTAAAGAAAAAAAAAAAAAAGAAGAGGATTAAAAAGCTACCAAAACCAACTCTGAAGGATGAGTTAAGGGTATCTGGACTAAGACTAAACAGATAACATTTGTACAGAAATGTTAAGAATGATAACCAGCACATACTAAAATGCAGAATCAAGGTACTCACTATGAACTCAACTCAAATGTCTTCAGGTAGTTAGTGAATAGTGCTCTGTAAATAATGCTTAGATTCCCTGTATGCCTTGAATTCTTATTCCCACCCCAGACTATCAACCCATAAAAATCCACTGCCTAAAAGCCTGAGTTAAAGGTATTTGAAATGGGAGGAGGACTGGAGAGAGCAAAAGGTTTCCACGGTTACTGAGCTTTTCACTACCAGGTTGCTAGCTCAAGTGTAGTCATCTGAAGTGCTGATCAGCACTGATCCAACCAGTGTTTGGCGGCCTACGTGAAATTATTTTGCAGTCTCGGTTTAGTTCTTTGTAGACGAGATGTCCACATCACAGAAACCACCACCACACTTGACCCTTGTTGGTCATCTCAGCAGAGAGGCCAGGGACTGAACAGGCAGGTAGACTGAACTACCCTCCAGTTAAGGGTTAAAGCGCATCGGTGGGGCAATGTGTGGGAAGCTTGCACGGTCGCTGCCTGTGCTGTACCTGTTCTGTGGAATAAAGAAGACTTCAGTCTCCAGGGCTTTCAATCTGACACCTTTCACGAGCACTAAAATTCACTAAAAAAACAAAAAAAAAACAAAAAATATGTTCAATAATAAATCTGTAAATGCATCAGAGACTTCTGGAGGGTTCTAGATTTTAGAGTTTAAGAAACCAGCAAAAGGGACCCCAATGGAATCCTGCTAGCATAACTTATTCTGAACCTTTAAAAGCAACTAAAACAACAAACCTTAAGATCAGATTTATTTCATCTTCCTTGGTCCACTCAGTTCCCCCGCTTTGTTTCCAGTTGAGATAGTTGAGCCATTTAGAGCGGCACTGCTTTTCAGAGCGCGTTCCGACCCGTTCTGCTACGGCAGCCCACGATACACCTTGTGTGACAATGTCACCTGGTTCTGTGCTGGTTAGCTCGTGAACTACTTCTGCTAGCCTTTTTTCTTCTTCCTCCGTCCACTTTCCTGAAAGAGAGGAAAGCCCTCCAAGTTAGTCAGCAGGAGATACTCTCTGTTCTGGTCTACAACGTGTCAACTGACTTTTATCTTTATTGCCTAACGCCTTATTCCAGACAAGTATTAACAGTCATACATTCTTCACTGACAATTTATAATATATGCATTCTTGATTAAAAGGTACATAATTCCAGTTTTCCATTCTGCTGTAAAGTTTTATTCTCTTCTCCTCTTGTGTATGAACAAAACCCTGCAGAACTGATCAAAAATACTCACCAAAGCGCACTAGTCCAAGCTACCTGAGTTACTTGAGTTGAAGTAAATTAACCACAGAACAGTTTAGTTTACAAGAACTACACAGGGTCTGACTAAGTTTTCCTTCCATTTGAATATATACACTACACATAAACAATACTTTACTCTCTTAGCTGACATCTACACTGCATGTCTATGAACACTCAACACAAGGAAAAGTACTTTTAAATCCACCTCAGTAAAATATGCTCCAGTGGCATAAACACCTGATAATGGACGGATAATGGACTACAAAACTGATTTGTAAGAGAAGCAGCAGGCACCTCTACCAAGCACATTCTAAAAACGTCACCAGATTTCACATTATAAAGTCACTCGTTCCAGAGTTACACATCTCTGAAAGCATCACTGACAAAGACAACACGTTTAATTAGACACTGGTGTTTGCCTTACCTGTGTTGCAAGTATCCTTCATCAGTCTACACCGATCTTTCACGGACGAAGCACTTCTCCCCAGTGCAGCTCCTATCGTGGCCCAATCGTTACCGTGCTTTATTCTCAGCCTGAATAGAAACATGCTCATTACCACAGTATCCTGGTATGAGATTACCAACATTATTCTCTGCAAAAATAGGATAAATGTGCAGTTCACAGGCTTAAAGAGAGAATGGAGAGGCACTTTGATACTGTCGTACAGTATCCTTGATGTATTTTTCTGCCATCACTGTAAATTTTTCTGTGTGTTTCTAGAAGCCTTCTTCTAGAATGCTGGAGCTAAGCCTCAGGACACTTGCTTATAAAACATTTAGCATCTCTCTTACAGGTGTGTTGTGAAGCTTAATTACTGTGTTAAACACAGTATGAATGTTTAGATAGACATACAAAGTAAATTCCATACAAGTTTCTCAAGGAGTTTTAGGTGGTACATAGACCGCTTGAGAAATCTAAGTAATGGCTGATGAAAACCCAGGCATCCTAAAATTTAAATGAGGCAAAACACTGCAGATCATATCCACCATTTTAACTTTAATTTTCCTCCCCCACACAATATAGGGTTGCTTAACATGCTGAGTCACAACGACTTACGGCACAACTGGAGCCACAAGAACCTTGTGAATGACACAAACCAGCTAAATTGATCCAAACAAAGTCATCACAGTGTAATACACTCTCTGTGACCACATTTTTCTGATAGAGTTGGAGCACTCAAATTTACTTGTGACTTTTCAGTTATTTCACACAACAAAATCCAATAAAACTACTCAAGCTACTAAATATAAAAAAGGTAGCATGACCTTTTTAGTAAAAATACTTACTCTTTAAGCTTTTCAATTTCCTCAGGTGTATACCTAGGCAACAGGTAAATAAAAATACATTATTTTAAGTAGAAATCACACAGCACAAATATTTTTACTAACCACACATTTAAATTTTAATTACCATAAGAGATTTAGACTTTCAATGCTAAGAAACAATCTGTCAGGATGCTTGGAAAGAACGTGAAGAACAAATGCCATTTTTCATGCTAGTGCATTTATAAGATTCCTCATTTGCCACTAAAAATCACCATTCTCACTGAACTTACTTCTAGAAACAATTAGAATTTCATGTATTAGTCTCTCAAATAAACAGCTATTTCTTTCCTTCCTCAGTTTACAGCCACCGTTAAGGCAGAATTCCATTAAAAAAAATCACCATTGAGATGATGCTTTCATTTTCAACTGTGTTTAAAAACTAAAACCTAAAGCCCTCTAGTAGCACTTCCAGATCACGCCATACCCACTGCCTTACAGATATGGGAAACTAAGGGCATAGGGATTAGGAGCAATTAGCTCAAGGTCACAGTTCTAGAAGGAAACTATACCTCAGCAGATCCATGTTTGTGTCAAAGTCTTCTAATTGCATCTGAATCCCCTCTGCAGCCTGCTTTTTAAGTTGTGGATACCATCAACTTAACTATTATCAAGGTTGATCAAGCAGAATTCAGCAGAGGTCACATAGGAAGAGCTGGGTCTGTTTGGCTAGTATCTTCTGGCTCGTGTATAACATGTCAAACATTAAATACATGGCCCTACTCATACCAATAAAACCATGCAGCATTAGAGATTTTCATACTTTCCAACATGGTTTCTGTCATCATACATGCGAAGAACTCTTCTATAAACAGCAAAGAGAGGCCGATTCAGACCCCAAGCTATTGTCCTGTAGAAATCTTTTCTTTCATCTTTTGACATTTCAAATATAATTTCAGTGGCATCTTTTATTCCACGGGCCTAGAGGAAAGTATTTAAAAAAAACCTTAGATAAAGGCTCCTAGAGATCAAGAAGCAGAACATTTATGAACTGAAGCTTAGCATGCTATTATGAAACTTTCTATGTATTCCAAATAAGACAGTCCAAAATTGAAAGTATTTATGAAATAGCTACTTTAAAAACAAATCTTTGAACATTAGGTGCTTGGTTTTTTTAAACACTGAAGTTCAAGTAGACATGGAAGATCTTTCATCCACATAAAATCTGTCCAGCGTTATTTTATTATCAAAAGTTGAAGTGTCATTTAGAACATTACAGAAAAGACAATTTGATGGCATTAGCCTGGGGTCATACAAGTGGAAGTTGTTGAACGGTTTTGTATCCATTTATTACCTAATTTTTAATATTCTTCATCTGAAAGCATTTTTTCCAATTAAACTACTCTTCTTGTTCCGATGGAAACTTAAAGCAGATTTTTATACAAAAACACCGGAGTTAAGTATAAAGGCAAAGCTTTAGTTTGATTTCAGCTTAAACTAATACTCCAAAAGACAAGAAACAAGATAAATGGCCAAGTATGAATCAAATGATTTAGCAGGAACTCAAGGAAGTCATCTAGATAGCTTAACAACGCTCACCTAGATTTAGAAAATACTATTATCTTTGAATGATTTTATGGTAGAAAAATACAAGTGTGGGCAGACACATATTTTTGCAACTAATACTGAGGGATTTGTATACCAACAAAGACTGAATTCAGGGCTTTTTTTGATCCACAAATGAAGGATGGTGAACCTGTAATATCCAGGCTATATATTCTCAGCTGCAAGCACTCAGCTCAAATATTCTCAGCTGTAAGCCACCACAAATATGACTTATGGGCAATTATCACTGTCAGCATTTTAACTGCATGCCTACTTCTACACTGAACTCTGACACCGATATATTAATGGCAAGAAAGCAGATACATGCATCCCATTAGCATAGTAAAAGCAAATACAGATATGGCATTGAAGGAATCGGGAAGTTGTATTCAACACTTTGTAAAGAAAATTAGATTTACAATGTCACATTTGGTAGTCTTAAATCCTGTGTACTATTATCTTATGTATTTCAAACAGGTAATGACCATTTTACTATGTACTGATCAGAATTGCGTGTAACACATTCTGGGAAGTGCTGAAGAAAGTTGATTTCTAGCAGGAACAGCATTACTACACCAACTGGCAGGTAGCATACTCTAACACATACCTTTAAATAACGTTCAATGTTACTCATCAAAATGTCAATTTCTTCTTTTGACCACATTCCCTGCTTCCATTTATGGCCTTAAAACAGAAATGAAACTAAAGTGAAAGTCAGCAAAACAATGTATCAGAAATAACATGCTTCATTATTGCAATTAAAGAAGAAAATGGAGTAGTAAGTTTAGCTACTTAACATCTGTTTAATTTTAGTTAGTTTATTTCAGAACTGCTAAAGGATCCTCAGTAATTGTCAACTGCCAAAAAATGTTTAAATAAAGCACGTCACACCCCTCTTTTAAACTATCAATTTTTAAAACACAGAACACAGACTTCTATATGTGCTGTCAAGTCATGTTTTCAGGATCTCTCTGATCAACCACAACTAGAAAATTTCTCTTTAAACTGACAGCTGAAATTTCCATGCACTCAAATGATTCCAGAAGCTGGGACTTAATATGTGATTCACAATACTACTCAAGAAATTAAAAGCATTGTGGGGTTCTCTTATATGCTGTATTGCTTCCCAAGATGTGCGCAGTGCTGCCCACTGGAGTGCTGTCCGTAGAGGTTAAGTGTCTTTTCACAAACTGCATCCTCTTTTTTGCACTGGGAATAGTATCCAGTGGTCACAGACAGAAGAAAGACTCAAGGTGTTTTATTTCCCAAAATAGAAGTGGCAAAGGAATAGAAATAAACCTTTTTTTTTCCTCTATCTATGCCCTTAGTACCTTCAATGCCAGCTAAGCTTTAAAAGTAGAAAATAATTGACATTATACAGAGAAAAATAAATCAAATCTTGGGTTTCTCAATAAAACATTAAAACACTCCTCCCTTGAATTTATGTATAGATTCTAATTTTTTCCCCTCAAGCTTTTAACATACTTAATAGCAACGATCACTTTTAATTAAGATTAGGCTGGTGACCCAGTTTACGTACTGGTGAGTGCTGGCTACTTGCCCATCTCAGCTCAGAAAAATCAGGGTACTTCCTTCTCAGCCTGCTAATTACCAGAGCTGAGAGACAGATCGCACCAGAGAGACTGTTCACTTAAATCCAATTATAATGAAAAGTACAGACGTTATTACTAATTATGTTCTAACTGATCAGAGAAAACTCTTCCCATGTACCTGATGGTTTCAATATCTTCTTCCACAGCTACAGAGGCAGAACAATAGCCTACAGCTACAGCTGAGATTCACACCTCTATCAAAGCACCTGAATTGACCTCTAAAGGGGCACTGCTACTCTTCACATGGAATTCCAGCTATTTTAGGAAAGGAAGTGTATTTTTCACTTCACGTTATTGCATATTCAGAGCCAGGATTATTATGCTCACAGGTCTTGGAGAAAAACGTATTCTTATTAGGTGGAAATTGCTACAAAATGAGAAGCTCAGGCAACACCTGGCAGACTCCTAGGTACTGTAAAAGGGGATGCACAGTGGGATTCCTTCACAGCTTATTTCTGTGACAGAGCATGGAGACCACTCTAAAGGCTCAGCTAGTACAGTTTTGCAAATGTTTTTCTAAGCATATTTTATTGGAAATGTCTTCCCAAAATTACTTCTCTTAATTGCAATCGCTAGATTTAGTGCCCTCATTCACCATTCACAACTGTAAATGGCACTTGATATGCCTATGAAACAGCTACAGAAGGAACAAATGCAGTAACTTTCTAACTGTATAACAGGACACTCATCACACATAAGGTCACACCAAGTCCCATGCAGTCACTTCTCTGCCAAATCGCTAGTACTTGCTCCTTTAGTCACAGGTGAGAATGTGCTGCTCTCAAAGTCCTTCACCACTCGCTACTGAAAAGATGTCAATCTCTGCACTTCCTCTCACCCTCTCTACACAAAAAAAATGTAACACGTTTTCTACCTGGCTGCCTCAGTACTGTGATCTAAAGGGGTATCTTTGCTATCCGACCTCTCCCACAATCCCTGCACAAAACACTGAAAAATTAGAGAAGCTCTACACATCTAATAAATACCAAGGATGGTGAAAACTGTTACAAGCAACTGCACACTTGAGACCAGTTAACGTAATGGACACAGACAGCACTGCTCATCTCCCTTCCTCTGAATTTTCCATATACAACACCCAGATTCTACATGTCTTGCCCAGATTTTTTTTCACTGGCTCAGCAGCCCTCTGGAGTAGAAATCACGGGGTAAGAGATCATTTGATTCAGTAACAGAAAACATTTTTTCCCCTCAAGTTTTCTAATAAAAAAAAAGATCTTGCTTTGGACTGTCCAAAAGAGTTTTTTTTCCTGTGAAGAATTAAGGTCAGGACAATAAAAATAGCAGAGAGACTGAGTAAACTGGAGAGACATGTCTTCATCTGAATATAAAAGTTGTTTCCCGGCCTTTAGAAAGGCATGTCCTCCTGGGGGGAAGAGGCAGAACCCAGAAAAAAAAATCTCTGAAGTTCAGCAACTGCTAAACTACACGATCATTTTGAAAGGGAAGCATGCCAGTGGGGTGGCAGTCTCAGAAGTAGGAAGGGTTGCTTCAGTAGGTCTTGGTCTGCATAATTCCCACTCCATTCCAGAAGTTGTTTAATAACTGAGCAGTCAGACCAATAACCCTTACACAGATGAAGATGTGTTGATCTGAGCACAAACTCATTTTTTCACATTGTACCTCTCCTGTGACTGGAGCTTCCTAACTTCCAAACAGGCCAAAGTACAAATGGAGCAAACATACAACTGTCTGCCCTACCTGTGCTGTGACACTTTACCTACAGCAGTTCTCTATCATGCCCACTACTCAAGCGTGGCCCTTCTTCCTCACGAAGAGTATTTGGGTTGCAGCTTTCTTCTTGCATACAAAGTGCAAGAGGGATGGTGAAGACTTAATGCATTAGATCTCTCTGCAGTTTTAGAATCAGTCTTCTCAAATATCTTCACTAAAAAAGCCAGAGATTACTTCATGCAAACGTTCCTAAGAGGCATTTGGAACAGCTTACCTTCCTACAATGTGGGAGAATTTTATTTTAAATATCCTACCTTTATTTGTTAGGGAATCCTTATCCTCTTTGGTTGTGAACCAGGCTTGACTAACAGCTGACACTTCTTCATTGCCCATTGGGGAGATTTCATCCAGCTGTTCATTCTGAAGAATCTTGAAAAGACAAGTATGGAATCACCCAGTCATATCTTCGGTTCTTTCTATCACCTTACATCTAACATGGAAGCATAACTTAAAGGAAACCATCACACCTAGTTTATCTTGCTGACTGCTCAAGAAGTGCCACTTTTAGATCTACAATTAAAAGTACATTAATCTGTCTTGAAACTCATGAGAAAGATATAGCATCTTAACACACAGATGCTGTGGGAATTAATTAAGTAATAGTCTTCATCCTGTTTAAATTCTACTGAATAGGAGGAATCTCACTGGCTTTGATGGAAAGAGGACTGTGTCCAGTATCTCCAATACAGAACTTTTAAACGTGGTACACCCACAATGAGAACAGAATGCAACTATGAGGACTGTGTGACAAGATTTAGGCCTGTTTTAAAGATTAATTTATAATAGAATAGCAGCAGAAATAATAGATAAACCTGTCCTACTTCTATGCTGACTCCCACAGAGCAAATAATTAGCGTTGGAGGGTTACACCTATCACTGTTTACTGTATCGCTCCTTGGGCAGGAAAGTTAGATTCAAATAATCACTTTTATAAATAAAATGATTAAACTGCATTTTTATGGAACACTTATAAACGAGATCTGTGCTCAAATACACCATTTTCATACTAAAAATAACCTTATTCATTTAATAAGCCTTTTCTGCTCTGTTTCTCTTTTCAATTTACATAACAATGTACATAAAAATTAGGTCAATTGTGAAGTTTTACTGTACCTGAATCTGAGTAACAGTTCCTTCGTTAATCTCATCTTCAGCTACCTCAGTGGTAGCAGTCATGGTCACCTCAAAGCTCTGATCATTTTCTGAAACTTCAGAAGGGACAAGTTAGTTGTATACCTTATTCTTGTAACATTTTTTTTTATGAATGCTGTAGATGTTTTTACAAATTTCTACCTTTGCTCTGAAAATTTTAAAGGGGCCTTATTTAGTATTTTTTGTTGGCATAGTAAAAGCATCAAGATGATTAAAACTGTTCCTCTTCATAAAATTTAAATATGATTTTGAAACCTTCAGTTTTACTTGTGACTATAGCCAAGAGCTAATATGAAACATGTAAATAAAAGATGTCTGATTTGGTGCAAACATCTGGTACTGTATCAGTGCTTTCTTTCCAGTGCTATCTTCAGGATTTTCCATTTACTAAAGGACTTTCAAATCTTTTGGCTGCATTCTTTTCCCCTAGTTTTCCTTCAACTTCAACTTCACAATGCCTTTACATTTAATGAGTTTTTATAAGGATCCACCAAATAAACAGACACTTGAGGTATAAATTGGTATTTTAGCTTGCTACATCTGTTTTTGCTTCCATTTGGAAGATTGTAGTGAACTACATAATATTCAGTAAACCTCTTAGGACTCAAATTCAGCATGCAGCCTACCCTTTGTACATCTACATTCAGGTTACCATATGTTTTGCAACAGGCATGACTTTTCTCAATATTACAAAGCACAGAAATGCTAACTATACTGTCTGACAACTAATAATCTTGCAAACTCTTTGACGGAAAATAGCATTTACTTTGTTGTTCATTCATTTATCCTTGCACTTAATCCAATACACCTGTACCTGCAGTCCTCTATCTATAAGACAGTTTTATTTTGCCAGTACTGTGTAGATACAAGTTGCTGCAAAAACATCCTAGACTCTAAGAGGAAAAGATGGTATGTAAGTGTATTAATAACATTTGTAAATAAAACACACAAAACATTCTGGTATAATCCAAATAATTTTAATTCTTACTAATAGAAACACTTGCTTCAAGAGCACACAAACTTAGAACGACTTACTTGGAACTGCAACAACAGAAATGCACGGAGTGGAGTCATCAAGGCTTTGATCATCCTCTGATAAGCAAAGCCGCTTGTGGGGAGGCTCAGTGCTGTCTTCAGAGTCTACTTCATCAGTTTCTAACAACAAAACAAAGCAGGTCACTTTCTGTTTACAAAGTGGAGCTCCTGAGAAAAACCTGGCAGACAAAGACCAAAACAGAAGTAGAAGCAAATGGGATAGATCGGTTCAGAGCTTTAGTGCTGCCTAGGACCTGAGCATAAATTATAGGCAGTAACAGGTCATATACATTTTCTGTGAGGTTTTCTTTGTGAATTCCATCTACAGCCCATTATCCTTCCTAAATTATCTCTCTGCTGCATAAAGAAAACCTTAAGTCTACAGAAATTTGGGTATGTGCTCGGTTCTAAGATCGCATCTGCACTGAAATAAAGCAGACCAGCTATAAACTTGTCATGCACACATACATACTTTTGGGATTTACAACTCCTGTGACACTTTATCCTGACTTAAACTGAAACAGAAAGCATCTTCAGCAGGGTAAACAGATTGGAAATAGCTTGTATAATTTGGAGGTGGGTAAGTAAGAGTCAGATCAATGAAAAATAAGAAAAATTACGTAATACAATTCCATACCATTTTGAGGGCAATGAAGTATAAGGTTTCCTTCAGTGTCCTGAGTCAGAGTCACGGAGTTCACGGTTTCTACTGTCACTGTGTCAGACTCTTCTTCAACTGTGCTCATACTCAAACCTGAAAGAGCAATACATAGATTACCTTTCTTCAGACTGCCACGTAGTCCATAATGCTGCCTTATTTTCCTCAAATAACCCTTTTATACTCAACAGACAACGACAAATCTCAATCTGTTCTTTCACATGAACAACTCCAGAGTTAGAGATTTACCTGCCCCTGCTTTTTCTGCATACTTATACATCACACAGAGTAACACTGGATAGTTTCAAAGCTACTTGTCTAGTTAAAAATATGTAATACCTAACTTTGCTATTCAGAAACATTTAAAATCTTTTTTTTTTATAATAAATATTTACAAATGAAACAAATACAAAGCTACGACATTACTTTTTCAGCATTTCTAAATTCTCCACAACTTACATTATTTGTCTCTCTCTTACTTGTTCCATTTCTCATTGAATAATTTTACTATTATGTAACCTTGTACAGCCAGTCAGGAGCGAGAAATATTTCTGGAGTCATACTATTCATAGCTGAGCTATTTATAGATTGCTAAGCTGCAAAGTTTTCTTCTCCTTCCACTCATATAAATAACTTGTGAATACTGGTGGTTTTGCTTTACCAGTGAAACAACATAAGCAACAGAAAAGTTGTGTGTATCACCATTATAAAAAAAAATTACTCAGCTAATAAGTTGCCTAGTAATACAGACTGAAGCAAGCAAACCAGGGCAATACTAAATGCTTCTGATAATCTCACTTCCACCATAAAAATACCATGCAGCAACCCAAAGCCTGTAAGAATTTCAATGTGAATTAGTACTGCTACTGATTCTGAAAAAATAAATAACAGTTCTAATCTCTCAAATAGAAAGAAATGTATTTTTTTCTTCCCCCTCCAGAAGCTAAATGAAGTAACTTCTAAAATATCCGTGAGTTTTGCAATGATTTCATCAGTTTGGAGCACCTTGGGATTGGTGAGTGCCTTTGGCAGAGCTTTACAGAAATTAACTATCACCTATTTCTCCTTGAAATCCTTTCAATCCTTTTCACAGGTTTTCTCATATGTTACCAACAAAAATAATTACATTTAATTTTCATGTCAAAGATAAATGTTATCAAGAATTTTAACTTACGTTGCTAGCAATCACCGACTACAGCTTCTACCAATCATAATTACATTACAGAGGTTCCACGTTATCAGCATATCCATACGCATCTGGAATTTACAACGTGGATTTTATGTCACTCATGTAGTTAACGATACTGCTTCAGCAGGAAAGCTTGATGAAAATTTGGCGTATCTTTAAGCTTGTGCAGTGACTGGTGCTAGAATGAAGCGCTATTACCCTTCTGAGCAGGTGAAAAATTTCAGATATTGTTGATGCCTGAAGTCAGAAGGTTCTCAGATTTACTTTCGTGTACCATCAGCAACAGCTCCTTGCCACACGCAGGAGTAGGAAGCAATAACCTCGCTGGGATTCATCTGCTTCTAAGTTTTAAAGC
This sequence comes from Oxyura jamaicensis, assembly GCF_011077185.1. Classification (NCBI taxonomy): domain Eukaryota; kingdom Metazoa; phylum Chordata; class Aves; order Anseriformes; family Anatidae; genus Oxyura; species Oxyura jamaicensis. The sequence goes on from NC_048893.1 coordinate 7,089,818, forward strand.
TTTTGCCCTACCCTTACTAGAAGTGATGCTTGCTGCACAGCCAGGGTACTGATTTATAAGAACCAAACGAGGTATCCTTCACTCTAAAAGGTGAAGAAAGAAATCCTAAGTTGTATAGCTTGTTAAGTGGACCGTAACTTTTCAACCCATCTCTGAGTTGTTCATTGATCCGTTCAGTAGGAAAAAATTGGACAGTTTTGGAGGGTAAAAAGAAATCGATTCTCTTTTTCGTGTTCATATGTATTTTCTGGATAACTTTTACTGGGGAGATTGCTGTAGTAAAAATTCCCAGCAAAGTTACTTCAAATGCTACAGAGTACTCTTTAATTATGTATGTGAACAGATAACACTAACAGGCTTTTTTTTTCCTATAATAAGTTGAAGGAATTTATTTTTCTTCTCACCACTATGAAGACTTTGATTTTTTTAAAAAACACAGTCTCCTATCTTTATGTCAATCATGTACTTCAGCTAAAGTTATTTTCACACATCTAGAAGCAGAAGGAACTATGGCACCATGCACAGCAAAAGATTCAGAAGAGCATTCCTTCCTTTTAATTAACAAACACTGCAAGTTGAATACCTAGGCACCAAAGTTGGTGCTATCAACTTTGTGTATATCAAAGTATTCTTTCTTCAGTTATTGAGGACTTGCTGAGAATCAGAATATGCTTAAGGATTAGGTTTCCAAGTCAAAACCACAGAGAAATTAGGGTTGTCCACTTTGCATCCTCTCCCTAACTGGATTGCCACGTAAGAGACACAGCACAGAAGGTGCTGAAATCTCCAAACCTGAGATCTCCATTCAAGTTGGGGAGGCAGATAGACCACAATCAGTAGCTGCTACACTGCCACTTCTGTTCAAACGGAACTTATCGGGGCTCTAGATGGGCAGCGGCTGAGGCACCACATCTAACAGCAGCACCAACTCTTCTGATCTTCATGTTAAGCATCTACACTTGGCTGCCTGAGATCCCAGGTAATCCTCAAAAAGCACCCAAAGCTGTGCACAGCACATTGTCCAAGAAATAGCGGTTTTCTAAGAAAGAAGCACTCCTCAGGGTAACTCCTGGCCTGAGGATGGTTTTTATAACCTTCTGCCAACCTCCCAAGAATAGTTTATCCCAACAGTAGGTGCAAGCTCTCCAAAAACGACTCGTGTTGTGTCAGAAAGTTGAGATTTAGCACATCTCAAGTTATCTGGCTAAAGGTAATAACCATAACCAAGCTGTGATGAAACAGGAGAGCCAAATCCTTCATTGGAGTTGAAGAATTCCCATCAACTTCACTGGAACAAGTGGAATCACAACTGAAAACTGACTTCAAGGAACGTGAAGAGTAAAGTCAAAGCCAAATGGGTATTTTGGACGTTATTTTTTATTAAACTGCACAAATAAAAAAACTCATTCTTTCAAGTTACATTTCCGCCAGGACACAATCGCTACCCTATGAAGACATGAATTGGTAACTGAAAGGTGAGGACAAAAACATCATGGGTCACTGCGGTGGTTCCTCCTGTGTGAATATAAAGTAGTCTGCAAATCTCCAGACCTTACAAAAATCACTACTTTACAGCCAATTAACAACAGAACGAGCATGTATGCTGGAGATCCATCACATGCAACGTACGATGGGACCACTCAAAGCTTATAGGGAGTGCAGTGGAGAAAGTACGCTGCTGCTGCAGGTGCCAACGCCCTCTGATGCAGGCTTCTTTGATGCTGGCTGCAGGGACACTGTACTCGCCCCACGTCCTGATTTATCTCGGGATGACAGCTGAAGCCATTCTATACAATACCCTAACACCGCACAGATCTTTTAGGATGTGCCATACGAATCCCATTTAACAGAATTTGAAACTTTTAATAACTTCACTAGGTGAACACTTTCTTTTGAAAATGCAGCGCTATTTCAAACAAAAAAGCTTGCTCGCATTTTAAATGCACGACCCAAGATATTTTTTAATGCCACATTCCAACACGCTCCTTACAGATAAAAATCTGCCACTTATTTCATGTTCTGAAGGAGGGTGTTAGTCTGTAGGGAAGGGAACAGTCTTGGATGCACACACACACACTGTGTGGATGCATATTATGAAATACAGCAAGACAGAATAATCTCCAATTTCTAAGCTAACAGCAAAAAAAGGAATGTTTTAATACAAAACTCCTGTAATTCTTAATCATCTTCATCAGCCAGATGGGCTGAATTGTTCCGTGGGCTGTAAAAATTAAGCACTTCTAAGAAATAATATTTTCCCCTTACAGACACAATTCTGTCATTGTGCCTAGTTATCAGCTCAATCTTATGCCTAGCCTTCTGTGGACTGTTGTAAATCTTTTAAAATTTCTCAATGTAACTGTAGTAAAGGTTGTGTTCTCTACACTGGGCAAAAGGCATATTTCACTAAACTTGTGAAGCAAAAAAACTAAGTCTGCTAAGGGACTAACAGAGGTTTTAACAGGCACGCTCGCACTGGATGCACTGGGATTTCAATGCATTCATTCGCGAGTAAGGCAACTGAAAAAGTCATTCCAGGTTTAACAAAACCTGACTGTTTAGCGTATTCCATACGATGGCTTTTCTGATGTCAACACTGCTATATACAATGAGGAGTTTTTGCTATTCGACTAATGCCAATTCCCTGATTTGACAAAAAAAAAAATCCCTTTTTTTTCCCCATGCCCAACAGGTTGCACTCGAATCTGCAAACACATCACAGAGGAATTGACTTCAACAGCTGCAGCAGCTCAGGTAAGGAGACCAAACTGGGAAGGTATCAAACAGAAGCTGAAGACCTGAGTTCAACATACACAGATTTATTAAACTGTATCAGCATGAGATTGCAGTCCCATAAAAACAATCACATTCAACTCATCTGTGGTATTTAGAGAAGCTGACCATCACGAGAAGAAATATATGGTAGACAGTGGGACAAACTGTTCTCATTTACATTGATGCACAGTTGGCAGAACTCCAGGAGTCCCAGCCTATCCATTGATATTTACATAAAAAGCACTGAGTACTCTCTAAATGTCACATACGTACACACAGCAAAGTTACGGCTGTTTCAAAAAAAACAAACAACTTTTTTTTTTTCTCTTCTCAGCAATAGAAAATGGCTCAGGCACAAGTACATTAACATGGATAAGAATCTTTATAAGACTGATATGAACTCAAATACATTTTTTCTTTCATGTTAATCCAGTTTCATACGTAGCATTAAGCAGTAACATCTTCACCTTTGTAAGCAGGCAGAAAATTAGCATCCAAAATATGATCGTTATCCTAATTGTAGAAAGCATAGGACTGATAAACAAAACCACAACTCTGTTGCTTTCTGATGGACAGATGAGCACAGAATTAACTCTCATAAATAATGGACTATAAGAAACTGTAAGGTACAGCACAGAAACATGGCAAGTGTTTGGGAGGTGTCTGTCTCTTCTACATTCACCTTTTACAATTTTGAAAGGTGAAGACAAAAATCAGTATTTTTAGAGATGTTATATTTAAGAAGTTCTAATTAATGTTCAGTCTTTTGGGTAAGTCATCCAATGTCATGTAGAAAAAAACATCAAGTGCTCAGAAAGCAAGTATTAAGTTGTTGCCCCTTCTGGACTGATGGAAACCTCCCTGTAAAGACTGTATCTTCTGCTTTTGCAAAGGGATTTTAACCATGCTGTCAAGAAACCAACTTCAACCTACTGCCAGAGCAGTGCTGGCAAACGGAAAGGATTTTCTAGATTACTTCAACACATTTTACAATGGCCAGGTGGGTCTGAACAATGCTAATTCTTCGTGAATGGGGGCGTACAAACACAATCTGTGAGCCAAGGAGTAGAAATACGATACGCTTCACCATGCCCAAGTGCACAACCAAGAATAAAGAAACCTCAAAAAGGGGGGAAAAAAGAAGAAAAAGCACAAGCTTCTCCCAAGCCTTCACTGTGGTAAAAACGGAGTGTTAACTATAATGTCGTGAAGCCTGGTACTGCTCTTAGATGAAACCCCTTGTCTTGCAGTTACACACGGCAGAACCCAGTGAAAAATAAAGCCCCAAGGAAGCTCAAATCACAACCCGGCCTCAATAAATAATAATGAAAAAAAAAAAAAAAAAAAAAAAAAAAACAGATGGAAGCTGCAACTTTTGGACACCACAGCCCCGGAGAGGGGAAATCAGGGGATGTAAACGCATTCACGCAGGTGACCTTTTATTACAGATCTCAAAGTAAGGGAGGAAAGGAGTTTAAAATTAAAGTAATAAGAACAAAAAAGTCAACACCACACAAAAACACGGGTCGCCCTCGCCAAGCGAGTCGCCTTTGGGTAGTTTTTCCATCTTTTCCCCAATTTCGTCCCTCCCCACTCCCTAAATTCCTTTCAGAGAAGGGAAGAAAGGAGAAAACTAGGAGAACAAGGGATCCAGGAACTAGAAAAAGGGAGAAAAATCGTCAGGGAAGCAGCTGATCCGACTCCGCGCCTCAGCTCCCCGCTGCCCCCCGGCCGCCAGCGCCGCCATTTGGTCGCGGGGCGCCGCCGCCATTTTGCCGCCCTCACAGCGAGCGGCGGCAGCGCCGGCCGAGCCCGCCGCCAGCCCGGCCCGGCCCTAACCCAGCCCAGCTCGGTTACTGCTGAGAAGGGGAGCGGCCATGACCGCCTCCCCCCTCCCGGTCCCCTCAGCTCGGCTCGGTTCGGCTCGGCTCAGGCCGGCCCGGCCCCGCCCGGCCGCTGCCGGCCCTGTCAGCCCGCAGGCCCCCGCGCACTTACTTCCTGTTTTGGGTCCGGGCACTTGAGAAACCAGGATGGAGGCTCCGAAGTACCAGGATGGAGGCGCCGAGCGGCGGCGAGGGAGGAGGAGGAGGAGGCGGAGGAGGAGGAGGCAGCGGTGGGGCGAGGCGCAGCCAGCCCGCCGGAAGGGCCCGCCGCCCGACCTGCCGCCGCTTCCGTCAGAGCGAGGCGCGACAAAGCGCACCGTGTGGGGCTAGCGGAGGTGGCAGCGCCAAAAAGCGCACGGAGCCGTTCCTAGCCCCAGGCCAGGCTCCTGTCACAGAATCACAGAATCATTAATGTTGGAAAAGCCCTCCGAGATCATCTGGTCCGACCAATGTCACCCACTAAACCACGTCCCTAAGCACCACGTCCAACCTTTCCTTGACCACCCCCAAGGACGGTGACTCCACCACCTCCCTGGGCATCCCATCCCAACGCCTGACTGCTCTTTTTGAGAGGAAATGTCTCCTCATTTCCAACCTGAACCTCCAGTCCTCTAGTTCCCTTTAGTCCTATCATTAGTTACTGTGAGAAGAGGCCGACCCCCAGCTCCCCACACCTTCCTTTCAGGCAGTTGCAGAGAGCAATAAGGTGTCCTCTGAGCCTCCTCTTCTCCAGACCCGCAGTTCCCTCAGCTGCTCCTCACAGGACTTGTGCTCCAGGCCCTTCACCAGCTTCGTAGCCCTGCTCTGGACACACTCCAGGGCCTCGATGTCCTTCTGGTAGTGAGGGGCCCAAAAGAAATTCATGGGGTGGTGCAGGAGAGGCTGCCCAGGTTGGCCCCGAGTGCTGACAGGAGGAAGCCTTCTGTCCTCCCTCCCTGTTAGAAGCCCCTCTTTCCATTCATGTTGCATTTGTGGCTTTATCTTTCATTTCCCTCCTGCCTAATTATCTGAAAAATTGCATATTATAAAAACAAACAAACACAACAACAACAAACACTAGAAAACTACACACAACCCCCATGCAACCCTAAAACTGGAAATAAACAGGCATCTGGCAGTGTGTGGCTTGTGCTTGCCACCTCATGGGTCAGGTGCATGCAGGTGGCCTGGCCCTGGGTGAAAAGGCACCTTCTGGCTCTCCTCAGAGACCAGGCTGGTAAAGCAAGGTGCAATGGATGTATCCCAGCATTAAAGGGGTGAAAGGTGTCCCCCAGCTTCATTATTCCATGAAATCAGCTCATTGCATTTGTACCACAAAATGTTTTTTTTAGTTGCATTGTCTTATATAGAAGACCTTCAATGGTGTCCTCCCCCAAACCTTCTCAGAAGCTTTAAAAAGTGCCCATGTCATTGACAAACATATACACCTATGCACACCAATGGGCTGCAGAGATCCCAAGGTGGTTTGTCTTTTTTTTTTTTATTTTATTTTTATTTTTTAATCATAACATCCATTTTAATTTGCTAATAATACTTTTACAGGAGTTTGAGCAATAGTTTTCAATGCCAGATTGAATATTGTAGAAATGTTTTGGTGCATATGGTTGACTGATTTTGGTTGCTCAAGAAGAGGCATGGTTTCAGCTGTGGTGAGAAAACGTGTCAGTGCAATGCTGTGGGGACCAAAATGATGAGGAGGCATCACTGGGAAATCCCGCCCAGATTTAGCCAAGGTGGGAGCCTTTGAAAATCACAGCTTACATGCTGTCAGGAGAGTTGTAGGTAGGATTCAGTTTCCATAAATATCTGACACCATTTAATACCTCAAAATCCCAAAACCATGAAGATGCCCTCAGGGAACGAGTGAACATGACCCAGGGACCTGTGTGCTTCTGAACCAGCAACAGGAGGGAAGCCAGGCAGGAGAGAGACTCCATCTAGTCTAGGATGTCTCAAAAGGGACTAGATGTCCATGGTTCAGCAACTGCATCTTTTCCATAAAGTTACAGGTCAGTGTTTGCACTGAATATGCATTGCTCTTCTGTAGAAGGGAACACAACAAAGCTTGGGTCCCCCGTCTCTTATTCTACATTAAAACATAGCCATGGAGAAAAGCTGGGAATTTGTGTCTGTAAAACATAGTTTTGTACTTCGTACATGAAAACAGAGGGGTGAAAACTCAATTCTAATAGGAACTTGAGACTGGGTAGGGAAGAGAGGAGACATTGCACATAATTTTAGGGACATGGTTTAGTGGGTGACAGTGGTAGGGGAATGGTTGGACCAGATGATCTTGGAGGTCTTTTCCAACCTTAATAATTCTGTGACATTATGGTGGTGAAAGACGAAGAAGAAATGCATGGCTGGGACAAGGAGAAGGTAGGTGGAATAAGGAGCTGAAAACAGGAGCTTTTTAGCATCTGTTTTGCTCAAAGCACACTTAACCTGGGGATCTAAAATTCCACACACAGGTGTTGACTTCCAGGTAAAAAATATTTTAAATGCCCAGTGTCGCTAGGTACTCCTCAGCAAAAGCAAATGTAGAATATGTTTTTCTAGGGTTGCATATAGCTGTTTGATTCACCAGCCTGTGATTTCCTGCAGATCCATGAATTTTTCTTATTTCACACCTTCTGATTTCTGCAGGAAATGAAGCAGGGACACTACACTTGCCTACTTGCCTTTTTTTTTCCTTTCTTTTCTTTTTTTTTTTTTTTTTTTCCTTTCTTGCTTTAAAAAATAGCAACATATCAGCAAATTGACCTGTACCAAGATGGATAATCATTTTAATAATCAAGAGGCTGAGTTCAGATTATACAGAAAGCAGTGATGCTGACATCTCTTATATCTCAGTCTCCATCACATGAAAAGTTCTAGAAAGACCTCGTGGTATGCAGCAAACACAGAGGACTTTTTCCATGTTGGGCTTATTTTTCTCATATGTTATCTCCTATATAAAATATAAAGTCTTTATCCTTATTCTCTTTTTTATCTTATTTATCTGGACATATCTTGTAGAAGACAGTATTACAAATGCAAAATCTATACCTGCTTTTATGCAGTGCTGTTTTGGGATGCATCGTAGTGAGATATGATGATGATGAACCTACGCTGTAGGGTCACAGAGCAGCACTTTGTAGACTGGGAACAATACAGCCACACTCAGAAACATTTACTTTATATCGAGTTCAATCCAGACATATGTGGAAAAAGCAATGACTGCAGTTCTCTGGCATTTCATGAACAGGATAAAGTCTCTAACAGACTGTTCTGTGGAGCTAGTGGGATTCATAGATCCTGATTTGTCTTTTTGTCTTTTGTTAAGGAAAAAAATATATGTACTTAATCTGATGAAAGAATCAAACATAGTTTACTATGGACCTAACAATTCCTCTTTTTTTTTTTTTTTTTTTTTTTTTTTTTTTTTTTTTTTTTTTTTCCTTTTACTCATTCATGTTGTTTCTTCCTTAGGGCCTATTTTCCCTAGCCACCAGGTGTCTCCACTGCCGTGTGCTCTGGACCCACCAGTTGCATCCCACAGATGGAACTTTCCTCCTTTTGCTACGATGAAGATAAAGCTAAATTAACATTGCCCTGCAGGTACGGTACTCTCGTTCCTCACTAAGGGAAAGGCATTAGGGGAAATGGGAGACTGTGGCCATGCTATGTTATTATTATGATGATGGCTAGGGCATGAATACTTTGCTTAATATCTTCTGTCTTATGGCTTAGGGAGACAGGCATCCCAGCTGATGTGCAAGCTAAGGAATCAGGGGGATCAAAGACTGCTGGAGCAGTTGCAGGTGGGTAGCAGAGGTGAGCTGATACAGGGATCTCCCTGATGCCAAGTCAGAGCAATCAGCAGTGGTGATGGAGATAGTTTGTACAGCACTTTATTTCTGTCTTTCTCATGTTAACTGTCTGGGATCAGCATGCCTAAATCCTATGTAAATTGATTTAAAGATTGAAGTATGATGTATGAGAGTGGGCAATCCAGTCTGCTTATGCTTGTGATTAAGCTAACCCTTTAGGCACCCCTGTCTGGGAAATTCTTTAATCTCCTACCTTCAGTTTCCCAGGGATACTTGAAGTGTTTTTGTTCTGAGATGTATGACCACATCCTGTTCTGAGCTCCACTGAGATCCACTTTCAGACAGACATGCTGCTCCTTCTCTTTGGTTTTGAGCGTGTTCACATCCCAGTAGGTAGGCCCTCTGCTGCAGTGGTCAGGTATAGGGCAGTCCCCTGGAGCTTCAGAGGACTTAAAAGTTATGGGAAAAACAGTCTCAAATTAAGGGAAATTTCTACTTAATTTAATTTATTGCTAGTTATGACCAACTTCTGATCCCTGATCTGGAGATCAAAAAAAGAACATAATCAAAGAAGCACTTTAGGTAAACACAGTTCCTCGTTCTTCTTCAGGCTCAACTTCCCTTAGGTCCCCTGTGGGTTATGTTCAGGTTCCTTTGTTAAGGTGACAATGCAGGAGGCTTCAGTCAGGTGCGTAATAGTTTATTTCTGCTGCTCTTTCCTTCTTAATGATTCTCCTCTGTTCCAGTGTGGGTCACAGGTGTCCCTGCACGGTGTCCCTGCCCCGGTGTGTTGCCCATGACCTCAGTCCCTTGGGAGTGCCTCTCTTTGCCATGGAGCATCTCCCTTCAACATCATGTCCTCAGCCACTTCTTTCCTGTCACCTGTTCCTTTACCTGCATCTTCTCCTTTTCCTGCTGCTGCTCTTTCTTAAATCTTCCTGGGCAGGGGCTCCCCACACTCGTGGTGTTTTGGCACACAATGGCTCTTTATGGTGGTGTCAGAGCCAGCTGGAGCAGAGGTGACTAGGCAAGCCATGGCCCCCTTCTACACTGGACACCTGCAGACTGTGGCTGCCCAAACCCCGCCAGCTGTGCCTTCCACTTCTGAAGCAAGAGGGCTTTTCACTCCTTGTGCTGCAGAGAAGGATGGAGATCCAAGGGTTTTGACTTCTGGAAGATCACATAGGACGTTAAATGATTAAATGCTGGATGAACTATTAATTTCAGTGGACTGGATCTCACCGTGGAGTTTTTCAGTTGCACACCTGTGTGCTGGTGGCAGAAGGAGCTTCAGTACTCACAGGGTGATGGTCCTTGTGCTCCGCATTGGTACACAAGATGTGCTCTGTTTAATGCAGTCTGTTGTATTGCGCCCATTTCAGACCCTGGACATGATTACCATTCTTGGCCGTGGTTTTCTGGAAAGATGCTGACACAAATCATACCTTTTACCCCAGCTTGTTGCAATCCACAGCTTCAGAGGAGCCTCACTTGGCTGGATGTGTTTTGTGTTTGCCATGTCTGCTTAGTACAAGACATTCCCTCTGTCACTTTGGGCTTGTAGAGCTGAACCACTTATTTAACCCACCAAGCATGCACTACTGTAACCCTGTTCCCGCTGGCAGTGATGGGCAGCAGGGCTGCCATGCAGTGGTTTGGGATTCACATCTAACAATGCGTCTCCGTGTCAGTCATAACAAATTTTGCTCCAGGTAAAACAAGTCCACAGAGAAGAGCAAGACTATCTCCTGCAAATTACCCCCTGTCCAAGCCTTTATATTTGCTTTTTTTCCTGTCCTTCCCTGAGGAACTGCACTTGCTGCCACAGACATGGAGATGTAACCCTCTAGGTCAGGGAATTTATGAGTGGAGGTAGCAGTTGGCACAAGCTGGGGGGAACAAGCTCAGAGGGAAAGAGCTCTCCTCACTGCACCATCCTGCAGTCTGCCTCCTGTTTGCTTATGAGATTATTCTTATTTACATAGATTTCTGTCTGTATGTATATATATATAATTACATGTGGGAATAGCGAATATATTCATTGCTTATTTATAGAAAAATATCTTTATACAGATAAACAATCTAGTATTTCTAAAACACTTGCTCATTTGTGCACTTACAGCTTGGTAGGTGCTGGCTGTGGAGGATTGCTCAGGCTCTGAAGAGATGCCGTGAAAGAGAGAGATGCCAGCGAAAGAATAACAGAGCACAATGTGAACCTGCATGGCTTCCCCACACAGAGTGAATGTCTCCTAAGAAAAATAATTACCTCGGTGCCTGGCCTAGGAAGAATCCCATAGAAAGCTGTGAGTCATCTGGAGATTTCAGACCTTGTCTGTGGCAGCAATCTGAAATGTTTCCTCACTGGAATGGACTGATCTTCCTTGAAGGTCTCTTGTGATATATTTTGAACACCTGCTGTGTCATTTACCCTCTGTCATAGTCCTGGAAAATATTAGAGAATGTGAAAGTATTCAGGAGCCTCCATACACAGTCTGGAGCTGGGAAGGAGGGTAGTTTTTTTCCTTCCTTCCTTCCTTCCTTCCTTCCTTCCTTCCTTCCTTCCTTCCTTCCTTCCTTCCTTCCTTTCTTTCTTTCTTTCTTTCTTTCTTTCTTTCTTTCTTTCTTTCTTTCTTTCTTTCTTTCTTTCTTTCTTTCTTTTTCTTTCTTTCTTTCTTTCTCTCTCTCTCTCTCTTTCTTTCTCTCTTTCTCTCTTTCTTTCCTTCTTTCCTTCTCTCTCTTTCTTTCTCTTTCTTTCTTTCTTTCCTTCTTTCCTTCTTTCCTTCTCTCTCTTTCTTTCTTTCTTTCTTTCTTTCTTTCTTTCTTTCTTTCTTTCTTTCTTTCTTTCTTTCTTTCTTTCTTTCTTTCTTTCTTTCTTTTTCTTTCTTTCTTTCTTCCTCTCTCTCTCTCTCTCTCTCTCTGTCTCTCTCTTTTTTTTTTTTTTTCCAAACCCTTTACTAAGGCAAGTAAATTAGGGTCACAGTTGGCCTTGGTTGCATGGGCAAGCACCCTTACCACCTGGGCTGTCACGCAGAGGTGCCCAGCTCCCCCCACAGACTGGGGCCATAGCAGTGGTAACCCCTCCTAACCTAACAAGCCTAGCAAGGTTTGTGTGAGTATTGATACAGCTGAATGTGAAGACGAAAAAGGAATTGAGCCTCAGGGAAAGTGTGAAGAGGGCAAGCTGCCATCAAGGTCTACATGGGTCTGGGCTGCCAGAGACATCGGAATTGTGCATCCTGCCTGCTAGTGAGTACAGCAGGAAGGGGACTGTGCTATCCCATAAAGGGTTTGGTGGCTGGAGGGGTTTATCTGTGAGAACAGTGAGGAGGAGCCTGTTTCTGTAGCATGGACACAACGGACAGCAGAAGAGGAGAAGGAACGAGGCTTCCCAGAATCGCTGGCAGAAGAGAAGGCAGAGAAAAGGATAGAGCAGATGGGAGGAGCAGATGGATCCCAGTTGGGAAGCGACTTACTGTGTGCCACTGAAATCAGAGGCGCTGGTTGCAGGGGGAGGCAGGGCTTGGCATGAGGAGAGGGTGGCAAAATTTAGGTTTTGCCGTAGGAGGGACAGACAAAAGTTGACATGCCCTTTCTGCACGGTGTCTTACAGAAACAGGGTGTGAGGGCAATGGAGGAGCAAAACTGCAGCTGTGTGGGGACAATATGGGGACAAGAGCTGGTTCCTTGGCCAATGCGACCTGAAAAATTCCTGTAGCTGGAGCTGTATGATCACAATCCTGAACTCTGAGGAGCTGTGGGGAGGATGTATTGCACTGTGGAGAAGCGTGTCCTGTTTTGGAGCTGAAGTCTGATTTAGCTTCCATGTAGTCTCAGCATTTCGGCAGTGTTTGCCAAAAGCTGGTTACCATGAAAGCAATGACAAAGCTCCCATGCATTTGAACGGGACAAGGTGCTTTTTCTAGGCAAAATGTACCATGTAATTTTTACCATGTAATTCTACTCTCTGCTGGCAGATGGTGCTGTGATATGTCCTGGACCTGTGAACCGATCTTTCAGCTCACAGAAGGAATACAAGCAAGCGGCATCTACTTTGTATTTTCATTCTGCTTTGTTCCTAAATTTATTTTATTCACTACCAAATGAATTTATTTGCCTATTTGTTGTTCTGCTTCCAACTTCGAGTATATAAGCGGGCCAGCCAGTTTTATTTTTGTCACTTTGGATTATCACAGAGCTGGCAGGCAGAACTCAACTTCAAACCCAAATCTTTCCATTGGTAGGAAAGTTATTAATGGCATTATTCCCCCTGATGCAGGATTTTATTGTGTTTAAAAAAACAGCATTTGGGGCCCAAGCTGATCTTGCAGCCTCCCTTTAACAGTAGTTAGGAGTTTCTGTTGGTGGACATACCAGATACACAGCATAAGCAACCTCTCAGGGTCACTTCTGTCCCAGTTTTTGTTTCCTTTTATCTCACTTCTTGGCGCACTGGTGATGGTTTGTCTTGCAAAGTACAATGCGATTAAAGGTTTCTCTCAGTGGTTTCTTTCTGAGAAAAAAAAAACGACAATAATTATAATAATGCCCTAAACTTTTTCTACTAAAAAAAAAAATATCCGTGGGGAATTAATAAAGGGTGGAATCAGTCTCTTTAATCTCTAAATTTAAAGGTCTTAAAAGTTGCTGAAAAATCAGTGCTAGAACTCACCTGCTCTCCAGAACCATACTCAAGAAAGTTCTTAAACATTTTACACGTCTCCTTGCTTTGCTTGAGAGGTCCCCTGGATCCCTGCACCCATATTCTTGGAGAGTGGCTGAAAACACTGGAGCTGAAGACTAGAAATGGCAAGAAAAAGAAAGATGCTGTTCTAACAGCCAGTGCACTTGGAGGCAAGCAAGGCCTTCTGTCACTAGTTTCAGGTTTATCTGGTAAGGGTTCAATGTAAAAGCCCTACACGCCCCAGGGTGCTGGGTGTGAGACCCCTGAATTTTCCTACGCAGATAATCATTGGGCTTCGTACACCGGGCTCATCATCTGGTTCCATGTCAGAATGCAACATGACTGAACTGATCAGGGTTGAGAAAAACATCAGGAATATTTTTGTTGGTCTTCCGCCTTGTCCTGAATCTTTTCAGTGAGCCGTTTTTTTGGCACCAGGTAAGCTCTTACAAAGCTACAGGAGAGACTGCAGTACATGGGAACAGAACTGGCTGTGGGAGGGGTACCTCAGGAACGTCTTTGGATGTTTTTGCCACTGAGGAGAACATACCTGTGAACCCATTCCCCATGCTGAGGGGGAGCCTGGACATAGTTCTGCCAACTCCCAGGAGAGGGATTATGCCAAGAGCTCTCATACAAAGAGAAATGAGCACCATGTTCTTTCCTTTTAATACGAAACCAGTCAATTTGGGATGTATTCTAAGGTGATGGCCAGGTGGATGGGTCCTCTTGGGATGTAGACACGTAACACTCCCCCTGGGCGCTTTACAGTCGAGAAGAAACAGAAGCTAACTTCTCCAAAACTCCTCCAGAAATCTCCAGAGGTACTTTTCTCCCTCCTCAGACATTTCAAGAAATGTCTGCATTTACATCAGAAGGACCAAGGCTTCTGAAGTATAAGCATATCTGGGCCTCAGGTAGTAATTTTCAAACACTTCATAAATAACACCAAAAACATCAGTGCAACACTGCGTGACTCCAAGTTCTTCAAATACAGTTCTCTTACTGACTGCAAGACCAGCTGAAGTCACAAACAACTGAAGGGTCTCGGTGCAAGGCTGTCCCCAGTGCTAGTGCCCAGTTTCAGTGGTGATTTGACGTGCCTGTGTTACTCTTCTTGGTCTCTCTGACGTGTTCAGAGCAAGGCTCAGACACACTGAGTGCTGTAGGACAGGTGTCTGTGCCCATATGCTGATGCACTGATATTAGGGATGTTGTACATGGGTCCGAGAAGTTCATCTCCTGGAAAATTCATTGCAGGGTCAGGTTTGAAACTTGAGCCATAATCAAGCTGTCTTTTCCTACCAAGATGTGAAAAAAAAAAAAAAAAAAGGTAAGAATAATCTTCAGAAGCAATCAGAGCAATAAATCAAATTTGGTAATTTACAGGGCAGCGGCCAGGATAACACTATCCATATCCTAACGTGTCAGAGTGATGTTTCTAGACCTTAAGCAGGTCTGCATTTCCATGGGATTTAGAAGAAATATATTTCACATTCTAATCTGATTTCCTAGGCTAGAGAAGAAGTGACTAAATGAGCTGATAATACTACCTGGCAGCTGTCAAATGACTTTTTGCTGTCGAGAGAGAAAACGGAAGAACATATGTTCTGAACTCTTGCTACTTAAGTTAGAGGATGAAAGAAATAGAAGGGGTTTAAACTGGAAATGAGATCATGCATCAGGCCTTTTGGACAGCATGTAATCTGGCTAATGGCATCAAGTAGCTATATGAATAACTTCATTAAAATGAACTTGTTTCAAATGAGCTAAATAAATCAGACTAATTTGTCAAAGAGCTGGGATGAAATAATCAGGTTAATTTAAAGCCGTGTGCTGCGGGGATGATTCCTGAACATCTCGTGGTGAAACTGCCATCGGTAGATCTGACAGAGAGAACTAGTGAACTTTGGCAGCTTCTGTGAAACTCAGAAGGATAAATCAGGTTCTTCAAGCTACAGATGGACTTGCTGCTCCCTGTTCCCAACAACCTTTACCTTTTTGGGTTGATGTAAACCCACTATGCTCCAGTGAAGTCAGCTGAGCTGTGCAAATTTAGACTAGCTAAAGATGTGGGTCCTGGGATAGTGAATGAGTGGGAAAGTTGTCCCATCTTGCTGTGGGCTATCCGTCCATCTGTCCGTACACCCTTATCATATGACCACTTTTCCTCTTTGTTGCATTTTGGATGCTTTTTTATTTATTATTTTTTTCCTATAATCTGGAGGAAAAGAATGAGGATGTGGATTTCACAAAAATGAGTTTACGATTAGCATTTACAGACAGCTGCCCTCCAAACTAAGGAGTGGGAAATTGATCCTTCACTTTTATACTGCCAAGATCAGACTTTGGGGTATGGTACGTTGTGCTCTTATGCAGTGAACCTGCCCTGAAGTGTCTGCAGCTGGCAGCTATGGATTTACCAAATATGAAACTGGACCGTGAATAAAGCTCTCAGTAATAAAAAGCCTTTCAGCTTTTTAATACGTCTCGGTCCTGCCCTTTGGTTGTGCTCCTGCAGTGATCCCTCAGCTCAGGTAAAGGGCTGTGCAAATGACTTGAGGCTACCAGAGGAATTCCTTGTCCCTGGGGCTCTGGTTTATCCAGCTTGGTTGCTGATAGCAACCTCTGGGCTGCTTTAGCCCTGGGAGGGGAGAACAGCTCTGTGGATCTGCTCACCGAAGGCATGGTGGGTGTGCCAACACACTCCCTGCTTTTATCTCTGTCAGCTAGGTGACACGGCCTGAGGACTGTCCTCATCACAGGTTGTCCTCTGGTTCCCAGCCCCATCTGTGCCTGCAGAGGGGTACACAGCTGCTTGCCTTTATCCTCCAGGTTTTTCCCTTGGCTGAGGTTCTCTCTCCCACCTCCAAGCCCGAGTTACAGGGCAGCTGTCCCCTCTGCCAGACATTTCCAAGCACAATGTCTCACCTCAGGCTGACACATCTGCAGCATTCATGCGAGTCCCATTGGCACCAAATAGCAGCCAGATGTGTGGGGCCAGAGGTTCGCCCTGCGGTGAATTTGATGCGGTGTGGGACGACGTGCTAATCCATTAACAAATGTCAGTGTGCTGTCTGCGGTGGAAATAGGATCGTGCCCAAGCAGAAGACTTTGCCTCAAGTATGAAACTGGTTTGTGTTACTACGAGTTTCTTCGTTACAATAATTTTGATAGTGGCAGTTTCTCTCTCTAGGACTGAAACACATTATCCTCCAAATTTAGTGAGCCTGCTAGGGATTTGAATGCACCTGAAAGATCTCGTCATTATGTGTTTAGTTTTTTTCATGCCAGGTCATACCCTCCCTATTTACATAGCTCTAGAGGTGGATTTCTCCCACCTGGCAGACCCTCGTCAGAATCTGTCCAGTGATTTTTAACAGATTTTCAGTCAAAACTGATGGCGTTGGCCAGTAGAACCACTCTTACTAGCGAACTGAGCAGGATTTACACTTCACATATCGTACACAACCCCTTAACTCTCTCATAAAAGCATTCAAACCATCTCAAGCAAACCAGAATTAAGATAAAGCACAAAATACTACTCTCACAAACATATGGTTGCTTTCTTTTATTGTAGCGGCGAGTGCTATACTGCAGCCTGCAGCCTGGTTCCTGATATAATTTATCTTCTCATTTGCTCACTTGTTTTTGAGATGAATTTGTTCTCAAATTAAATCTGCACTCTAAAGAAAGATGTTGTGGGTCAATGGGAAGAATATCTGCTATGGATGGAGTATGGCTTGCCAGCCTGAGCGCTCTGCCCAAAGGCAAGCCTGTGGCTGCTGGCAGGGCACCTTTCAGTGCAACTCACCATCTACAAGGATGCAGGGGAAGGAGGTGCAGAGGTGATTTGGTGATAACAAGGGATTTGGAAGGGATATTTCAGCTAGCAGCCCCTGTATTTCCAGCTCCTTTCATTAAATCCAAAATATTTCTGCAATCTGGAAACAGCCTTTTCAAACACTGATACCAAGGCAAAGCTACCAGCAGACAATGAGTCATTATATCAATAAACAAGCGGTTTTAGCCATCATTCTAATGAGCAGTGAAAGGACATCTGGGCTGCCTCTAACAGGTGATTTTGAGTTATCTGAGTAAGAAATTCTTTTTTGTCTCTGCAGCTGGTGAGGCATGTTAGCAGGGATCAGAAAAATCTATGCTCAAGAAAGGAAGGCATCTCTGCAGTAGGAGTAACAAGAAGAAAAAGGAATAAAAAATAGCATTTTTTTCCCTCAAATGAACGGTAAGCCAATTAAAACGTTCTGTCATCAATCAGATAGTTTGGAAAGAAAGCTGAAAGTAGTCGATGTTAAGATGGCAGGCAGTCTTGAGACCCACTTTCATATTCTTACCTCTACCACAATGTGACCATCCATGTGAAGGATGCACGTGCACTCAGCATCTGCTGGGCCTTCACTTTTTTCAGCACAGTCCTGCTGGGAAATTGAAAATGCCAACTCTCAGGATTCACAGCATGTAAATACGTAAGTGTATTCTTAACTTCAAGCGTGACAGATTATGTGAATTTATGTCAGGAATATACACTTTGGGAGTTGGTGCTATACTTTTTTATTTTTTTAGATAATATTTGAGTATTTAGGACCCTTTTCAGACCCATTGAAATCCAGGGAGTATTTTGCAGAATTTAAAGAGGCTGAATTTCAGGTCCTTCCACAATTACGTCAAATCCCTTTCAGACTTTTCTTTGCAAATCACTGAGGAATATCATTCGTTATGTCTTGGACAGCTATGGCAAACAGCCCTGTGATTAGGAAGCCTAGCAACTCCTAATTCTTTAAGGAAAAAAAAAGTCAGTTCTGGTTACACATATGAAAACGCCTAGAAAAAAAAACACAAACAGAATGTGTGGCTGAAAAGATGTCAGATGTCACATCAGCCTTTTCAGATATTTTAAAGCATCTCAGCCCTCTCAAATAGACAGCTTTCAATAATTCACGTATCGCTGCATTAGATGTCACGTAGTTGTGAGGAGTAAATGGAAAATATGGAAACAAAGCCAATAGAAGTACATTGCAATGTACAGTAAGGACTCAAGTTTTTTATTCAATAAAAGAACAAATAAATATTGCTGATATATATGCAGAGAAGTGGCTGATATTGGTAGCTTAGTTTATTTTTTTTTTCTAGCTTTTTGGCCTTTTTATGCTGTGCCTTTAATCGCAGAGCTGCCTGCAGCCTGCTGTAGCAGCATCTGTGAGCCAGGCCAGTCTGATTTCCAGGTCTGATGCATACCAGGTCTTGCCTTTTTCCTCTGTCTTTTCTAATGATGATTCAGCCATAGAAGCCCTTCTAATTGGCGTTAGGGAGGATCCAGCCTGTTCTATCTTGCTTTTTCAGGCTGATGGAATTGCTTTAGCTTTAGGACACTGTTCATATGCAGTGAGAAAGTCGGACTCCAACATTAAAAATTAGCTTTCAGGTGTGTATTTCCAAAGTCCTCCCCACTCAGTTCTGACTATCTCCTAAACTGGAAGCTGCTCATAGCTGAGGTCAAGGCTGAGAGGCAGGAAAGGCCACTTGGGGAGACTTCATCTACATCCAGCCTTCACCCAGACTTGCTAGCCTCCAGACTGGGGAGTTTGGATGTGACTCCTGCCTAGGTTCAGCAGGACAAGTTGTGTGCCTGAGTGCTGCGTGAAATCATGAAGTCCCCAGCTCTGTGACCTTCAGGGAGCCTGCCAGCTAAATTCAGTCTTTTCTGTGCAGCTATTCTCTATCCTCGCAGTGTGTAATAGCTCCATTATGTGCTTGAAGAGCTGGGAGAGACGTGAAAATAGCACTGAAGAAGTGACAAAAGCATGATGTGCTTTCCCAGAAATTTTCTATAGAACTTCATCACATTGCTTATTCTCAAAAAAAAAGTGACATAGAGAATGAACTTCTTGGTAAATTAACAGCAACAACAACAAAAGGTCTGTTTTGTGCTCTGGCCATGAGGAAAAGGTGAGTCCAGATTAACATATTTATCACAAAGAGAAAAAAATAATGAAAAAAAATAAATTCAAAATGATAGTAACAGCCATCAGCAAATATGATAGATGGATTTCCTCAGAACTTTCTCTGGTTTCCATTTTCTCATGGCAAATAATTATTACCTTTCAATTTGAACAGCTTTATTCGAATGCATTGCATCCCACGGCTGGATGGAAGAAATCCCTGACTGCTGTTGACATATGGAAAGAGGTGAGGTGTAGGGGTAGGGTCACTCATCCTGGTCAAAAATAAGGGCTACTCAGATTTCAATCCACCCTTTTCCAAAAATGAGGCTTTTCTCAAAATAAAATGAAATAAAATGTGATAAAGCCATTATTGGCAACATTTTAGTGGGGATTTGATCACACACAAAAGAAGTTTTGAAACAAAAATTTCTGGTTTTCTTTTTAGTAAAATAACCATAAACATATGAAATATCATTAAAAATATTATTATCAGTACTCAAAGTCTTTCCCTGATAAGGAAAATTCTGTGCTTTTTAAAATAGATTTGACTCTGGAGCATCACCTCTAACACAGCGGTTCTCATGGTGTGGCATGTCCCAGTTTGGGCTGCTATACAGCTTTTCATGGTTTCACGACAGGTTTTTATAGCGCAGTTCAGTTCCACCTAAAGGCAAATTTTAAACTCTGGTCCAAGCACAGTTATAGGCTAATGTATTTTACCACCTCTTTATCTCTCCCCTATTGTGATATTGGTAAGTTTTCCACTTCTGAGATAAGAATGACATTATCTGTTGTCCCAAAATGCTGTGAAGTTTGATTAACATTGATGTAATAGCCCCAAAATAACTCATTGGCAAACATCTGTATTAATTTGTTCATTGAATTTGAAATTCTTTCCTTAATTTTGTCATCTAGCATGGCTACTTAGACAGCCATTGCCAGATTGATATCATTTTCCTGGCTGAACATCATGTGGATTACTGTGTTTTGACCATTTGTCCATCACAATTTGGGAAATACAAACCTTATCAGAGCAGGGGAAGCTGGATTTGCAGCTCCAGCTGTGCTTGCCTCGCGGTTTCAGAAGCAGCAGTTCCCAGTGGCACAGACAGAGCAGAAATAACAGCTGCAGGAGGAGGTGTGCTCCAGGCTTGATCCCGACCCGGACCTCTGCCTACCTCCCGAGAGTCCCAGGCTCCTGGCATGATTCTCATTTTCTCCCATTAGATATTTTCCACTTTTTTTCTGAGCAATTAAATAATCTGGTCAGCCAGAGATTTCTCTGCCTTGGAAGCAGCCTGTTTCAAGGTGGTTCAGACACAAGGATACATCCCCCAGCCCAAACGAGCCCATTTATACAAGGTTCTTGGCTAGCCCGAGGGTTTTTTTCCTCCACCTTTGCACAAATGAGCTTGCAGCATGGTGCAGAAAGCAGGCTGACAACAAACTCCAAATATCACATGATGGAAATAAATATTTCTGGGCTGTTGGGGTTCAGGATACTACGCTGGCAAACAAAGAAATAAATAATGAGATTGGATAACTGCTGAATGATTGATAACTGGAGACTGGATAACTGCTTAATCTCCTCCCCAAACATCACTGGTGGGATACCAGTGCAAGTTCTATTTATTTGCAGGGGCTCAGCACGTGTTAGTGATTAAGGATGAAATACTATTTCTTATTTACAGCTGTTTGCATGGATCCAAAGTATCACAGCCAAGACCAGAACACCCTTGTGTGGCCCAGAGCACAAAGAATGAATAAAAATGCTTTTTGCACCCAAGAGTTTATAATCTGTTTATCAAAGAAAATGCAGTGGGTGGATGTGAATAAATAGACTGGGGAATGATACAAATCAGGGAGCTTGATCAGTGTGATCAACAGTGATTTGGGTCTATTTTCTGCATTTTCATGGCCAGCTTGTTTGCAGGCACCACTCCTGCATGGGTAAGGATCTGAGGATTTTTATTTTATTTATTTATTTATTTATTTTTGGACAAAGCCTTTATTTTATTTGTTGTATTAAACCAAACCAGGTTGCTAAAAATTAAGATTTGACCTTTGCTCTCGCTGCGTTAGCGTCCATGGTTCCAGCCTGTTGTTTTTGAGCACTACCTGAAATTCATCGTTGCCGAGCCAGCTGCTGTTTGCTTTGGCTCTTGTTTGCCCTTTTTCTGTTACACCTGCAGTGGAGGTTTTATGGCCTTCCTCTTCCCCCTGTGGCTGGAGAGTCTGGCAGGGAGAAAAACTCTCTCACATAATGTAGATGTAGGCAGACACCCACCACAACATGCAGCGGGCTGAAAACAACCCTTGTTGGCACGCTTCTTGTTCAAGCCATTCTGGAGGGGCAAATGGTGCTCTAAGCATCATTTTCTGCTCAGTGGCAGTTTATGGATTGGACTTGGAGACTCCACGTTCCTGTTGGGAGCAGTACTGTTGTGTATCCATGCCTACTTTCACCATAGGTGTCACAAAATCAGAAGAGAAGGGTCCGCTGTTGCCTGTAACTCCCCTCATGCATAACACAAACCCTCACCTTCCACCCAGCAATTTCTGGAGAATTCTGTTTCAGCTGTAGCAGACCTTTTGGAATAACATCCGGCTGTGATTTAAAGATTTCTGGAAACACACAGTCCACACAACCCTCCATGTGCTGTTCCATGACTCACCTTTCCTGTCACCTTTCCGTGCCTTATCTTATTTTTAATGTGAGATTATTTAGCATCAGCTCCAGCTGGATGCCACTTTTTTTCAGGTGGGAAGAACCACACTGAGTCCAAAATATTTATGTTATACAGGCTGTTAAGGAAACACCCTTTAACTTTTTTTGAATAAATGGAGGAAAAGGGGCATCTTTTTTTCTTGCTGCAAGATGCACTCTTCAGACTAATTTATATTAATTACAAGTCTATTTTTTTCCATTTGCAGATGTGATAGGGATCTTATGTGCCTGCATTTTGTTTCCACCATTTCACAGCCTCATAAATGTCTGCCTGTGGCTGAGCTGACAGCCTCACACTGTAAATATTCTATGGAAATACAGAAACCATCACATGTACGTTTATTACAGCTGTGAAGAATGGGAAATTGGAGACATCCAGCACTGCAGCTCCCATGCCTTGAACAAAATGGTTATCATTTTGATTAAGGAATTAATTTCCTAAAGAGCTGGGCTGCCTGCCTCCAAAGCGTGCATTTCCTAGAATCTATCAAGTCAGTACTTCTCTCAAGTGAACACAGTTAATATCTACATAGCTTGATGCACTAATGTAGCCTTTCACAAATGCATTAAATAGTCAAGAAAAAAGAAGTGGGAAACAAATGGCCGTGAAACCTCTCTATCGCTCTGTGTTGTGTGTATCCTGCTGATTTCTGCCCTGACAAACTCATGCAGTTGCCTCTTTGCTTTGCAAGTCACAGACAGTCCTGGCCTGACCCACTCCTACTTGCTGGCTGAGGTTTCCTTTTTCAGGGCACATATCCAGCAGGGGTTGTGTATCTACTAAGTGCTTTCTCGTGAAGCCAAGACAAGGATGGTCATGAAGTGCTGCAAGCCACCTTCATGGTAAAGCATCACCTTCCCTCAACTTCTACATTTTCAGGCATTAAAAATGCTCTCCTACATGGTAATAGCTCTGAATGCTGATGAGATTTAGGGACATGACACCCACTTCTCACCAATACTTGCTCTGGTAGCTGGTATTGTGCCTTATGCTGCCAACCATCGAGGCACACACAACGTGGGGACAGAACAGTTCAGACCTTCAGAGATCACCTCATCCAACTGCCTGACCACCTCAGGGCTCACCTAAAATTAAGGCATATAATTGAGGGCATTGTCCAGATGCCTCTTGACCACTGATAGGCACGGGGCATCAGCCACCTTGCTAGGAAGCCTGTGCCAGTGTGTGACCACCATCCTCACAGCTGGAGCTGCTCTCCAGCCTCTTGTCACCTAGTGTGTCCCTGTGTCCAGCATTATTCCATCCCAGGTGCAGAACCCCACATTTACCTTGGTTGAACCTCATGCCATTGCTGATTGCCCAGTGCTCCAAACTATCTAAATCCCTCTGCAAGGCCTCTTGTCCCTCCAGGGGGTCAACACCTCCCAGTTTAGTGTCATCAGCAAACTTGTAAAGGATGCACTCCATTTCTGCATCCAGGAGTGGCTATATCTATATCTATATCTATATCTATATCTATATCTATATCTATATCTATATCTATATCTAATAGCTGTATTGTCAGTCTATTGCTAGGAGACAAAATAGCTTGATTCTCCAGCAAACCCTGAAGTGAGTGCTCACTTATAGTCCAGGTGTTTATGACCCATTTAGAGTATTATCAATTTAGGAGGAAAGAAGGAGAGGGGAGGGAAAAATGGGGGGAGCAAAAGGCTGGTTTGTGTTCAGATCTGACCTCTGAGTAGGAAGCATCTGGATCCTGCAGGAGCCCCGGCATACCTGAAGGAACAATATTGGATAAGTGGAAGAAAACTCACTCTCTTCTTGCGTTTAACTTTTGTGGGTGTTTTAATGCTATTGTGATGTGTTAAGAGGTTAAAATGGTAATACAATCTCTATTTCTGCCTTTAGAAAATCTCAGAGAGCCTGAGTTGACATGACAAGACCTACTTCAGCTTCGTGAAAATTTAAAATCAGCCCTGCAAAAAAACAAAACAAAAAACAAAAAACACGCAGGCACACAGTTGCATTCTTTTAATTTTAAACAAGGACGCCTCCAATGCAATCAATGCGATTACACTTAATTAAGACTCTGCAGGAGCAAGACAGGTAGGATTCTTCAGGACTTGTAAGGGAGGCTCATTTTCAGCATTGTGCAGCTCTGCTAACCTCAAGGGGATGACAGAGAGCTGGCCTGGAGGAAGCTAGCTGTGGGTTGTCCATGGAGCCAGCACTGATGTGCTTCAGGCTGCATCTACACAGGACCAAATCGCCCAGCTGCCGTCATCAGTGCTACAAGGAAGGGAGCTGGGCTTTAAGAGCAGATGCTCCCTCTACACAAATTAGCCTTCACACCCAACATGAATTTCATGCCTGGTGTGCTGCTGTTGCCAGCCTGGTGTTCAGCGTTTTGCTTTATTCTCAGAGGAGTAGATAGCTCAGGCTTTAATTTGCCAAATGGAGAAAAGCTCAGGCAGTCAGGAGCATCAGAATGACACACACAGAGGCCAAAGAGGACACTTCTGCACTGCCTGCTTCCTGACATGGCTCGCATTGATTTTTCTGGGCATCCAAAATGAAAGATAAAAAGAAACGAGGAAGTGAAGAGGGAGTTCCCCTGTCACCTTTCCTCTCTTTCCTGTCAGAGCATTCACCTCTGGCTTTGTTAGCAACACGCTGTGCAGCCTTTGAGTATCACTCCTTTACAGTTGTAGATTCCTCTCAGTGTTTTGTGAAAAGGAATTGGTTATTTCAGCGCAAACCTTGCCAGAAATTTAGCATCTTACAGATTATAATTGGAAACCATCCCCATGATTTTTTTTTTTTTTTAAAAAGGGTGATGTGAATGATTTATTAGGCAGGTCCTGAACTGATTCTTCAGCTGGCACAAATGAGAAGCATGAGTTTGTCTTCATGAGGCTACAATCATTTCCAGACTGAAATAACCTCCATGTTTTCCATTTGGTCCCTGATGCCTTTAGGGGAAGGTGTTCATTGTATCAGAAACCCCAGAAGTATATGTCACAGGAATTAAATATGACATTCTTACAAATTTCATCATGATTGCATCTGATCAGCTTATTTGTCTTCGTGATTGTACAAGGTTTTTAAGCCCAGGAGCTACACTCACCTGGCGTAATCATTGTTTCTGAACAAACCAACTTCAGACTGGGCAACAAAGAGTGCCCAGTGTGAAAATTCAGGGCGACAGGCACAAAGAATCAGAGCAAACCTCAGCTGGTCTGACACGCGATATTTTGCTACATGAGCATCAGCTGCCCTAGCAGCCAGATGGTTCAGAAAACCCTTTTTATGGCCTTTGCTAGAGTATGAGCATCACATTCATGGCTATGACCAAAAATGTCTATATTTGGAGTGGAAATGGTGCTGGAGTGGATATGAGGTCTGAAGGCAGGAGCTAGGGGTCATTTCCATTGTAATGTAACGGAGAGGCCATTCCTTCCTTGGCATGCACAGGGGCTCGTTAGGCAAAAGGGCAGGATTTGTAATATGTTCGACGATTTAAAATGTACGCGTATCCACATGCTTTTAAAATAACATCGCCTGAATTATCTAAAGTCATCTGATTTCAATTATTACTTAATAAAGGTTAACAAATCCTATGCAAAACCACATGACATTGGTTTTTGCTGTAGCTCATCTAGGAAATGAATTTACTGTAGCTTTTCCTTAACCTGCTCTGGCTGGGTAAAGGAAATAAATTGTATTAACTGCTCTTTTCCTTTAAAATGTTTATTTACCCCAGAGTTGAGTAGGGCACAATCGTTTGTTTTTAACTCTTTATTTTCCAGGCAACTTCAGGAAAATATATGAAAACTGAATGTTAAAGTTTTGGGAACCCAGAATTTTGGTAATTCAGGATGGCCCTTTTGAGGCCCTTTTGAATTTCAAATGATAAAGACGTATAATAAAAATGTATAGGGCTTACCAAAGGGGAAAAACAAAACAAAACAAAACAAAACAAAAACTGTTTTTGACAATAATAGAGGAGAATTCATTACTTTTATGGACATGGACAGAGATTTTGCAGGTTTCTGTGTTACACTACAGTTTCAATATATTTTTATATATACTGGGAAATGTGAACACATACAAATTGCCATTTTTAATGCATACTCTCAACACAGCACACATGTTCTGTGCCATTAGTTTTGAGATAAACAAGATGACAAGGAAATGTGTACCATGATTTGCTCTGGAATACCTTTTGGTGTTTTGCAATTTTTGTTAGCTTTTCCACCCATTGTTCTGTTGTTTTGGGGTACAGGTAATGGATTTTGACAAGTTTTTTATCTCTTACTTCCTTAGGTGTCATGGGAAACAGCAAACATTTCTGCAATAATGGAGGTCCTAAGTCAAATTTGCCAATATTGAGAGCATAACAGGAGAAAGTTAAATGCAGTGGCTGCTCCAGGAATTCCCAATTCCCTCAGGGCATCAAACTGCTGTTCCTGGCCCCTTCACCATCCAAGGTGACAACTGTCATCAGCCATTGTTGTTTGCTCAAATGACACAAAACCCTTCAAAACTGCCCTTTTCACAAAACCCTTCAAAGCTTGCTGTAACCTCTCTGACCACCAGAGATGACCGTGAAGAACAGGCAGGCCATAGAAGATTTAAATCCAAGAAAATAGCTGTTTTTCTTATGAAAGTGCTAGAGAGGTCAAGAAAATCCTCTTGTTTTAGAAAACTGGACCACATTCCTGCCCACATTGTACAGAGACTTCCCATCTTGAAGATCAAGAGAAGTTTAGACACCCCTGATTAGGCCCATTTCAGAAGGGCACCGTTGGGCCACAGCATCAGCCCAAGACAGCAGCATGTGCCGGTGACACTCAGGAAGGTGGACGTCACCCAAACCAAGTTCCAGCTGATTCCTCACCTAAGGACGATGACTTCTTTAAGATGTCTCCTCTTCCCTGCCCTTGCCACAGTCTGGTTTCAGCCCTGCCGGTGCGACCACCTATCTGGGCCTACCTTGGCTCCTAGTTGCAGCTCTCAGCCTTTTAGTTTCTGGAGCTGCTCCCCTCCTAATTCAGCTCCTTCATGGAGGTTGCCTCACCCTCCTGCCCTGCTCAGCTTTCAGAGTTAACCCCAAGCATGTCCAGTATCCTGACCAGCCTCATGCAACCCCAGATTTTGTTCTCCATTCCCCTGGCTGAATCCTACAAGGGCTGAAGAGATTCCTGCAGAGTCACAGCAGTGCTTCTGCAGTCAGGCATGGCCATTTCTTCTGAACTGCATGAAATTGGCTCTGAGGCTCCTAATCTTTTTTGTCGTTCTTCTGTTGTTTTAACTTTCTACTCGGTCTTCATTTTGTAGGGTATTCATTTTGCAGTCGTACTATGCTGGGATATTAATTTTCCATTTGCAGTCTATAAGAAGAGATTCTTAAATGCTCCTTAAGTAGATGGCTCAGAGTAAAAGCCATTTCACTGGATCTGACCCAAATCTGATGTTTATGACTGAGTACACTCTGAGTACACTTCAGGGTTTTCTTCTGTGCTAGTAACAAGCTCATCAAATTTGTGGGGAAGTCTCTTTTTTATTGCTCTCAGAGAAAGAAATATTGTTTTTTTTTTCCTTCTCAATTGCTATGAGAAGGAACTGAGAAACAATTTTGGAGCTGACAACTTTTTGCAAGGCTGATCTGGAATACTAATTCAAAACACTTAAAGTCACATTAAACATCTGATCAAAGTGCTTAGGGTTCCATTATCATGGATTTCTTAAATGGAAACAGATGGTATTTTACTGTGTGAAAGCACCGAGAGTGCTTGCATTTCTGTTTTTATCTAGGAGAAATACTATTCATATGAATTCTTATGTAATTCCTAAAAAGAAAAAAATAATCTAGCTTGATTAACAGAGCTCTTCCTACTGTGGTAAGTCATCCATCTCTGTATCACTCTTTACTGCACCTTCCAAAACAGAACTTGGATACACCTGATTCCCCGTGATTAAAACACCAGCACTCAAACAGATTTCATGCAATTTCTGTCTTTAGGTCCAGCAATGTTCCTCTTTCTATAAAATCGGAGCAGGAAATCTTGGCTGTTCTCAAGCATCACCACAGACAGCAATTATCTAGGAAGCAAATCCCAGGTATGTGGGCCATGATGAAGTCCTCTCTGTAATGGTCACCTGAAATTAACCCCCAGATTATGTATACACTCAACTCTCCTATAAAAATTACAGTGGGGCTTCACCCAAAAACTCTGCCCATGCCATCAGCTGGCTGAGAAGAGGCCTACAATCAATGCTTCTGTATTTTTCTCCTGAAAATCACTCCCTTTTTATCAAAGAATCACAGGAGCTCTCCACACTGCTTCTATTTCTGCTTTATATATTCTTTGCCACTGTGGTGGAATTGCAACTCAATAACTTTGTAAGTCTGCAGGTTTGCCTCTCCTTTACTTTCCAAAGGAACATATGCTCCAGGGTTACAATGCAGACTGAGAAAGCAATTTATGCCATTCTCTGCCCAAATCTGCTCTCTGAGGCAATCCAGGGCAGCTCCCTGCCTCTGCAGATCTGCGAGGTGACTCTTGAACCAGTGAGATTAAAGACAAAAATTCTTTGGGTGACAAAAGTGGAATCTCCGGGGGAGATTTTATGAATCGAGCAGGCAGGAGTGACTCTGTAAGCCAGGATTTGCCTCGCCTGCTCTAAATCTAAATGAAAACTGAACCTTTTTCTTTTTTGCTGCATGCAATAATAAGGACTTCAGGAGTGTCAGGCTATTACGCTGTCAGATGTAAAGTGAATCCTGGCTCTCGACATTCTCTGTTTCTATGAATTTTGCATGGAGGTTAAGAAAGATAATGATCTTCATAAAAGCAGCTCCCAGGATCACTGCATGAGGCTGAGTGTCGGTGCCTGGAATGTGGATGAGGATCCTGTGCTCTGGAGATCGCTCCCAGACCTGTCTTTCTAAGATTAGCAGGGGTTCAGCTTTTGGTTATGCTGCATAATGGCATCATGTTGGTGGGACACGTTAGTTTCATATAATTGTACATGATGGCTGTGAATTTCTGTTCAAAATTGATAGTTTCCTGGCCAAAAAAAATGAAAGCGCTGTTAAAAAATATAAAACATTTAAAATTCAGTTTTATTGAGGGGAAAGAGGCAGCATTTGCAGTTTGGACTGCTTGGCGGACCCTGACT
Source organism: Oxyura jamaicensis (assembly GCF_011077185.1). NCBI lineage: Eukaryota > Metazoa > Chordata > Aves > Anseriformes > Anatidae > Oxyura > Oxyura jamaicensis. Next base: position 7,118,813 of record NC_048893.1, read on the forward strand.
TGGAGAAACAGCTTTGGGTTTGGACTTGGTGAGAACAACTGTCTTGATATGGGCTCAGTCATCTGAAGGCTTTGCAGGAGTTTGTAGGGTTAGTGCCTCGTAAAACAAGTGGAAATAGCAATGTCAGTGATTTTCAGTTACCTTCTGAAGTTAACACTAGTTTGGGATTCACCTGAGCAAGCTTGCATCCACAGCACAGAGTCCTGCATTTCAGCTAGCTGCCAGATTCTTCTAGCCAGTGGAGACCAATAGGTATCTATTGGACATCATTCATCCCATTTTTTAGTGCAGATGTCTGAAATAAGCCACATGAATCCAAATGTGCAGCATTAGTCGCTGAAACATTTGATATTCAGGCTGCTCCACCTTAAAAATCATTGAGAGCTTTTGCCTATTTTTAGAAAATCAGTGTAATGGGACAAAATCCTTAGATAACTCGATGTGTCACAATCATCCCACCATCTTGTTCAATCAAAGCTGGGGCTGGTACAAAACACTCATGTTCTTAGCTCTCATAGTAAATATCTGTTATAAACTCAATGTTATAACTGCGTGGAGACCCCAAAATCTCTCCCCCTGAAGCCTTGTTGAATATTACAGCAGCTTTGGTTAACACTTGCTGATGAGAGTCCCTTCTCCATAAACTCAGCTGCCAGATTTGCAGCAGATCCTCCGGTGCCAGCTTTTGGGGACTCCTGACACTGCTTTGGGATGCTTGGCACAGCGAGCTGGCTTTGTTTTAATAGTGCTCTTCCTTGGGTGACGCTCTGCCAAGAATTTTTGCAGATCTCTCTGAAATGATCAAGGAGAATTTAAGGTAAGAATGAAAAGAGCGTCATTTGCTAAAGCACAAAATAAGAGATCTGTTATTAGATTTAGAGTTATCTACCTTCTGGTAGGGATGGGATGCCTGAGCGCTCGGTGGTGAATATATTACAGGAGGAAAAGTTCCCGTCTGGCTGGCCTGATCCAGGCTGACAGTCCATTAGCACAAAACCCCAAGCTTGTGGGGTTGCAAATTGTGGCATCAGACTTCAGAGTGGCTGTTAACGCTCTTTGTGCTATGTTAAACCTTGAGAATCTGGAGGATTTTTGAACCTGTTGTGCTTCCACTGCCCCCAGCTACCTGGCTTTTGGTTGATACTTTATTGACATCCCACTCACCAGTGTCTGATGGAGCTTGCTGGAGACATGCAAAGGGGTACCCACAGAGAGCAGCCTTTTGGGAAGCTGGGTCTTCATCTGTAGATATCCATGTAGTTAGTGAGGAGAGCTTAAAAGAGCCCAGCTGTAACTGAGGAAGGATCAATGATGCAGTTCGTCATACACAAGTGCCAACAAAATCTTTTATCTTGTCTTTCTGTTGAGCTCAGTGCCATGGGGTTGGTTTTCCCTGTTTTCTTTCCAGTGGGGGTGGAATGTTTTCCTGAGATTTCCTGGGGAGAAGACAGGGAAAACACTTGGCAGTCTAAGCCAGCTGCACTGGCTAGATAAGAAAATGTTGCATTTGGAAAGAAATCACCCTTTCCTCATTTGCTATTTCTGACTTTGTGGTTTGGCTCCACAAATTCTTGTCTCCTGTGCTTGCATCATGCTCAGCAAGGCAAAGACTCATCGTCACCAGCCTCAGGCACTGATGGGTTCCCTGTACAGCAGCAGCCTGTGCCTTCAACCGGCCAGCTCAGGGCCTGTGATGTGGATATGACGTCCTTGGTGACACAGCAGGACGAGGGCTGAGTCACCTCTGTCATCCCTGGTGCTTAAAACATCTTTGCCTGCCAGATCGTCTGGAGCATTTGGGGGTCAGATGGGTCACCTCTACTTATCGGGCCACTTGTGTCAGAAAAGCAGAGGGTAATTTTTATGGAACTGATGTTAAAAGCATGCATACCCAAAGATGTCCCTCAAATCAAGCTGATGATATTTCTGTGTGTTAAAAAAATAATAATAATAAAAAAGCACAAAATATGTATAGGTATATGCTATATAGTATATATATGTTAATTGAATATAAATAAAAATAAATATATAAATATAAATATATATAATAAAAATAAGTATATATAAATAAATAAATATATTTAATTAATACTGACATTTAGCAGGAATTTGCTAGGAAATAAGAGCCAGTAACTTGCAGGATTTGTCCCTGCCTGTTGCGAAGTGATAGAGAAGTGTCCAGCCGCTGCAAAAACACCTCGTTATTACTGTGTGTGAGTTGAGCACAACCTCCCATCAGCTTTTGAAAATGCTTGTAGTGTTTTCATTACCTTGATAAATATCAAGGGTCACTCTGAGCCTTAAAACAGAGACTGCTTTGACAAAGCTTTTAACTTCAGGCTGACATTTGGCAAAACACCTCAACGGCAAAGCACGTTTTTAGAGATTAATTCAAACACACTATTCACTCCGCAAGGTTAATTTCAGATTCACTCAGTCTGGTCTCTTGCAGGTCTGTGGGTTTCTGATGACGCTAACTAATGTTTGTATTTTTTAAAGCCAGAGGTACCGGAGATTCCCCTTGCTCTCACCTTCACTATTTCCCAGTAATATCTAGGGGTGAGTTAATACATGGCCTCACAAGGGGTTTAAAAAACCTTTCAAGCCCTCATTGAGTAATGAAATGAGAGTAACACAGAGGCACAACTCTGACCTCTTTTCTGGTTGGGATGGCCATGTGCTGGCTGACTTAGAATCATAGAATCAGAGAATCATTAAGGCAGGAAAAGCCCTCCAAGTTCACCTGGTCCAACCACCCCCCTCCCACCAATGTCACCCACTAAACCATGTCCCTAAGCACCATGTCCAACCTTTCCTTAAACACCCCCAGGGATGGTGACTCCATCACCTCCCTGGGAAACCCGTCCCGATGCCTGACTGCTCTTTCTGAGGAGAAATGTCTCCTCATTTCCAACCTGAGGCACCTGGTCCTCCTCAAAGACCTGAAGGCCTGGCTGAGTCCGTGGAACTTCTGGCAGGCTCAGGCTCCTGGTGTCAGAGACCTGCTCGTGTCTCTCCTTAGGCAGGTCTAGGAATGAGCACCCAAGTACCAAGTGCAAGCCCTCCACATGCTCCAGCATGAGCATCTGTGGTCCTGTAGGGACTTGGATCAAGGAGACACAGACTCCAGCTGCACTGGCTAGATGCTGTGCTTTTTTGACCAAAATCAGGTGGCAGAAAAATGCCTAAGTCCTGCCTAAGTCCTTCTCTTCCTAGCATCTCAAAGGCTGAGTCATAGCCGGGGGGGGGTTAGTAATGAATCTCTACAAAAAATAAGGTTTTAAGGTGAACCAGAGTGCCACACAGACTTTTCATTCAAAATATTTGGTTTCACGTGAATCTCTATGCAAAGACTACATTGGGAAAGACTTTGGGGACAGTATATCTTTGGGTAAGGTAGTAAGTTCAGCAGCAGTTTAAGGAAAGGGGAAATCTGACACCAAGAAAAATAGTAAAGAGAAAGCAAATCTGTAAGAGAACAATTAAGAGATTAAAATTACAAGTATTCTACTTAGCCTAATGCCACTTTAGAACTAATATGTTAATGACAGAGGCTATTTATAGTGCAAGAAATCACTTCACCCCTTGAATTGCAAATTTCCATGTGTGTATTTTGACGACTGTGGTGTGTTACTAAATTTAAAGGAGCTGACAGAGCAATCAGTATTTTGTGGGTCAAACCAAGCTGAGACTTTGTGTCTCAGGGAGGTGGGAAGGCAAACAGATGGAGTCAAAGGTATATTCGGTGTTCAAATACTGCCACGTTCCCTGTGAGTGAAACAGCTTCATACTCCTAAAGAGGTCGTAATATGCTTTAAGATGTAGGATTCAGAGCATCTGGTCAAGACAGTTTGTCAACAAACCATGTGCAGAGCATCTGGGATTCACTCAGGCATCTCCTGGAGGTGGGGACAGGGCTGTGGTGGTAGGTACACATCTGCTCCCTCCCGCAGGAAGCCCAGTGATGGTGTCTTTATTTTTGAACATGCAGGCATCCGCCTGCAGCAGCTGAATGAATGGCTGCAGGGATTGTTTTAAGAAATTCAACATAACTGGACCCAATGCACTGCGTAAATACACCATGACTCATACAAACTGCACAAAAACCTGCACGGCAGCTGTAGCAGTGGTAGGACGAAATAAATTCCCCAACGCTCAATTCATGTGACAGGCAGACGTGCTCATCTAATTGCAATAACTGACAGACAGAAGAAGAGGTCATTACCAAGGTTTTGCCTTAGTGCACACGTTTGATGGCATTTATCACTGCTGCTGATAGAGACTAAACCCTTCCAGACACTGACAGAGCTGCTATCAGTGCTGTGCATTTTCAGATCTACCTGCTCTAGCTGCCACACCACCTAACATAATGCTCTGCTTTAGCATACGAGGATCCTTACCCACAGAAGGATGCTTTGCAGCACTGGGAGCCAGGTGTTAATGATGGAGCTTGCGCGGCTCCTTCCAGCTGAAGCCTCCCAAATATAATTGGGACATCAGGTCAACTTGTACGTCTGCATGATGAGATAGATCAGGCTGCTCAGTCATGACACCCCTTTGGAGTCACCTTAAAGAGACCAATTTTGGCAGCGAGCTGGTGTAGGGTCAGCGCAATTTCACACCCCCATGCGTGAGATCAGAATTGGGCTGTCCACATCATAAATCACATCGCTGCCTTCTACTGAAATGACTTCGTTACAATCTTTGACATTTAGTTGGGTACTTTTTATTTGGAAAAAAAATGTTCTTTGAAAGTTTACAAAAGCTCTCCTGGGAGCAGAAAATCAATACCGATGTTAATACCAAGTTACAGTTGTTTGCTGCCATTGTGTGTGTCAACACTACTGGCAGTGTCAGTGCAATTAATTTGGCTGCCAACCGCAGCGGCAATGCAGTAATAAAATATGTCATATCTACAGAAGTTCCTGTTTATCGAGCAGGTGGAACTTTCAAAGCATTTTAATGTTGGCTCAGTATGGCTCCCAACGATGGGCATTGCTTTCTGTGAAGCTTTCGAAGAGCAAGGAACTGTCATCATTGATTCAGGAGCACAAAGACCTTTGAGAAGATCCTTGAAAAATCACCTTTTTGATCACAAAAACCTTCATCAAGATCAAGCTAGTTAATGGAAAAGATGGGCCCCTATTCCTTCTTTTTTCACACTACGTGAAAGCTTCATGACATTTAATTTAATTTTATTTTTTTTCTGGAGATGAGAGGTGCCTCTGGTGGGGTGGGTGGGAGATGGAGTTTTCTCTACCCCATCATGGGATGGTGGGCCCTGATGCTTCTGTGAGGATGTGAGGGACAAATGCTGGCTTTAGACGGTGGGGAGCATGGGGCTGGGTTACAGAACTGCATGAAGGCTGCTCTGCCTTCAACTCTTTCCCAGAACCAAGGCGATGCACCTGCAGAGCCCTTACTACCCTGAAATGAAGATGATCAGTCTCAATATTCCCAGCATCACCACAGAAAGGGCTGCAGGACTAGCCCAAATAACCCTTCTTTACTGCAAAAAAAGTTATTTATTCAGTGTAATTTACCCTAACTTACTTCTCACACCAAGTGACCACAGCCAGAGCACACAGATTGTAGCTTTTTAACAGTTTGCACCTCTATAAACAGAGCCACATTACTTTTCAGGTGGCTCACCCAGCCCCCAGGCTGCGTGTCCTCGCTGGGCACCACCATGCCGAGCCGGGTCCCCAAGGGTCACCTAACGAGGCTCGGCTCTGCACGCAAAGTCAAGGGAGCCATCATTACTCAAAACACTCCTGCGACCTGTGAGCAGATAAATAGCTCTGCTGGGAAAAGGCAGCCGTGGATGGGTGGCTGAGAAACTCTAATGGCAACAGCAAACGGGGTCGGAAGCTGATCCTGCTGTCTATCAGCAGTTATCTTGGCAATATTTACCAGCGCTGTTCCTCCGTACTCAAAGCAAACACGCTTGGTGATTTTAATGCAGTGGTTGCTGCTTTTTATTCTAAGTGCACCAGGGGAAAAAAAATCACCTGGCCTGTATGTTTTAAAACTGAAAATGCGTATTTTCCCCTTAGTCTGGAAAGCAAAGAAGGAGCTGTCAAATCATATTGATATCTCAAAAGCAGAGGAGTTCCACTCTTATTGCTGAGTTTCTTGTGATTCAGATTCAAGCAAGGCAGCTTAGCTCTCTAACCTCTCTCTCCAGGTCCATAGATTCAAACAGCATCAAGTGCTTTGGATCTTTCATGCCTAACCTTTGCATACCCAGTATTAAATTGTACGTATTAAAGGAATTCTTTTAATGCCAAGCTGTGGGTAAGATTTACAGGAAAATTCAACTTAAGTCGCAATGAGGAAGGATGAACAACTAGAGGGCTCTCAGAGGTTTAAAGGGGATCCAGAAGATGAAGTTTGCTGGAAAAGTAAAAGACAGATGCTCTAAGCATCTCTAGGGAGAAGAGGTGAAAATGCAGCGTTTGGAAACAAGGATATTAAAAAAGGAGGGGAAGGGATAAATGCTGAGCATTACATACGGGAGTGAGAATTGCAAGAAGGCAGTATAAGCTGATCCTGACTTTTCTTTAGCCCCAAAGCCAGTCTTTTGCCAGGATTTTGCAGGTGTGGGTTTACATAAGGATGCTATGGCTCCGTGATGAAGCCTGCACAGCCCAGTTCACGTAGCCCAGTAGGCACGCTGTGCCCTCCTAGGTCCATCTCGCCGTGCTGCTCTCTGGTTCGGATGCAAGCAGGGCTGGGGGTGTGATGTATAGGCTGGCCAGACATGTACCACGTGTCAGACACCCAATGCTGGAGGACATGAACCTCATCCAAAGAGCACCCTAGGCAGAAGAAAATTATCTATGGTGGGATTCATCTGATGATGTGTAGGTGTTCATGTCTGAGCTAGCTAGACAGATAACAGAGAGAAAAGACATTTCTAGGGTGACATTCAGCTCCTCCCAAATACGTGATTAAATCATGTCAGAAGAGTGTTGCTGTCGCTTGCAGCTCTGGACACTTCAGGGTAACATTTAAAGCAGGTTTTAAAACTTTAAAACATGTTTGAAATTTCTCATCAGACTTGGGAATGAGCCATGGCAGGGGTTCTGTATCTCATGGGAGGCCACCTGAGGACAGGTAAGGAGTTTTCAGAAACAGAAAAAAGTGAAAAAGGGTTAACAGTTTCCTTTCCCCTACCATGTAATCCCACACAAGGCAATGTCAGCCTACAGGCCTGACTAATCCTGAGTGCAGTTACTAATTGCTGTCAGCCAAACGGGAGCTGGCAGCCCCCAAGGTTTCCCTTTCACTGGGTGTCATTAACAGCAGCGACATATGGCTGCGCCTCTGCCACGGCCCGCTGGCTGCTGGGGGAGCCCATGGCCTGAGCTCTGCAAACACCAAAGTCCATGATTAACTTGAACATTGCACCGGTGGCAGGAAGAGACATTTGCAAACCTGGGTTCTCAATGCTTAAAAGCTGTCATTTTTTTTTTTTTTTTTTTTTTTTTCCTAAGCGCAGTACAAAGGTGCACTTCTAAGAGCATCTTTAACACTAGACTCATGGAGAGGCACATAAAGCACAAGGAGCTCTGGAGATGGAGCTTGAAACAAAGCTCACAGTGGCTGCACTATAAATTATTACTACATAGCTTTCTTCCTTTTTTTTTTTTATTTTCTTTTCTTTTTTCTTTTTTCCTTTTATACTTAGAAGTAGAAGGGCAGGGCAGTTGTTTGTAACCCAGATTGCGTGATTCTTCGGAATTGCTTTTGTATCCTCTCACTTGAATCAAAATATTAGGTCAAGATTCCAGATACAGGAAGAGAGCTGGCAGAGTCACTTAATGCTCTATGCTTTTAGTAGACATAAAAATCCTTTAGCTCTGCTACTGTATATATGTTCTTTTTTTCTGTTATAGTTATATGATGCTTCACAAACCCTGCACTGCTTCCCTCTGCCTCATTTGTACATGTCCATCTAAGCTGATTAATTTTTATGAGTATACTTTTTGTATCCTTTTTTTTTTTTTTTTTTTTTTTTTTTCCCCCCCCCCCCCCCCTTTATCTATTTATTTATTTATTTATTTCCTGGCTTTATGCCTACTGGGCACTGTCGAGTTTTTGCCACGCTCCCTTCAGGTAAGATTTTCAGAATTTAACCTCAGAAGCATTTCAGACCCAATGCAAATAGCGCAGCCACCAAAGTGACAACGTTGCTTTTAAAGCTAAAGAAATTTCTGGACTTTCTGTAATCTTGCAACATAAAACAAGGAAAAAAAAATAATCTCTGCCCTCAGTGATTTTTCTTGCTAGGAAGACAACATGTCCCACAGAGGATAGCAAATATTTTTTCATAGGATCCCAGAAGGATTTGGGATGAAAGGGACCTCAAAGCCCCCCCAGTGCCACCCCCTGCCATGGGCAGGGACACCTCCCCCCAGCCCAGGCTGCCCAAAGCCCCATCCAGCCTGGCCTTGGGCACTGCCAGGGATGGGGCAGCCACAGCTCCTCTGGGCAGCCTGGGACAGGGCCTCACTGCCCTCAGAGGGAAGAATTTCTTCTTTATAGCTAACCTAAATCTCCCCTCTTTTACTTTGAAGCCACTCCTCTTGTCTTGTCACCACACCCCCTGACACAGAGTCCCTCCCCAGCTTTCCTGCAGCCCCTTCAGGCCCTGGCAGGCCGCTGTGAGGTCTCCCCGGAGCCTTCTCTTCTCTAGGCTGAACACCCCCAGCTCCCTCAGCCTGGCTCCAGAGCAGAGGGGCTCCAGGCTCTGATCATCCTTGTGGCCCTATTTGGTCAACATACTCATCACTGAAGATAAGCCTCTAGCCCTTTATTTGTAAACGGAATTCTTCCCATTCTGAGTTTTAAAATGCAATATTTTAGTGAAATAAAAGGGTAGCAAAGCAGCTGACAAAGCACACTTTAGGTGTCTCTTTCCTGACCCATCCCTACATCATATGGTAAGTCTGATTCCTGTCCTTGCTGTAGTAGTGGCCCCATTAGTTTTTTGAGCATCCCAGGGAACCAGTGGGACACTGGGGGCAGCAGCCCTTCTGTTGCAGAAGCAGTCCCCCAGGCCAGCTTCCCAGCCTCAACTTTTATTCAAGGCTGACAAGCAGAGCAAGAAGAGCACTTTTCTGGAAATTAACCTTTTCTTCTTTTTCCTTGTACAAAAGATGTGCTGAGTCCAACCAACATAATTTTCTTCCGTATATTTCGATGTGAATCCCCTGATGCAAGTCTAGGAGTGCCTGTGGCTTTCTGTGCTTTGTTTCAGCAAATGTAAAAAAAAAATGCTGAAAGCTGCTGAAATTACTGTGCTCAGACATTTCACTCTTGGATTTTATCCCGCAGTTAAGGTGAGCAATGAATCCTTGGGACAGACGTTGTGATCTACCTGAACCCGGAGCAATACAAGGCTCACAGGTCCAGAAGCACAAAACATAAAGCATCACCACAGCTTCTTTCCTGTTCCCCATTTCACCTGGGTAGGAAACATAATTTGACTTTATTTTTTATTTTTATTTATTTATATATGCTATGAAACCATGTACACAGCTGCTTTATTGGACACCCTGGCGAGGGATGGGGATCATCAGTCCAAGGTATGATAACTCATTTTCCTTCCTGCAGCTAAAGCCAAAAGCAGAGCAAGGTTCAGGCTGAGAACAAAAGGAAATTTCAAACTTGTTGATGTTTGCAGAGCATCACTGAGCTCCCTCCAGGCTGCTCCAGCAAGGTCCTCAGATGACGCACAAAGATTTAATGAAACCGTTTTTGTGTGAGCATGCAGTCACGGCGATGACACCAGGCAGGGATGGTGAGAGAGGTCACACAATGCAGTCAAAATCTGACTCTGCTCTGCTCCTCCTGATCTCCCTTCCAGAGATGAATAAAGGCTGAGTCAAACCTGGATCACAGAGAGCAGGAACTGCAGTAAAATTTCCAGAAAAAAAAAGTCACTCAACAAATTAGAAGTGCAAAAAAAAAAAAAAAAAAGGCATTATGTATTGGAGTTAGAAAAGGTGGATCAATAGGGCCGGGAACACGCTGTGCTGGTGACGTGGGGCGCTCTGTGGCTATGCTGGGTGTTGCTGGTTGTGTAGGAGATGGAAAGGAAGGGCCAGGAGGGAGCAGGAACATGTGCGAGCACCACAGCGATGCCAGGCAGGGTGAGCGGCAGTGTCTGAAGCACTAAAGCACTTCATCAGGAAGGAGTGGCTGGGCATTGCTGGGGAAGGGGAGACAAACTCCGGGCTGAAATGCAACCAGAGAGGGAAAAGTCGGTGTCATTCTGGGGGTGCATTCAGGCTGTGAATGAGCTGCTCCTCTCCCATCCCATGGAGAAGGGTCACTGTCACACTCTGGTGGGCAGGGGAGCTATCAATTGTTGATCTGGTGATCCCCCCTGCACCCTACCTGGAGTTCTTCCCTGTATCCCAGCTGGAGATCCCCTTTGTATCCTACTTGGAGATCCCCCTGCATCCAGCTGGAGATCCCCTGTATCCTACCTGGAGTTCCCCCCTGCATCCTATGTGGAATTCCCCTCTCCATCCCACCTGCAGATCCCCCTCACATCCCAGCTGGGGAGACCCCACCTCCGTGGGGTACCCGAGCAATGCAAGGACCCAAAAGGCAGGGAGCTGGGTGCCAGCTCTCCCCCGGCACACGGGGGTGGGAGCAGAGCAGCCGAGACCAGGGCAGGGGAGGATTTCCCCCTGCAGTGCCGCTCCCCCCAGACCCTTTTGGGGCCGGGAAAGGTGCAACGGGGGGGGATGCAAGCGCCCAGCTTCTGGGCTGGCTGAGCCTCGGCAGCATGCGCCTGCGCTGGCTGCCTGGTTGGCTGCTCGCCTACCTTCCTCCTCCTCCTCCTCCTCCTCCTCCTCCTCCTCCGGGCCCCTCCTCCGGGCTCTGGCGGTGCCTCCAGCCGGCAGCCGGCGGCCGGCGGGGCCGCTGCCACCCGTGCCAGCGCCGTGCCCCCCTTTCCCCCCCGGGTTATGCCCCGCTGCAGGGGGGGCTCAGGGCCAAGGCCAGCCCCTCCCGGAGGCAGGGGCAGGCAGGAGGTGTCCGGCAGGGAGCGGGGCCGGTGACCCCCCCCCCCCCAACGCCCCCACCCCACACCAGGGGGACTCGGGTGGTGCTCGCTGCTTTTCTAAATACTGCCCTGAATCGGTGCAAAAGGGGATGGGTGGGGGGGTCAAGCTGTCCCGACCTCCCCCCCATGTGTCACCCGGGGGTGTCCTAGGCTGAGCCACGCGTGATAAGGGCAGAGGAACTTTCTGCCTCTCTCCTGCTGTACAAACCCGACCCAGGAGGGACCTCGATGGAGGGGGCCAAGACTGCCCCTGTCTGCTTCCAGGGTTTGTGTCCTCATCGCTACATGCAGGGGAACCCTCTCTGCTGCTTTTCAAGAGCAACCGAGTCATTCCCATGCTTTAAATCTGGGTGTGGGGGCTGTGTACCACCTTCCCAAACTGCGCTTGGTGGCTGTAGAGAAGCAGAAACCTGCGAGGTGGTTGGCAGTCCCCTTCTTCTACCTCTCTGGGGATGCTCATGGAGCTTCCTCACCTACTGGGGCTGCAATATTTAACAAGAAATAATTGTATATCCCCAGAGAGATGGAACGGTGGGCAGAGGGTCCTGATCCATGCTTGGGGTCTGTGGCACCCTAGGACCTCAGCTGGAGGTATGGAAGCCCCCGTATCCTCCATGTGGGGAGAGAAGGCATCCCCAGCATCAGGAATATTCCCTCTTTGGCTCTCAGATGTTTATTTTGCCTTCCAAGCAGCAGACCCTCACTGGGAGAGCTCAGGGTTAGCCTAGTGTGGGAAGTCTCTCAGTACGGAGAAACGTGGGATGCCCGAACCGGTGGCTGTTGGGGGCGTGTTTCTGCTAAATGTTGGCCATCCTGAAAGAAGGGGGGTTATGGAGCCACCTGCTTTATATCACCTGTCTGCCTTCTCAGCTGGTGAAGGAAAACAGGCCCCATGAGGGCTGCTCTCATCCTACCTCTTTGCTCGGAGTCTGAAGCTCTGCAGATGGTTAAAGGCGACAGCTCAGTCTCAGCAGGGGTACCCGAGGGGTGCAGCTGGTATTCTGAGATGTGCAAATTCTCTGCTGGGGCCCCGTTTCTGTGCCCCTTCAGATCTGGACCTGAGTGCTTTTCCCTCCTTTTCAGAAGGATGGACAATGTTGTTTTGCTTTAAATTTTCACTTATGTACCCTTTGAGACAGAAACTTCCCTTGCTCACGTGGTTAAAGAGCTGTATATAACTTGTGCTGGTGTGTGTGTGTGCAGCCATGCAACCATATATCCCAGGGAATATAATTGCAAACATGTCTGGATTGATTTAAAAAAATAAATAAAAACAGCTTGCAAAGAACCAGGCTGGCAGAGCAGTTGATTTTAAAAAGGGAAGAACAAAGCTGGTGGTTCATGTAAAACATGGCTAATGCCTGGCTGTCATCTGTCAGTCTCAAAACTTTTTGTTGTAATTCGACCTTGTTTGAGCGATCTGGGTGTATTGACTTTAAAATCACAACTTCTCCTGTTGTGATTGACTCTGGGCTGAGCAGACTTGCGATGAAAAAGCACTGCCTGTAACCTTATTACAGCTCTTTGAAGACTAAGGGAAGGTCTTACTGGCTTGTACCCAAAAGGCATGAGAAGCACAGGGCTTAATGCTCTGGCAGGTAGTTCATTGTGAATCTATAGGGGACCTTGCCTTTAGCTGCACTTTTTTTTCACCCCCTTCTTTGACAGCTTGTTTTTCTTTCTCCTCTCTGCTATGTGAAGTACGCCTGTCTGCCAGTCTGTGAGGTTTCCACGCTGGTGCAGCATTTGCAGCAGTGGGATCTCTGGCTGTGCCTGAGGCTCCGCGGTGCTCCGATAACACAGATAGTAACGACAATAATGTGTCGCAATGTCACTTTCCAGAAACCTTTTTGACATTGCTTGCTTTTGTTGGGGCCAGAAGTAGTTCAGCACGCTGCATTTGGGAAGGGTATGTCTGTGCTGCAAACCAAATGTGCGAGCAGTGAGAATGGATGTTCCTGTGGGTGGTTTTCATGGAGCACATTGATGTAGCCACGAGCTTCTGGCATACCAGTGTTCAGCCCCGGTGGTGATACCCATTTGTACCCTGAGCTTTTGCTGAGCTCTGTGGTGCCGGCAGCTCGTCTGAAGGTGGGCTGGGTGTGACCCCAAGAGCTGGAGGCAAACTGGGCTTGGATGATTGGGGTCCCTGTGGGGTGCAGGGGCTGGGGAGCCTGATTCGGTGCTGTATCCTATGCTTCTGGCCAGCTGTTGACTCGATTAGGATGAGAATACTTGCTTGGTGAATTCCTTCTGCTTGTGCCAGCGATGAATGGGATACTGATGCAAACCTTTCACGTGTTGCATAAATTCTGACTTCACGTGGAGTTGATGACACCCATGTTTTTCACTGGCATTGAGTACGTATTCAGCTATTATGATGGGAATGATGAGATTTTCATGCCCATCCCCCTGCCACCGCAGGGTGCGTTTTTATTACGCCTTGTGTTCTGCTGCCTGCCTGATGCTTTCTCTAAACTTTCCAATTGAATGAGTCTTCGTTGGCTTCCCCTTAGAGTCTCTCCCAAATCTGAATGCATTTTTCTTTTAGGACGTTTTGGCTGATACTCAGCCTAAATGGATCATTTCTTCATTTAATCATTCCTTTCCCTCTGTTGTTTTTGTAAAAAAAAATATGACTCTTCTACTTCCCATTCAGACAAATTGTTTGCAAAGAGAGATAAGAAGTATCTGAGCTGCTAGCAAAAATGTTTTCTCTCATATATCCTCTTTGACTCTCAGTCAGTGTTCAGGGTGAGAGCAAACACACATAATTTTGATGAATGTAATAAATGGGATGCTGTTATATTGGATGGTTTACCTGCCTACTATAATGGCAGGCAAACCAGGTGCAGAATTATAAAATGAATGAGTAGAAAAGGTAATGCTAAATGCCTTCTATACGAGAAAGTATTTTTGTACTAGTCTGCTGGGATATTTCTGGAGAAGATAGAAGTGATAGAAATAATTCATTTGGACAATGAAAAAACCTTTCACGAAATCACTTGCAAGACACAGCCAAAGAAATCTTAAGAGAGAAACTGGGTCAGGTGCCGTGGATTAACGACGTTGAAGTAATGTCCATTTTCATGATGAGAAAAGGTTAAAAAATGGGGTGTACCTAAGTTAAGTATGAGGTATTTTAAGTATATTAGTATGTTATATCAAGATAATAGGTACTAAGATAAGCAGTTTGGGAAGCGAGGTGAAACTCTGTCTTTCCATATTAAGGATGGAGAAGAGATACATGTCAGTCTTGGAAGGATGTTATGTAACAGAGCTAGATAAAGTCAGCACACCTGTCACCAAAGATATTCTGGCAGGAAAAACAGGAACATCTGCCAGAAGGAATCCAAGTGTCTTAGGCACTGCTCTGTTGTAAGAGAACTGTACCTGCTTGGGAAAAGGGCTTGGGTCATCGTGGGGGGCCCTGCAGGGACAGCATCCTGTGGGTGATGGCGAAATAGGTTGGATGAGTGATTTTAAAAAGAGAGAGATAAAACGTGTAAGAGTGTTCTTGTGCCTTATCATTAGTGCCCGGGAACTGTGAATAATTGTGTTTGGTTAATAAATTGGTTAATAAACGTGTGGTGATCAAAGCAGAGGGAGATGCTGTTGAGGTAAGAAGGGAGTAACTCAAAGGAGGAATTAAAAAAAACACTTGTTAATGCAAGGGGTAGAGAAAGCTAAAGAGATGCAAGTCTTTAGGATAAGGTAGAAATAAAAAGTCTCTCTCTGCCTTTGTAAAGCTAAATATTATCGCTGTTAAAATGATATGTTTTTATTTTCATGTAGCTGTAAAAAGCCAATAGAACTTTTTTGTCTCTGGGATTTAGTCTCTGCTGGCCTTGAAGTCTCTGAAGGGATTAGCTCATCACTAGATATTTAGGAACAAATTTTACTTCCCAGTAGGTTCTGTCACTGTCCCTTCTTGTTATCCTTGTCCCTTTCTCTGGAACATCTGCATTGGCTATTTTGGCGGCAAAGTAGAAGCTATCTGTACCAGCTGGTGGGGTGACCTGGTGTATTATTCCCTGATTTCTAAACACCCTAAAGGGCCTTAGACTCATAATTGATGAGCAATTCCTATTCAGCAGAAGAAACCGTGGAAAGATTCCTAGATAGTTCATATTAATTTTATCACCTCTTCTTATGCAGCCTTGTGTCTTTGAGATGAAATGAGATATGGACAGCTTCCATTTGCCACTGTGATGGAGAGTCATAAAGATGAGGAAAGAAGAGCAATAACAGTGCTATAAAAGTGCTGACAATGAAGTTGATGGAGTGGAAACAGGTGCATAAAAGGTGAGAAGGCAGATACCAAGGCCTAGGTACCCCAGCAGAAAGCATCACCACCATAGCACATAGGCAGACCGAGGTGGGGGAAGCACAGGGGAAACCAGCACCGTGTCTGAATTTGAAACCTGAGATGGTAGTTTGAAAAATGGAAAAGGAGACGAGCTCATAAGAACTCGAGAATAAGAAAATTTAGCTACAATAGAAGATACAATAACAGACCATAAACTCGAAAGATTAGTAGACATTAAACCAAGAAAAGATTGCACTACTTTGACCATCAAACTCTACTTGATCATTCAGGATCAGTATTTGCCTTCTGTAAAGAAGCCTGAGATCTCCTCTCTTCGTCTCCCCTCCTCGTCTCCCTTCTTCTTCTCTTTTCTCCCTTTGTTCCTCCAATCTTTTTTAGCTTTAGAGAGGGCAAGTGGTGACACAAGCTTCGCTGGTATTCCTGACACATCCATGCACAGCATTGTGTTGGCTGTCCTGGGTGTTGGGATGGGTGTGTGCAGAGATTTGGGTTGTCTGTTGATTTGGGCAGCTGCCCTCTGCACCTGGGCCACATTTTCTGCTGGACATCAGCTGGGAAAGCTTTGGTTGTACTGTGCATTGATTTATGCTGGCTGAGGATCAGAAATACTGGCTCTGCTGGAAGGATTTCCAGTATCAGAAATACCGGATCTGCCCTTGCATCCATGTCTGACCCCGTGCTCATCTAAGTCATTGACAGGGCTCCCACTGACTGTAACAACCACGGGGTAGAGCCGGAGGTTATCGCATCAGGACTTGAAGGGCTCACTTTGTGGACAAAGATGCCATCAGAGCAGGCTTTCCCTGTGTCAGGGGAACGCTACACATGCATATGCTACACATATGCATAAGTCACTATCAACACCTGTTGAAGCAGTGAGTCCAAGTTAAGTAGAAAAAGCATAAAGTGTAGGATAGATCAAGAGTAGTAAGAAGAAAGGCAGCCTTGAACCCCTCAAGCTTGAGTAAGAAACAAACAGTGTTTGAGGGGTGTCGGGGAACAGGTCCCACACATCTGCCAGGGTTGTCATGGTCTTTCCAGGGGCTGCTACTGCAAAGGTGCTGTGCTGACATCCAACACAGCTGTGTCTTTCCTGACTCTTCTGTCTGTGCGGAAAAGTGTCCCTCCCACTCCCCATTGGTAGCATTTTAGCTATTACTCTTGGCCTGAAAATCTGTTTAGGTTTTGGTTGCTGGTAATCAAAACCTTTTTGGTTTTCAGTCTTTTGAATGTGAAAATCTCTATGAAGAAGAGGAATGGTCAAAAACCCTTTTCTTGACAACCTTTTATTTTATTTTATTATGAAAATACGTTCAATTTATAAATCATCAACCAAATCTAATAATGACCTTGTTTCAAAAGCTTCGTGATGCTCAGTTTTATAAATAGTGCCAGACAGTAATCTCTGTATGCTTGGGACAAGGGCTCACAGCTGATTTAAGGTGATTGAAGATGACAAGTGCAGCTGAGCTGCTGGCTCCCCTGTGCTGGTGCTGGTGACCCCAGCAATGAGTCGGAGCAAATGATGATTCGGCTGAAAAAGAAACTGCCAAAATATATAAAAAAAAAATAAAGAGGGGGAGGGGAAGGGAAATAGATGAGATTTTAGCTGGATGAATGGCAGGGATGACTCAGTGTTGAGTCCCCAGTGGGCCTTTAGGACTCACCAGACACAAGGCTGGTCCCCTCTTGTTTTGTCTGTGGAATACAAAACTGTGGTCAGGTTCTGGATTTACGCTGAGATCAAGGTAAGGAGACTATTTTCTGGTGGAGGAATAAGAAGAAAATGAGATAGAGGTGTAGAAGAACTGGACTGTTGTCCTCCATTGAGGAGTTGTGTGTTCCGCCTTCAGAGATGCAAGGAAAGGGATATTTGTTGGCTATAAAGCATGCTTTCAATTAGAAAAACAATTATTTCAAATGTTGGGCTGTTCCCAACTAGAATATTTCTTTGACAAACTATTTTTTACTGCTACAAAGAGAAGGCAAATCACTCAACCACTTGGTGTAGCATTAACCCCTCTTGTTTTATGGTCAAGGAGTACAGCACGCAACAGAAATGGTTTGTGGTGATATTTGAAGATATCTGGAAAGTGCCTACAAAAAATAATAAATGACAGGAACTTCATTATTTGGTGGTGAAAATGCTGGGAAGCTCAGATTTTGTTTGTTTAGAATTCCTTACATCTTAGAAGTGCAAATATTTTCCAGGGATGGTCTACAGGATCCGGGTGTTCGGAACTAGGTAAAAGTCTACACCCATCCTTCTCCCATCAGGTGAAGAGATTCATGTAAGCTGGGGGAGCCAGTCCATGACACTGGGCAGATCCCTGGCCTTCTTCTAGTTGCCAGGGTAGACCCAGCCAAAACATCTGGTTTCTATTCAGAAATTGCCATTCTTGGTTACTAATGCTGATCTTATAATCCAATTTGATGAAAAAAAAGAACCTGCTTTGGGGAAAGGATGAACTTTTCCTCTGAGTTTGGAACTGTCCTGAGCTTGCTTAGAGATATTTTTGTTGTAGCAAATAAAGTCAGGAAATTGAAATATGTTGGATAACCAAGCTCAAGAAAGAAGCAACAGGAAGTGCAAAACCTGAAGGTTCCATTAACATAACTTCTGCTGGGTTGATTAAGTACAATACATGTTTAATAGCAGAGGAATCAGTGTGTACAGTGAATATGCACTCCCGGAAAATGAAAATACTGTGAAGTGGCAACTCCCAGCAGCAAACTCAAGGGTAGAGGTGATTTAGACCTCAGCTGTTGACTCTCAAAGTGTTAATTTCCTCTAGTGCTTCTTGCAGCATATGAAATCCTTCTGGTTTTGTTCTTGCTCTCTGAAGTTTCTCAAAGGAAAATCCTCATATGGACTGGTTGGGTTTAAAAAACATGCAAGGGTAGTGCCGTGCCTTTTGAGAGATGTGCGTCGGAAAAGGATGGCTTATGATTTTTTCCCAGGCTTTTATATCCATGGCTCCCTCCTGCTGGCAAGTCAACAGTGCTGATCAAATGCTGCTTGTTTCTGGTTGGCTCCTTTTTATCCCTAGCACTGTGGTTCCTTAAAGCAAATGAAGAAGAAGAAAGATTTCCCAAGACAGTTCTTTTCTTCTCTCTTTTGTTTGGTCTTATTTCATCCAATTTAAAAAAGAAATAATCAGGCATTTCTTTGAAGGAAAGAGACAGGGACCCTAATCAGCCTCCTTTACAGCAGGATTTATGCTTGCATGAAGGGAATGTGACCCGATGTGCATTTCAGGGTTGCTGGGAGGATGCTCAGTAGCATTGGAGTGGAGAAATGATTCAGCTCTTAGCATTGCACCTTTCTTGGCAAGCATCCACCCTGCAGACCTGCTGATGAGCAGCTTGTCTTGCCTTGTGACTAATGTCAAGTGTCCTGGTTAGTAAGGTAATGGCCGTCTTCCCTAGAGCTGCTCAAATAACACCTGAATTCCAGCCAACTGAAGAGCAGACAGGGTGACTCTGTTGATTAACGATGGTTTTGGATGCTGAATATAGGACTCACCAGGACTCTGAATTCTCCTTTCTTTTTTGGCTGGAAGCCCAGTGAGCTCTATGTTAGCCTTTGCATGGAAAGAGGCAGGGGGTCTAAAGGTGTTGCTCAATCTTGCACCAAAGCAACATGTCCTGTTAGTGTTGAGGGATCTTTATAGGGATGCATAGACCAGGAATCACAAATAATTAAGCCTTCAGCCCTTCCTTCTTACTGAAATAGCTGTAATTGATGGTCATATTCCCATTCACTTCAGCTAAGAAGAGCCATAAAGTGAAAAGAAATCAATTCCCCTCTCATTTTGTTTTGCAGTATTTTTAACTGCTCTTAATGCCAACACTGCTTACATGTTTGCTGCCTTCTCTGAAGAGCCATCTAATTTTTAGTTCCAGCTTTTAAATTTAAAAAGAAAGCTGTTTTACAGCATTGTCCATTGTGATACTGATCTGCTAATCTCCTGAACTGCTTTAGTAAATGAGGGAAAAGATTTCTGCAAAGCCTCGCTGCGTGCTTATGCAGGAATCATCGTTTCATTGAGGGAGGAGGGGGGAAGGTAAGTCGGCTCCTATTTAGGATTGCAGAGAGAAGTTGGAAAATGTGAAAAGTTAAATGAACTGGAGCTAAGTTGCATCATGTTTTAAGATACTGTGGCACTTGAATAAGTTACATGGATTTTATGGGGCATAGGCAATGACTCAAGGTTTCGGAAGGCTTTATGTGGCTGGTACTGAAAGCACAATTTGGTTAACAAACTTTGCCATTATTCACCTTCTGTGTTTACGCTGTAGAGTCAGGTGGAGACCCAGAAGCACCTCATTAGGAGCTAGACATAGCTCCTAATAGAGAGCAGCTTCTGTCCTGTTAAATACGGCAGGACTGTGTTTGATTAGCATGTTCTCTAGCGTGGTTTTGGCCCGTGGCAGCTGGTGCAGTGGGTGAACTGTGAACCATGTCTGACTTTTCTGCAGCACAAGTCCTTGTGCCTACCCCAGGACCTGCCACATGTATGCCAAGTTTCATGTCACAGCAGTGTTTTATTCCACTGGGCTGTAATATCACCTACCTGGTATTTCAAGCACTGTGACTGGAGAGGAGAACACCAGTCCCTCAAACCACCAGTGCCCCATGGCCAAATGCTTGTGTGAATGTGCCCGATCTGTACATGGTCTGATAGACCATGGGGATATTTCAGACAGTTAAGGTGAGTGGAGGCAACTTTGCCATAGGATCACTGTAATCAAGTCCAGCTACTCAAGTACCTACCACATTAGGAGGGCATGTAGCACCCTCATAGTTCTTCAGGACAGCAGAAAATTATTGCAGACAGAAAACTTGCTCTGGTGACCCATGCATAGTCCAAGCATGAGGTCCTGGGGTCCTGGGTATAGCCGAGCACTGGGCAGAGCCAGCCTTTCATACCATGAACAGGACTTATCTCACTTTTAACTGCAGAAGTTAGGTACCTAGGCTGACCTAAACGTCTAATTGCCAAAAGTGATAATTACCCTTCAAGACTAATTTTTTCCATCCTGTAAGGTTGGTGTGATTTTTCTGCTGAATGTGCCCATCTTTTTCTATTGACTACAGAGGGATGTCAAGTAGACAAACAACTTTTAGTTATCTAAAGTAATATAAAGTGAATCTAGACCCATCAGTAGAATCAATCTCTGCTGTAACTGAATTACAGTAGCTGTTATGCAAGCTCCAAGGTTGCTTGCAAGCTGCAGGGGCAAACCAGGATATCACAGTGGTGGAGCTAGGTCTCCACAATGGCCTAATTACACTGGAGAAGGAACCTAAATCTTTGCCTATGAATAACTGAATTAAAATGGAAACACAGTGGGAGCACAACCTTGGTCCTTAGTTCTGGGGAACTAATTGTGAGTAGAGTTTTATTGTTTTGCCTTATGGCAGCTTCCTCCAAAGGGGTGTTATCACACAGCAGTGTGCCTTCCTATCTGAGGAATAATTAACACCAAGTTCCTGCCAATGTAAATTTTTGTTTATGATATATACAGGATTAAAACTGTAAGCTTGCATGTAATGATCAGATTGTGATTTCTTGGGGCTGTTTGTCAAATGGGCTAGACCTGTATTTGGATTTATTTTCCTTGTGTGAAAAGGAGGGTGTTGAATTTATGATTGCTTACAGAGTGCATGATTACAGGCTGACTGTGTTACCCGGGCAGGAAAACCAACTATGAATGCATTTCTTAATGTTGTAGACTAGATCATATCTTGCAGGCACAGTCAAGGGACAGCTCAGAAACCGTGCTTGAGCACAACTCTAATCTCTTCCTTGTCCTGCCTTTCTTCCACTCTGGGGGCTGGTGAGTCACTACTGATTTATTTGACTGATTCAGCCACAGTGATAACATGTGGCCCTGCCCCTTGAAAAGGATTTAACTGTGCCTACTGCTCTCACCCCCACCTCTCATCTCAGCCGCAGACTTGGTCTTGCATGAGAGGGAAGCTTGGAGCTCCAGGCACCATCTGGCTGCTAGAAATGCTAACGAATTTGCATTTATAGCTGCCTTAGCCCTGTGGGTAAGTCTGCTCATCAGAAGTGTGCACTGAGCTGGACCCCACTACTGAAGGTCAGTTTGACTGGGGTTAGCCGCGTGAATACAAGGAATAGGCTAGGAGCTGAATGCAGCCAATGGCCATGTTAAACCCGAGCTGCTTATTCGCCATTGCTGGCTTAGCTCAGGCAGCCTTGGGCAGTTAGCTTGTCGTGGGTTTTATTTATTAGTTATTCTTCCAGTGGAAACGGACTCTGTGGGTTGGAGGTAACCCAAGAGGGAAGTATGGGATGAGATTTCCTCATAAAAGTACTCAGCTATATATTTTTTCTTGTCAGGCTGTGATTTAAGATCTTGCTTTGTTCAACGAAGGGGGTAATCCAGACATGTAACGCAGTAAAGCACTCACAAAGGGCATATTCTTGTTCTGGGACAAGTGGTTGCAAGTCAGGCAGAAGTTCCTGACCTCCCAGACATGACCTCCCTCTGATGCTACAGGTGCCATCAGGTGCCATCAGTCTTTTTTTTTTTTTTTTTTTTTTTTTTTTTGTTATTTTTATTTTCTGGTGGGGCAAAGCTGGGATATTCATTAGAACATTGTGGTCTTTTCCAACATTTATGGTTCTATGATTCTATTCCCAAAGTTCAGTATTATAGAATCATAGGGTGGTTAGGGTTGGAAGAGACCTCAAAGCCCCCCCAGTGCCACCCCCTGCCATGGGCAGGGACACCTCCCCCCAGCCCAGGCTGCCCAAAGCCCCATCCAGCCTGGCCTTGGGCACTGCCAGGGATGGGGCAGCCACAGCTCCTCTGGACAGCCTGGGACAGGGTCTCACCACCCTCAGAGGGAAGAATTCCTTTCTTATAGCTAATCTAAATCTTATCTTTTTTAGTTTTCAGCTTTTCACCCTTGTACTACCCCCACACCCCCTGACACAGAGTCCCTCCCCAGCTTTCCTGCAGCCCCTTCAGGCCCTGGCAGGCCGCTGTGAGGTCTCCCCGGAGCCTTCTCTTCTCCAGGCTGAACACCCCCAGCTCCCTCAGCCTGGCTCCAGAGCAGAGGGGCTCCAGCCTCTGATCATCCTCATGGTCCTGTTTTTGTCAACATATTCATCATTAAATATAAGTCTGTAGCCCTTTATTTGTAAATTGAGTTCTTCCATTTTATGAGATTTAAAATGTAATATTTTAGTGAAACAAAAGGTTACTGACAAGGGTTCTGACAAGAACCTTACAAGGCTCCCACAGGCCGACCTCTCAGGCCTGCCCAGGTCCCTCTGGATGCCATCCCTTCCGTCCTGCATGTTGACTGCACCACACAGCTCGGTGTTGGCAAACTTGCTGAGGGTGCACCTGATCCCACTGTCCACATCACTGACAAAGATGTTAAACAGTGCCAGTCCCAGTACTGACCCCTGAGGAACACCACTCGTCACTGATCTCTACCTGGGCACTGAGCTGCTGACCACCACTCTTTGAGTGTGACTGTGCAGCCAGTTCCTTACCCACCAAGTCATCCACCCATCAAATCCAAGTCTTCAGTTTAGAGACAAGGATATCATGTGGGACTGTGTCAAATGCTTTGCACAAGTCCAGGTAAATGACATCAGTTGTTCTTCCCCTATCCCTCAATGCTGTAACCCCATCATAGAAGGCCACCAGATATGTCAGGCCAGATCTGCCCTTAGTGAAGCCCTGCTGGCTGTCCCCAGTCACCTCCTTATTTTCTATGTGCCTTAGCATAGTTTCCAGGAGGATCTGCTCCATTATCTTGCCAGGCACAGGGATAAGACTGACTGGCCTGTAGTTCCCTGGGTCTTCCTTTTTTCCCTTTTTAAAAATGGGGGTTATGTTTCCCCTCTTCCAGTCAGTGGGAACTTAACTGGGCTGCCATGACTTCTCAAACATGATGGAGAGTGTCTTAGAAAATACATTTGCTAGTTCCCTCAGGACCCGTGGATATATCTCATCAGGTCCCATGGACTTGTACAGCTTCAGGTTCATTTTCCATCTTCTTCTTTTTATCTTTTTCCTTGTTTGAAAATATGCAGCCATCTGGTCAGCAAACAAATAAAATGCTGTCTGATATTGGCAGCAAAGAGTACACTGAAAACCAGCTAATCAGGGAAGGGAACTGGTTTTGGTTTTGCATTTTCCCCCCAAAGACTACTGGTGAAATTCATGTTTCTAAAAAGCAGAATCTGGTCATGATTTTCATATAAGTAAATACAGCTTTGGCAATAAAACTCAGTAAAAATGTTTATATTTTTACTTTCCCCAAGAATTAATTAGGCAAAAGAAGCATACCCTTTCTTCCTAATCGGAACCCTTGGTTTGTAATACTACACGTATGTGCAACAATTAAAAGTCCTGGTTAAAAACAGCTTTTCTGTCAATGCAACTACTTTGCTTAAATACTGTTTCTATTGCAATTATGTGATTTTCACTTGTAGTGCAAAATCATTAGTTATAGAAGTGATTAATTCGCTAGCTCTTATCCCTCTTCTTTTAGGGACTGTATATATTGGTGGAGAGCCCTTGTATTGGGCTAATACTGGCACAATCCCATCCACGTTGAAGGTTCATTTCAGCCTATCCCTGTACCTGAAGCTCAGCCTTTAAGGGAGTCGGAGTCTAAAAGTGAAAAACTGAGCACAGAAGTGAGCCAGACCTATCCATCCCCGTGTCCTGAGTGAGGAACACACCAAAAGTACACAAAACTGTGTAAATAATGACAAGGAAATGAGGGCTAGACTTCTCCTGGCTGTACCCTGCTCCTGCCCTGCCCGAGCCAGAGAGCTACCTGATGTTTTCCCATATAATGTCATCTCTCAAAAGAGAAAAGGAAATATGAAGTGAATGCATTTGGTAGGAAATTGTAGAGGAGGTGACAGGGCATAAAAACGCTACAAGATTATATGAGGGAGCATAACCCCAACTTCCCTCTAATAACAATGTTTTTCTTCTAATATTTTCCTGCTACCTAGAGCACTGTGAAAACCCCCCACACCTGACAGGAACTGATAACCAACAGCAGAAGGGCAAGCTGGAGCTCTGCAAGACACTTAACATGCCTGATTTTAAGCACATAAATAATTCCACAAATATATATATATATATTTAATGCCTTATTTAACATGAAGTTTATGCTGAAATACTGTGCTGTATTAAGGTCAGGGAATTCTGCAAATTTCACAGAGTCAGTACTCTGACATAACTGAGATATATTACTGAGTTAAAACCTTTTGTTTCCATTAAACCAATGACTTTAGGTGCAGTGTTGAAAAAAATGCATTTACTGATGTTTAAAAATATTTAAATGTTAAGTCAATTTGGTGGTAGTTTCATGCTGTCTTTCATTTTTTTTTTTTTTTTTTTTTTTTTTTTTAATAGAAATACTTCTTTTGTGCTGTGTACATCCAGTGGACTTTATCAGGCTACTTGTAATGTCCTTTTATATGCTTTTTAAAATTTAATTTTTGTAGCAGATTGGACAGGATGCTGCTGTGGGACTCTGTTACTGGAGAGGAAATGTAATGAAACGGGACCCATTGATTCCTCAGATGATTAAATCTGGCCATAGTTCAGGTCCTCACTGGATTAAAGTGGACGACTTGTAAAATTGGATTACTGCTCCGCATGAACCTTCCGTGAGCCCTGCCAGGGTGAGACGGGCAGTTCGGCGATAGTTTGTGAACTGAATCCTTGAAGATTTATTCTCCTGTAACTCCAGAAGTGAAAGCTGGTTCAGAGCCATGGCTCAGTGATGTAGTGACCACATGGAAGGAGACGCACAGGCTCTAGGATGTACTTACACATGTTCAAAAGTGTTTCTGTTGCCCTAAATGTTTCACTTAGATTGGGGGAGCCTCACAGATAAGTATACTGTAATATTTCTTTAATGTTAGCTCCTTCTGTCTTATTTTTTTTGTGAGCATACAGATATTTTTCCCACTGAAATTATCAGCCTAGGTCCTCTCTGAGGTAAATTGTTTTACCCCACTCAGCTGTAAAACAAAAAATCCAGTTTATTTCTAGTTTGTTGACTTTACACCTTCTCAGGCATGCCCAAGGTGGGGATTTCGCTGTGTCCTTTATTTTGAGAAGATCAAAAAGGGCCCAAATTTAGCATATTACATCTGATAAAGAAAGGTTGTGAGAAGACATGACAAGAAGTGTGTTCACTTGGCTGGTGCTGAAGGAACCACTGTAATTGGGCAAAACGTTCATGCAAGCATGCAGAAGGGGACAAAGGGCAGAAATTAAGAGGAGAAAGAAGTCTGCGGGGATGGAAAGCTGAATTCTCAAGGATGGCCTGGGGAAAGTTGTAGGTCTGTGCAATGGAGACCTCCTGAGCAGGTTTCCCCTGATGCTGGGGACCAAAACCTGCTTGTCTTGAAGCAGTTGACTCATCTGGTTGGTGTCTCAGGTCTGCAGCCTCCTGATGGCCTTAACTCCTTCACAAACAAAGGCTCAGCGAGTTTCCCGGTGGGTATAAGGTATTTTCTGTAATTCTGCAGGTACCGTAGGTAATTGCTTTCTTGGGATTTGCTTGTGGGCTGTTAAATAGTTATACTCTGACCAATTTGTGTGCAAATTACCTTTTGAACAGGCAACAGTCAGCAGCATACATACTTAAAAAATAGGAGCTTCTCTTCTCATTTATGAGCTTTAAGCCACGAATAGCTGGGGATAAAACATCAAGGTTGTAAAGGAGGAGGAATGAATAAAATCCAGCATATTAAACGTTATAATTAGACCTGTGATCAACTTTGATACTGTCAGGCCTTCCCAACTGTAATAACTCCATAGCTCTGAATAAAAAGCCTAACCATATTTGCTGTGAAACGCGAATCTTGTTCTTGGAGAGTGCTTTGGTTTATCACACTGTGCCAATGTGTGTGAATTAGAGTATGCTGTACTGGATTCGTGTAGGTGGCTTTATATAGTGCCCATATGCACGCAATGTTTTCATAAGACATACCACATAGTTGCTGTTTGTGTTTAATAGGCACTACAATGTAATTCCTGAAAACAAAAGCTGGTTTGGGTATGGAAGTCACCTTGTGTCAGTAGATCTCCACTGATGAGCCTGGAAGTTGCTTTGTAGAGTAGATGAAGGGCACCTGGCATCTCAGAGTGCTTTGGGGAGCACCTTCCACCACTACCCAGAGCTTTCCTTGCTGTTAGGGAAGACAAATGAGTGTCATCAGATGGGTGGGCTTGGAAGAGCCATCAGTAGGCAACGTGGACATCACCTGCAGCTCTTGGCTGGAGCAGGGTTTGGAAACTCCTTGCAAACGTGGCACATGGAGTCAATGTAGGATGATTCTCTCTGCAAGGCTGCTTGTTTGCTTTATGCTGTGGCTGTTGAATAGCAATATTTGAACAAGAAAATGTGAGGATTTTGTGAGTTTTCTTCATTTTTTTTTTTTTTTAACTTGAAATTTAGGACAGTGGGTGAGTAAAAATATTTTTAAATCAAAATAATGAGGTGCTACACCTCGTTTTCCTTTCTTTATTGGTATCAAAGAGTGGATATAGAATAGATTACCAGCAGTTACAAAGTCAAGTACTTGAGCTACGGATAGGATGATTAAATATTGATAGTTAACGGCTATGGCCCATTAATTCTATTTTTGACGGGCCTGCATAGGATCATGAATGTTGGCATTGAATCTGACTTTTTTTTCCTTAAGCCTAATGTATCTTTTAATGCTTTATATTTCAAGCTGGTAGGAATTTTTCACTGACTTCTATATTTCAGCTTTAAGCCCTAAGATACTATTTAGCATGGCATTGAAGGGATCAGTCTTTTTGCCTTGAGGCAAAGGTATGTCCAGTACCACTGTGACCTTGTTCTCTACCAAAAACTTGCACATGCAGTCACCTGAAAACCTGTTGTCACAAAACAAGAACAAGTGAAAAAAAGTACTTTTAAACATAGTTGTTTTGAACATTGGAATAGGGCTTTCTATTTTAAAAGAGATAACTTCAAGAAAATGTGTTATCTCTGGTCTGGAAAGAGTGGGATCTGATAACTCCTGGAGAAGCTGATTCTTGCTGTGTGGAAGGAAAATAATATGAAGCAGTGGGGTGAATATTTGTACGGTACTGTGAAATAATCACAGATTTACTAACTGAGATAGTGAAAGTGTCACTGAAGAAGTTTAGCCATGCATCAAGCTCTGTGAATGTTTATTAAACTTCTAATTATTATTACATGTGCATTAATTTGCTTGTAGTGAGTGAGGTTCACTTAAAGCAAAACAAAACAATAAACCCTTCATGGAAAACCCTTAAATTGTAAGATTTCTTGTTATGAATAGTGAAGGACAGTTGACATGTATTGCTTAGTAGTAATAGAAGCCATTCTTCCTTTGTGAGTTCACTTTGTGAATATTTATTAGGCTATAAATGTAAGAGGAAAATTAAATTTGAAAATATCCTCCCTATTGCCAGGAGGAGCTTGGCATTCTCCACCTTTCTGTTGACACTGGTCTTGATATCATTATCACTTTCTGTATTGGACCTTAACGTCTCTGCTACAGGCAGTGTAGGAAACTGGGGGGTCACAAGAGGGAAGAGTCTCTGAGCTATATCCCACGCTATCCTGTACTAAGTATTCCCTCCTCATGGGCTTGTTGACAACACAAGCCCTGCCTCATAAATGCCTAAATTAAATGAGATGGATCCATCCCTCTTCTTCTGGTGTTCATCTAGTAACAATGGTGGACAGTGGCAGTGCTGGAGAGCTGGGGCAGTCATGTCTTGGAAGTGTATAACATGTGAGTGGGACTTAGAACAGTGAATTCATTTTCATGGAGGTTAATTTTCAAGAGGGGAGACTCTGAACTCTCCCTTGGGCTCTTTTAATATTTGTAGAGCTTTACAGGGTTGAAAGGCTGTGTTACAGTTTGTAGAGACAGAAGATGACATGCCACTGCCCTGTAGTAAGTCAATGTACTGCTGGCAAGTCTATTACAAGTAAAGTCTGACTCTGGGTTATTGCATTCAGCATCTTTTTACAAAGGATAAAGCATTTTAAAGAGTTTTGTGGGAGGACTGTGAGAAAATGATTGCACCAATTTATTTGCTCTGTGCCAAAGACAATGCCTGTGTCGAAGTAGCTGACCCCCTCCCAAGCAGTTGTTATTTAAGGCCAGAAAGTGTAAAATCTGGCCTCAAAGTCAAATCCAATGTGCTATTTAGACCACAAAACCCTTGCAGAAAGGTTGTCTGGATCAGGACGAGCAAAACCCCTAGTGGTTAATCATTATAGCTGGATGAGATTATGTCAGAAATACATTGGGTTGGTGCTGGGAATCCTGAAAGGTTAGCAAAGGTTAATGAAATATTAAAGATAGTCCAGGGACTAGAGAGAAGAATAATTAAAAGTGTGGCGAGATGCTGATGGTGATAACTGGGTACATCATGGCTTGGCAGGAGCAGGAGCTGTCGGGAAGGGGGGGATGAGTGGAGCCCATTGCAGCATTTGAACTGCTCCCTTGTCCTGGAGACTAGCTGGCTGGAAGCTGGATGTGCTAATTATCGTTTAGCTTGCCCATCCATTCCCCCCCCAAATTGTATACACTTATGCTATTAACTAAATTACATATATAAAAAAATCAATTGCATTATCTAAATAGGCTGTTAGCCCATGCAGTTCTCTTAACTAGGCAGCTCCTTACATTCTCCTGCTCATAAAGTTTGTATTAACCCAGTGAATGCTGCTGGATTTCAAGGCACAAGGTACTCTAGAAAGGCTTGTGACAAGCTTGCGGCTTGCTACCTGTACTGGCTGGGAAGGGCATCTTCTCACCATGAGAAGTCCCTTCTCTCCCTGATGGGCTGAGGGGTGTGAGGGCCCTGTTGGCTGATCGAGAGTGATGCAGGGAAAGGATGGATTAGGTGAGCTGATCAGGCTGCAGGTGGGAAAAAGAGTGAGTTCGGAAGTGTGGGGAGTACCAGGAGTACAACTGTGCTCGTTTCCCCCAGCAGCATCCAAAAGATGGTTTGGAATCAGAGCAGAAAGCCCTTGTCATTTATGTGAAAGGAGAATCCATATAATTGCTGCTGTCCAATATTCACTGAGCTGAGTTCAAAATTCATTAAAAAAAAATCAATGAGTTTTGGTGCTATTGGAGAAAAGTCTTAAGCAATTGTAGGCTGTGTGGGGGACCAGTTCTTGCCTGTCTGTGGTACACACATGGGAGCCTCACCTGGCAGTGCTCCAATGCCTCACAAAAAACTACAGATATTCTCTTGCAGGGGCTCTGTAGCAAAGCAGATTTCTTCTAGCTTTATTTTACAGACTAAAAATAATTACTGCTTTTTGTGTATCCAGATACAGTTCATAAGCAATTCTTCCAATTTGGTGCACAGTTCTGAGAAGTGGCCATTACAGCCCCAGCATAATAATGTTTCCATGCTTCTGGGTTTAGCTGATGCCACGTGGTATTACAGGGCTCCTGTACCTGTTACCTCCTGTACCATAGGGAAGTCTGATAGAGAGAGGTACCAGCCTAGGTCCCCATCCTATTCTAGCTGCCATCTTGTGGCACATTGTCAGAAAATCTTTCAGAATTTCCTCAGGACCTTTTATTTGGCTTGATTATGGTGAATTTTTTAATTATGGAAAAAAAAAATAATGATGTCCCAAATCATGGGGAGAAGAGGGGGAAGGGTTTTACAAAGGATTTGATGTTTTTTTTCTGGTTTAGTTTCCATTGAAATGAGTGGAATTGATTATTGCTACTGATTGAAAAATGAGCGTGGGCTTAGCCTGGTCTCTGAAAATTTTATTTTATTTTATTTTATTTTATTTTATTTTATTTTATTTTCATCTGTTTGTTATGGTATTTCCTTAAGGTTCCCAAAACTATAGACTGAAAGTCTGTGCCCAGGTGAGAGCCTGGGATGGAGATATAAAGCTTGGCCTTAGAAATGGGGTTCTCTGAAAGTGATGCGACTGAGAACAGCATCCTCCCTACTTTTATTTGACCTGCCTGCATTAAACTGCCAGATGTGAGCCAGGAGGTACAATTTTTGGCTTGGAAGCCAAAAGCAAGCCTCTTACAGCAAGTTTGCATTTTCACAGCAGCTTGCCTCCTATTAAAATATTATTACCATGTTATTTTTCTTTTGATCAAAACCGTGAACAACTTCTAATGGAACCTCAGCTGTGTTTAGTACAAATTCGGAATTCTTTCAGAGTTTCTTTCTTTTCAATTCAAATAGATTTTAATTGCCACCTTCAGAGACACAGTGAGGAAAATAAACCCATGTGGAGATGGTAGGGAACTCCTGGATTACACAAAATTTCCTCAAAACTTCAGTTTTGGTCACATTGCCTTGCATGGCTGATTTTCAGCTTCAGCCCTGCAACTGGCCCCATGGTTAAAGTTATCCCAGTGCCAGGCCCTGATGGATGGTGTCTCCCCACCACCCTGGGTGCTCTGGTTCTTCTTGCCCAGGGGTGTGCCCATGCTCCGGGCACCATCAGCAGCTCTGAGCCATGAAGGAACAGTTTTGTCCCTAGGGTTTGGGCAGCCCCATTGCTGCATGGGCATGGGAAAGCAAAGCACATGAGGGTTTGTGTGCCTGGGGCTACCTAAGTACCTTGCTTGGATGAGAGGATGTTTGGAATATCTGCTGTAAAAGAATCCCACTGTTCCCTGAGCCCTACAGCTAAAGGGAGAGGTGACAACTTTGTACATTGCATCCCCTCGTTAGGGGGTTAGTTAGCTGGGCTTCTAAAGAGATGCTGACAGTCTTAAGGTTTTTCGTTTCTAGTTATTTTATCTTCAGTGTTTTATCTCCAATGCTTCACCTCTAAAACTGGGCATCATTTTCTTTCCTTTGGGCAATTTCAGTGTTCAAGTTATTTCCCCTTGCTGTTTTGGTCTGATAGGATTTCTTCCTCTAATTCTACAAAAGAGGAAAATCGACATTTTCAGGAAAGTTTCTCAGCCTTCTATGCAGGTTGCACAGTATTTGCTTTTATTTTTAAAAATATTTTTCTCATTTCCTAGAGCAGAGGACGGACTTAGCAGTTGTGAAGTCTTGTCCTCATCTGTTACTGGAAAAGAATCCCCGGTAATAAAAATAAAATGACAGGGGAAATTGTTTGCAGATTGTTGTTATTCTGCCTTTAGGATTAAGTGACGTGCTACTGAAACTGGAGACCTAATGATGGCTCTGCATTATTGGATATTGCCTTTTGAATCAGTCTTCAGGTCTTTGAGCCAATACTTTTGAGGAGATACGATTGTGTTTAAGTGTTCCCTCCCTTCCCCCATGCTGGCATGGCCAAGG
This sequence comes from Oxyura jamaicensis, assembly GCF_011077185.1. Classification (NCBI taxonomy): domain Eukaryota; kingdom Metazoa; phylum Chordata; class Aves; order Anseriformes; family Anatidae; genus Oxyura; species Oxyura jamaicensis. The sequence goes on from NC_048893.1 coordinate 7,150,579, forward strand.
AGGAGAGAAAGGACTCATGCAAAGTCCCATATAAATGCTGGCCCTGTCTGGGTGAGTTAAGTAGGAGCTGGAATTACTGATAGGAGTGTTGAGCTCTGTAATCCTAACAAGAATGAACATTCTGATAAGAAGTGCTTTGGATACTTAGATGAATCCATAGTGAAATTTTAATTATGCCCTTTTGTGACTAATCCTGAATTGCTGCCTTACCAGCCTTCCAATCAGTAAGGCTAAATGAAACGTTGTTAAATACCACTGCTTTGTGTTAGCACTTTATCACTAACGTTTCTTTGGAGCAAGGCTGCTCTGCATTAATTTTTCTTCAGAAGCATATTGCGTCATTTTCTGTGTTGCTCCAGCTCCTGTTGATGCTGATGGGTCGATGTTCACCTGCTAGAGCAGGAGCAGCTCCATCTGGGAACTGCTGATGTGACTGGGAGAGCAGCGGGGTCGATTCCAGCTGTTGGGTGTCCAGGGGAATGCAAGATCCCACTGCAACGGGTAAAATTGGGGTCTGCAGCCAAATTTACCCATCATAAGTGCATGGGTTCATGGGATCACAGACTGGCTGAGGATGGAAAGGACCTGTGGGTCCATCTGGTCCTACAAGCAGGGCCACCCAGTACAGGCTGCCCAAGACCATGCCCAGGTGGATTTTGAAGATAACCAAGGAGAAGACCCCACAGCCTCTCGGGGTTAGGTTTTTGCCCCTGCTTGTCTTCTCTGACTAGTGGATGGGGATGAAGCCTGCATTACTGTCAGGAAGTCAAGCAGCCTATAAATGCACCTTGCTTCAGAGGTTTCCCTATTTTCAGCAGAGAGGCATAACACCATGTGCTGCAGCCCTTGCCCATTGGCATACTAAGACATTAACAAACCTATGGGTGCATGAGTGCTTGTGTCATGCAACACCTTTGTCCTGTAGAAAAGGACTTTATAAAAAGATGCTTTTAGGCACTTAAAGATGGAGAGATTTAGGTGGGTGGCCCAGTGATTCTCTCAAAGCCCCACAACAGCTCAAGCTGGTGGCAGAAGGAGGATCAGAAGCTGTAAGCTCTATTCCCAGTGCTGGCTCTAAACATTAATGAACACGTCTTTTCCTAATGCAAAGCTGAAGCATAAAGTCTGCTGTGAAGTCACTAAGAGTGAAACTCAGGATGTTTATAAGCCAGTTATCTTTAGCCCCCCTCCCAAGACATTTAATAGAGAGTCGCAGTCCTGACTCACTCTCCTATACCATTATGAGTAATCGAGCTGGTAACATGATGGGAATCTCTCTGATCACTTGCAGCAGTTTCCCACGTTCAGGGAAAAGCATATAGCTCATGTGCAATCTAAGGTGACTTCTAAAGCTACCTACAGCTCAAAGAGCAACAGTGTTTGTTCTTCGGTGCACGTTTTGATCATACTTACTCATTGCAGGACTGCTCAGAAAGGAAAATTAAAATATATAATTGATTAGACAGGATATTGGAGAAAAGTGGGTGGAAAATGAGTCACTGAATCCCCAGTTGTTATGGTACCCAGATGTGCACGTTGTGGACAGGTCTGGTAGTTTCATTTGGGTATGTATTCCTGAGTAATTCCCTCTTCCCTTCTGCCGTGCAGAAAAGAGCATCTGCACTCTCATTTATTATTTATCTATGAGCAATGTTTTTCATTTAATTAGAAATGTCAAGGTAAAATGATCTTTGCTGGAAATAGAAATGTACTCTTGTACTTAAAGGGTAATGTGTGCTTAGAAAATGTTCATACATTTTAATTAGCAAAAACCATGTTAAAACTAGTGCGCTGCACAAAATTTTGTAGAAATAATATTTTGGGGGAGATTTGTAACAAAAAATGAAAAAAAAGGCAACATTATATATGGTGAATCCAAATTCTCATTTGTAGGTAATTAAAGTGCATCCTTTTTGTGTGGCACAATATCATCCTTGTACGTTACAAAGCACTTCAATTGGGGATGCACGTGAAGTGTAGTGTGTAGGAAGAGACACACTGCTACATACTGCCTATGCTTCACTCTTTCTCCTCTTTCACATCTAGTCACATCCCATTTGGCTGCGCTGATTGCTATCCATAATTAAATTCTCAGCAGCAAATTCAATTTCTGAACAGGTGTGGGGTTGAGCATATTCTTCCTGCATCTTATTGCATGGTGTTGCAAAGAAAAGCAAGGGTGCACGCACAGTTTGTTGGCTGTCTCTAGTAGGAGGATCAAGGAGGGAAGCATGGGTACGGATTAGTCCTGCTAGTTCGACAGACCCGAAGAAAAACACTGCTTGATTAATGGAAAAGGCAGCTGTCTCTTTGGGATTTGGAGTCTATTCCCTTTCTGCAGGCAGCGGGGCAGTGGGAGAGGGGATGCTGTGGATGGTCCAGCCTCTGGTTCCATGACAGAGACACCCGAGCAGGGCACTTCCCAAAGGGATGCTGCTTTTAGTGTTTGGTGTCATCTGGGGGCCTTAACACCTGAGGAAGGCCATTGATATCAACTTGGGGGTGCTCAGACCCACCCATCCTATGGGCAGGCCTTACCACGTGGCTTCCCATTCTTTTCTGTGGCCAAGGGGAATCCACAGGTTGTCAGCCTTTGCTAGATGACCCGGTTTCACCATCAGTCAATCTTTTAACATTTTTTTTTTTTTTAAAGAACATCTGTAGTAAGGTTAGTACATCCAAAAGCATCAGTTGATAAGAAATGTCATTTTTTGGCACCTCTGGCTCCCGTGGGCAGTGTGACTGAAGTCATTGGGATGACTTGCTTGAGTAGAGGCCGTTAGTTATTAAGCCTGGCTCTGTACGTCCTTAATGAAGTGCATGTTACTAAAAGAAGGTTGCTGCTTCTAAGAGGACGACACAGCTCAGATTTACTGAATAGACTGTTGTGGGCAACCATTGCTGCTCAGTAGCTTCATCATTGTAGGAAATATGAATCAAGACATTGTTTCCATCCAAAATTCCCATTATATTTTTCTCTGGATTTGGTTAGATGCCAGTGGATCAGGAGGAAGAAGTCCCCATTAGCCTAGAAGCAGTGTACGTTCCTGCTATGAATATTAATCTCTGCCCTCTTCATTTGTCAGCCGGTGACCAAGCCTTTGGTGGATATGACAGCCTTATTCCCCTGGTTTCACAAGTCATAGTTTCTTTAGCAGGTTAAAATGGTAAAAATGGACTGGGATATAGTGAAGCTGTTATGTACAGGCATCTAAAAGGAAAACCAGGGCTAAGCAAGCCATCCAGTTCAAGAGATAGCAATGGTTCCCAATTTACCAGACAGCTGCACATGAATTTTCTTCGAGTTGCAATGCATTTTCCACTGTCAGGGACAAGGTGGGAATGGCTGGAAGTGAGTCCACAGCCTTGGCTGTGCTGCTGTTGTCTTTTGCTGTTGTCTTTTTCTCTAGTGATGTATTTCAATGGACATTTTGGTATGGCGTGTTGCAACATAGCACTCGAAGGATGCTGTCCTATGAGTTGTGTACCCAGCAACGCTTGGAAAAAACTCCAGAAAAAGAAAACAAAGATTGACCATAGCAAAATAGGACTTCTGAGTCTGGACCAGGTCATGATCGGGGGGTTCCTGAGCACAGTCAGAGTGCTCTGCGGGGCTGGAACCTCATGCTGAAGGTGCCCAGCTCTGCATGGCTGGGCTGGCTCCGGGGGCTACGTTGGGGATTTCTCTGCAGGAACACTTGTGCTCTTCCTGGGAAACTGGGGAGGAGCTGGAAAAGTCCAGTGGTGCTAAAAAGATGGAAGATTTTTCATAAAATATCATGGACCAGCTATCTGGAGCTCTTCGGAAAAAGAACCGAATAATAAGAGCAATGGTATAGCACGAGGTTAAAAATATCTGCAGTGGGAAAGGTAAACAACCAGATGAAGATATAAAGAGGCATCTCTGACTAATAGGGGAAAAACAGCAAACAAAAATGATTAATTATGTGTATTATGGAAAATAGGTGATGTTGGGCAGTGATGTTGGCCAAAATATATCAAGAAAATGGAGAGAGCTTTTACAGACAGGGAGCATAATGTTTACCTTACAATAACTCCATTACTGATAATGTCTTAAGTAATTTATGATGGAGAGATACCAACCTGTGAAATACCTGCATGGAAAATAATTAGAGGGTGGTTTAGGGCCTGTAAAATAATTGGAAGGATGATTTGAATCTCGAAAACGAACATTGAATTTATGTATATAAAGGGTTCAGTACAATAATGAGTCAGGGAAATTCTGAGAAATGGAAAAAAATGCTGTACATTTTTTTTCCGCCCAAAAAAAGAAAAAAGGAAAAAAAAAAAAAAAAAAAGATAACTTGGATATCACTGGCCCATAACCCCGACTAAAACAGTGTAATAAATAACGGAGGAGAGAAAATCATTATCTAGCTAATAGTGAAACCACGGATTTCACTGGAACAAATGATGTTAGACAAATTTCATTGCTTTTTCTGATAGAGATAAATCAGGAGATGGGGGTGACTACAGCTCATGTTATTTAAGTCTGGCCTGCGATAAAGCACTAGCTGTCGGATTGCATCAAAACCCGCTCATAAAACAAATGGAGCCTGTGTTTTGGATCCTATCGCATAGAGGGATAAGTGGCCAAGGAGCTGTAAACAAAGCAGTAACACATCCAGGCAGAGATTCATAGCAGGGCAACTGGAGCATGGAGCAAAAAGCATTTCTATTTCATGTTGCCTTCGGTAAGAGGAAGTTTCAGCTACCCTGAGAAACTTTGTAGGTGGTACTACAGCAGTAAATATATGAAACAGAGGAAAATGGGATAATTTTTGGCATGGAGATATTTGATTGTCAGGAATTGATTGGCATTTGATTGCGTCTTAGAGACACAGCATCCGATGAATTATTTTCACATCCTCAGTGTTTGCTCTATTTTTGGTTTGGGATTTCGGGTGTACACAAACAAGAACCACATGAAACTCTTCCTTGTTTCTATGCAAAAGAAACTGTTGGCCATAGGCAGCAAATTTACTGGATGTGTCCTATCAGCAGAGGTGCAGTGCTTTACAGGCTGAGACTGAGCCAGGGCTGGCAAACTTTGGGCCAGCCTTATAATGGGAAATCCGACGCAACACGTACCAGGGCTGTTGATAGTGCCCATACAAATCGTGGCCCCTGATTCATCAGACCCTACATATAGATGCTTAGTTCACAGGCTGGGCTGGCTACTGGAAGACTATTGTATATTTTTGGTCTAAATGAGTGGAAATTTATATTTAGATTAGATTCTAGGATGAAATTCTTCCCTCTGAGGGTGGTGAGGCCCTGTCCCAGGCTGCCCAGAGGAGCTGTGGCTGCCCCATCCCTGGCAGTGCCCAAGGCCAGGCTGGATGGGGCTTTGGGCAGCCTGGGCTGGGGGGAGGTGTCCCTGCCCATGGCAGGGGGTGGCACTGGGGGGCTTTGATCTCCCTTCCAACCTAAACCAGTATGGGATCCTATGAAATTCAGACGTGCTGGAGTGCTGTACTGAATAACTGCAAGTGAGAATGCTCCCTAAATGCCTTGGTTCCTGCAAGCCATCTGATATCAAACAATAATAAAAAATGACTTTCTAATGACTTCTTAGAGAAGCAACCATTATATTAACCAGAAAAAAATGACTTCCAATTAATAATTCAAGTATCTGTAGCAAAAATAATCCAAAAGACCATTTCAGTGGAAAGCAGAAACCTGGAAATAAGGAACATTCAAAGAGATCCAAGGATACGAATTGACAGCACAGCAGGTTAAATCTGTCATGTAGCACAGTGAAAGAGATCAGCTTGGAGACAGAAAGTTCTGGTCCTTCTCCTGGTGGCTTTTCCTGAAGAAATAATAAAATATACTAACGATGAAGGGTGTAAATAAATGACTTAGGGAAAAAATCAATTCAAATTCACATTTAATTCATACTCAATTCAATTAAACAATTAAATTCAAATTCAAGGTGAATTTAAATAAGTTGCAACTGATTTTAGCTTTCTAAATCCAACCCAAGTGTCATCAGGGGCAGTGCTGGTAGAACTGCTTTATTTTAAAGACCTTTGCAAATGCAGGTGCAGTTACTGAAACAAACTTTACGCTGCTTTTAAATCTTTTTCATATCACTTTATCAGAGCACCTGCAGGTGCCATGGGGTCCAGGGATGACATGCCCACTTCGGTCCAGCTCTGATGGCAGCCAGTGCAGCTAAGGCAGCTGAAAGCTTTGTCCCCTCCTGACATACAGCTCCTGCCAGGGGCTGAAGCCACGAAGGCTTTAATGAGTCTGCCTCTCACAACAGTGAAGATAAAGAGCCAATTAAAGGAGGTGCTTAGGTGTCTGGATCATTAAATTCATCAGGGGAACGAACTTGAGCTCTTGTGAGGGTGTTGTGTTTTGTAGGCAGATTTGTTCTTCCTGCAGTCTTTGTCCACAGCCTAGAAACAGCAAGAAAAGCTTAAACAAAATAATAAAAAAAATCCTGTTGGAGGAAAAATAGATCAATGTAAAATTCAGTAGTGTAAGATGAAGCCAACCAGAAATGTCGGCTGTCCTTTTGGCTTTGCATGCTGCAATGTTATCTGTGCCTAGTTTACTCCATGAATGAGGAACATAATAGCTAATATATTTCTCCTTTATAATGTATTTTTTACAGTTAAAGCTACCCCTTCCCTCCTCCTCGGCAGTGAGGCCTTTGGCCTGCATCTTTGTTCTTATTTCTTCCTTCTCCTTATAATCCTTTTGTTAGCTCCTTTGTCTACCGCCTTGTTCCTTCTCCCCTGCTATAGCGTAGCTGGGTTTAGAGATGATTTTATGAACTGAACTTTGCAGAGATAAAAAGCCAGCTCCTCTGCGAGTCCTCTGTACATAACAGACCAATTAACCTTGAGAATCAGTCCTGAGGGAAGCTCGGGAAGGTTTCTGCTGCTCATAAGCCTATGCCTAGATTTTCCCCCCTCTTTTCTTTAAACTGTGCCATGGGATCAACTTGTAAAGAAACTCCATTGACTTCCATGGTGTAAATTAAATTGCATTTTGGTATGGAGTTTGACTGACAGCGGTTTTCTTTGAAGAATGCATGTTCTGGGGAAAAAAAAGCACTGTAATAAGTTGTAGATACAGCAAAAACATAGCAGGGTGACTTTGGACCAAAGAAATTTCTTTTAATTAAGAGAATTGTAGAAATCCTTGTGGTTTTCACTTAACATTTTTCACTGCTTGTTCTTTGGAGCAGAGATTTCGCTTTGTGAGGTTTGAAGTAAATGCACCAGGGGTCATTTCACAGACTGTTACTGCAGATAGGAGCTATCAAAATAGAGCAAGTCATTTGTTTAAAGAACGAGAAAACAGGCAACAAAGATAGAGAAAGGAAAATATTGGCAACCGAATTCTGTTCTGCTGTGAGGATAGCGTGGTGGTAATTCTAAAGATTTAAAGGAAAAGTTGTTTCTAGCTTTGCGATGAAACCTCTACGTTGTACACAAGCTATGCAATATATTGGAAGCTCTCCTTGCCTTCTCAGAGTTTTGTAGATTTTAATGTGCAAGTGTGTTGTATAAAGATACCCCTGATCTCAGTAAACAATGTGTCCTTGTTTTGGAGAACGCTTTGACCAGTCTAAGTAAGATCTCAAGTCTGACATTCAGCAAGTTGGTAATTATATTGGATTTATAATTTTCTCTCTCTCCAAATTTTACACGGCTTAAATAAAGTCAAACTAAATTAGCGGAATTATCACTTGTTCATGGAATTATATTTGGGAATTAAAAAAAATCACGTTATGGAAATCCAAAGAAGGAAACTGTTACTACTAACAGGAAACTGATAAGAAACCACAAGTGAAGCCAAGTTGGACCAAGAGCCTGGAAATTCATAGATATTTACAAGCTGCAATGTGGCAATCCTGGAAAGCATTGAAGCTGACAGGAGAAAGCTCTCCTCAGTTGAACTTCAGGATGATTCCAAGCTCTGAAGCAAATATTTTTAGGTTTTATTTTTATTTAAAAAAATCTGGAATGCAAATAACCCTCAACTTATACAGAAGGAGGGTAGACTCAAAGTGTTTTGAAGAGAGTTTTTCCACTGATTTCAGGGGTTGCTGGGACTGCTCCGTGTCCTCCCTGCTCTCTATCTCTCACGTACACCCTGTGCTCTCATTTCTGTAGCTGTGTCATAGCTTCTGCACAGTGGAAACACAGCACTGCTCTTTTTATAGCCAGCTTTGCAACAGTGCCATGAGATGCTCTAGGGGTAAAATACATTAAAATTATGAGGATGTATGAACAGTTCAAAGCTGTAATAAACCTCTTCTTCAGCCTTTCCTTATTGGTCTGCTCATGCTGTGTATTCCCAGCTAGACATAGGAATTAGGTTGGATGATAGACCTGACATTTTCTGTAATTTGCATAGCATAAAAATGCTGTGAAATCACTGAAGATTATGTCGCTATTAAACCTTTTCACCAGGGTGTTTTAGGAGGTGTGAATGGAGATGGATCTTCTTCTCCTCCTCTTCACCCCTCTTGCCCCAGTTGTGTGATGCCTCTTGAAGGTGGTTCCTGCCCCAGAAGGTTTTCTTCTTGCGAGGGAGAGGTGGGGAAGATCCCACTGGTGCCTTTTCTCTTACTAGTGCCACATGCACAGAGTCTTTGCTCTGTGTTTCACTGGAGGGAAGGTTGCGGTGGGAAGTAAGGGAGGCTGTGACTTGGCAGGACTTCTGATTTCTTGGCATACAGTCCTAGCATTGGCCTTTCTCCACCTTGTGATGATACACTAGCCGTGTCCCTGATCCAGGGGGACCATGACAGACCCCATGGTAGGCATAGCTGAGTAGCAAGGTGTGGTGGCAGAGACATTGGTCAACACGACCAGAGCACAAGGGAAGGTCAGTCCTGCATGCTGGCAGTAACAGCATATATGATGTTGAATTTGCTGCTTACTACCACTGATACCTGCTAGTCCCCCTTTGTGGGTTTAAACACAATGACCAGAGGTACCACAAACACCTGGGAGGAGCAGGATGTGCTCAGCTTCACAGCGTTACAGAAGATCTCTCCCTTTCCCCTTTGCACCTGAAGCCAGCTCCCAGATGCTGTTGGTGTTAGGGGTTGCTGTAAATGTTTGGACAGGCCTTGCCAACCTATCGTCATTTTACTGCTGATGATCCTTGTGGCTACATCTTGGTCCCCATATGGACACACAAACTGCTCTTGACATTAATGGCTATATATGCCAACAAGGGGACTTGTGAGGAAAGACACTGCTGTGTGAGTGAATCATAGCATCATTTAGGTTTGGACTGACCTTCAGGAACATCAATCCAACCATTAACCTGACCTACCGAGTCCTATCACTAAACCATGTCCCTAAGCACAATGTCCAGACGTGTCTTAAATACCTCCAGGGACGGGGACTCCACCACTTCCCTGGGCAGCCTGTTCCAATGCTTGACCACCCTCTCCATGAAGAAAGTCTTCCTAATATCCAACCTAAACCTCCCCTGGCACATGGAAAATGGGCACAGCGTGTCCGAGCCCCTCCAACGCTGTGATGCTGTAACCTTCATCTCTGCTCTGGGTTGCTGGGATACAGAGCACCAAAGTGATGGATACAGGCAGCTTTAATTACCCATTTCCCCATCATCAAGCTGACTGTCAGTTCTCAGTGCAGGTTTCTCTGTTTTTCTCTGACTCCAGCTCTCTCAAAAACCCATAAGCTGAAATCTGGGCTGGGTGGTTTGTCCTGCTCACATCTACTTTTAAAATATTTACTGCTGTGTAGAGAGCTCTCCTTTTAAGACAGATTTTTTCCTTCTCCCACTTAATTTCTCTGAGGCAGCATCCACACTGGATGCACACACTGGATACACAGAGCAGGGGTAGTGCTGTCAGCTTTGCTCTGCTCACTTTGGCTTTTTAACGGCTCCAGAAACACCAATGTGGCAAACGCAGTCAGACAGAAAATAGCAAAGCATGAGCTGTTTCTTCAGCAAAGCAGAGGACTCTTCTGGCTGCTTGACATACAGATAACACAGGTTTTGCAAACCACTCTTTGATGAGAGATCATCAAACATTGCATTTTTTTCATGCTAATTTATAGAAGTGCCAAATTCCCACTGGCAGGAAGGACGGTGGATTGAATACCAGGTGCCTTTTTGGAGCTCCATCTTTTAAAGAGTGCAGCTCTCTTTCACACCATGGAAATCTGGAGAGTTTGGTGTATTATAAGGTTTCATTCTGAGTGCATTGGTTGAAATATAGTTACTGACTTAGTGGATTTGGATGTTAAGAACTGAACTTCTCTAGTGCTAGCACTTGCCGTGCTCAGCAAAAGCATTAAAAGCTCAGAAGAAGCACAGTCCAGTTCATTACAGATGCAGAGTTTCATTTTTGAACTAAAAAGTGAAAAATTTGGATACTATTAGATGTTAAGAGTTTATTTAAATGGTTTATAAAACTTCCTGTACAAATATGAGTGAAAAAGTGGATAATCTATATATTAAATAACTAAGGAGGACATGGGGACAATGATAATTTTCTAAAATGGTTCAGTTGGAGAAATTTACCAAAATGTGATCATTTTCCACAAGATATCTCAGTGAACCAGCGCTTTTCCAAGCAGTGATTATCACCCAGAAACTCCCAGCTGGTTCCTGTCCATGAACACCTTCCTGAGTCAGAGCTCCTGCCATGGTCTAGCTCCAGATGAGGTCCTCCTGGATAAGAACCGTGCCCTGCTCTGGAGCATCTTGGCAGTGGTGCTCCTCCCCAGCCCATCACCATGTCCCCACCTTGTAGGAGAACAGTAGTGGGTCTGTGTAACCTGTGTGTATTTGCTGAGTAAGGAGATGTTCCCTGAGGGGCGTTCACTGGCTCTGGTACACACAAAGTGCTTCCCCTCTCGACTTTACAACCAGTTGTTTTTCCTATAGCTTTCCCCTGGCTCCTCTTCCTAGAACAATTTATTTTCTGCCTTTTCTTCTGTAGCCTCTTAGCATTAAGCTTACAAATGTGCTGTGCTTGTGCTGAATATAATCTATTTAACAGAAAACGAATGCCTGAGGCTGAGGCTACAGATTTTAGCCGAGCATTAGGCAGACCTAATTCAGCTGCGGTGCCTACTGGCCTGCAAAAGCCTCTTTTATTTATTTATTTTTTGCTTCTTCTTTTTCCTTTCCTGGCTGCATAAATCTTCAGAGAATCCTTAGTCATGTGTTAAAGCTTGTTTGGCCTGAGGAGTTAATCCTTCCTAAGACAAGTCTTTCTCTCTCACATGTCTGGCTATTCAGGAAAGCGTGGTCTAAATCCAGGAGAGTTTTCTTTAGAAACTCATGGCCTTCTGCAGAGGAAAGTACATTATTCACCCAGAGATGAGGCCACCAAAGCTGCTGAGACCACCAAATCCACTGTCTTTGGTCTTTTCCTTATGTATCATAGCCTTCAGTCAGACCTGTCTCTGTCTTCACTTTGGGAAATGAAATTAATTGCTGGAAATTTGATTTTTTTTTAAAACAGGGGGCACCGACCCACCTGCCCCATCCTTCTGCACCTACCACCCGTCCTGAGCACCAGGGGCTAAGAACTATTGTGAATCCTCTGGCTTATGGTTGGTTTGATATGGCAATAAATCTGTGGCTCTCCCTCTTCACTGCCCACATTTCTTCTCATAAAAAATATTTTTTTCAGCTGTTTGGGCTCACATTCATTTCCACTCAGGCTCATTGGGACTTTGGGGGGAGGCTAGTTAAATGTGACTGAACACACTTATAAAGAGCACTTTTTTTTTTTTTTTTTTTTCTCTTCTCGGGATGAAAGGATTATGGTTCTGTGAACTGCAATATTGAATAATGAGACCATTTGTAACAGTAAGAATTATATGTGGGATTCTGTTAGGTAAAAGGACAAATTTGGCTTGCACGCAAGTACTAGAGAACCTTTGTACTTTTCAGATTTTCCAATTAGAGCAGACATTTTCCTCGCTAAGCCACCCAGTTAGGGCTGTATTAAAACCACCAGCTCCAGACACAAGCAATTACAAGGCAAGCAACCCAGCTGGGGAGCAAATGTGCCAGCACACTTTCCTTAGAGAGTTGGTACAGTCCTCTTTGTGACCCCAAACACAGCTCTGGGGGCAACTTCTCTGTGTACAGCCTCCCAATTCACCTTCTCCTCCAAGCCCTCACTCTATTCTACCCCTACACCAATACACAACCCCCAATGTATGAGTTTTGTCTGCTTTTCCCAAGTGCATTGCTTTCTTCTTGTTTGCCAGACAGCTGTGAATTCACCTTCTGCACCACGTGGGTTGTCTTCGGATGGTTTCCCCCTTGGGGAACCCTGTTACAGCTACAGGACCCAGGCAAGTGAAGCATCTGGGAGTGGACATATCCTAAATATCTACAGCTACCTGAGAGGAGGTTGCAGTGAGAAGGGCGTTGGTCTTTCTTCTCAAGTGATAGGATGTGAGGAAATGGTCTCAGGTTGCACCAGGGGATATTAGGAAGAATTTCTTCACGGAGAAGGTGGGCAAGCATTGGAACAGGCTGCCCAGGGACGTGGCCGAGTCTCCATCCCTGGAGGTATTTAATAGACATGTGGACGTGGTGCTTAGAGCCATGGTTCATTGATGGCTCAGTAGGTCAGGCTGATGATCTTCAAGGTTTTTTCCGACCTAGGTGATTCTGTGATTCAGCTGGGCACTCAACTGTGGGCTGTGGCTTTCTCCATGCTGACCCAAAGGTAGGACTTTGTGCTGAGTTCCATGGGTGAGTTCTCCAAAAGAAGTTCTCCAAAAGCGTGCTTTCTGCTTCTATGTGCCATCACCTAACATCAATTAGTTTATGATTCAGGTGGCATATGCTTGGAGGAGTTAAAACAAACAAACAACAACACAAAAACAAAACTTAATTTGCACTTGGTAGCATCATTCACATTGCTTTTTCTTCCTTAAAAACATGCAAAGCATGTGAGTGCAATGCCAATCCTTGTGTGCATTTTTCATCCACAAGGGCCAATTAAATGGTGATGCCATCACCTGTCTGCCTGGGATGACTCCTCGGCACCTAACGTTTTGCTGTGTAATAACACAGAGACGCTTCTTTCTTTGAGGCTGTCTCCCTGAATCACTGTAATGTATGTGAACAGCGAAAGGGATTTGGAATTAATTTGGTGCAGATCATGGCTATTGATTTAGCCCTCCTTTCTGTTTGGCAGTGTTTACGTGTTTTTATCGAGAACGTGTCGGCTGCACGGGTTGTGTTGCGCTGAATCATTGTCCATAGAGCAGCAGGTCAAGTCGCCTTTTTATTTCCAGCTGCCTATCCTGTGGGTGGGGATGGCTGTGCTCCCAGGGCAGCTCAGCCCCAGAGGGATCGGCTGTTCCTGCCTTTAATTTCATTGTAATTTGCTGCAGCATCACACAGCGAAAGGGGAAAAAAAAAAAAAAAAAAAAAAAGCCCCAATCTCGGGCAGATGGCCTGTGCTCGTAATCCTTCATCGTAATGGCTCCTGACAGAGCAGCTGTAGTTCACTGCTAGCTGGTGTTTTCCATCAGAAACAACAGTTTTCTTGGGATATGAAACTTGGCTGTAGCACTTTGCTTTGCTGGAGCGTCTCTCATACAAAACAACAATGCAGAGGAGGGGAAATAACTGCTTTGAAAAGGGAAGCAACCTCGCTCCCTTTGAAGTAACCTGCTAGCATAGGACTTTTGCTCTTTTGCCCCATATTTATGTATTTGTACAAACAAACAAACAAACAAAACAAAAAAGAACAACAACAACCAAAAACCCACAGCTCAAAAAGAGTCACAAGTTGCATCAGGGGAGGTTTAGGTTGGATATTAGGAAGAATTTCTTCACGGAGAGGGTGGTCAGACACTGGAATGGGCTGCCAGGGAAGTGGTGGAGTCCCCATCCCTGGAGGTATTTAATAGACGTGTGGACGTGGTTTAGTGATGGCACTCGGTAGGTCTGATGGCTGATGGTTAGACTCAATGATCTTGAAGGTCAGTTCCAACCTAAATGATTCTATGATTCATTGACTCCATAAAAATACACGGCCAGTGGTGGTGGATTTATAATTATTTATCTCCATGCCTAATGGCGTGTACTTGTATATTGATTTGCTGCAGTAGACATGAGCAGACTAATTTTGGCAACTCATTATGAGCACTGAGTTATGGCAGGGCACACCAAGCACTGGGCAGGCCGGTGTTTGGTGTTTGACAAATTGTGCCCAGGTAGGACAAAGTTGCACAAAAAAACCCACATTGCACAAAGAAAGGCACGTGGAAGGTGGCTCTGTGTGACCTGGCAGGGCTCGGGCAGCTCCATCCGTGGAGTCTCCCTGGAAGCTGTCAGCTGGGGTTATCTCTGCATTGGGCAGCTCACATTAAAAGAAATGTTTTCTAATCCATTTTGTCAAGCATGCTTTTAGCTGGAAAATAAGCCATCTCCTGTTGAAATGATATATCTGAAATATCATTCTTTGCTTTTCAACTAACAAACAAAAACCACAACCTCTTTTCTCGCTCCCTCCTTCCTTCTAGTCTACATAGTGAATGACTTTGGCATCCAGAGTGGTTTCACCCTAAGGAACCTCAAATGGCAGAAACCTACCTATGGTGACATGTGCTGACCTATATCTCTCCCTGGACTGTGAAGAGAGTCATGTAGACTCCTTTAAAAGCAAACTACACATTTTCAGAGTCCCAAATCAGGGTGGATTCAATACTGTTGAATTTGTAGTTTGTGGGAAAAAATGGAAACATGAGCATATTATACCTCTGCTTAATTCTGATTTTCAGAGCCAATTAAGAATGTATTTGGTTGCCCCCTTATAAGCATGTGATGCCCATATAACAGTGTTTTTCGTTCCTACCTGTCCTTGGCCATTGACTCTTGCATAATACTCCAATACTTGCAAAGCACAATGTAATTGGTGGGAAGATGGTGTGGAAACCCACATGCTATCTGCCGAATTGGCTGGAGAAGAACATGTCCCTTGTTTTATGTGATGAACTTCCCTTGGTGAGATGACAGATGGATGAACAGGGAAGCTTTGCAGAGCTGCAGAAACGGGGCAAAGTGCTCCTGGCTTGCTCCTTTGTGGAGCTCTGGTTAGGTGCTGGATGGGATTGCTGTAGGAGGGGCTGCTCCATGAGGTTTCCTCTTGCTGTGGAAGCCCCTCTCTTCCACACTACAGATTTAGTATGGTCTTAAGGAGGAGATTAATCCTGTCGTTAGGCCCTCAGGAGACCTGCATTCAATTTCCCCATGTGCCACTTCATCCCAGCACTTGGACATCCCTCAGAGCTGGTTGGGAGCCCAGCTGTGGTGACAAGTGGTACCTGGATAAGGAGCAAGGCTTTTAAATACCTTTTGTAACTATGGGCCTAAAAGTCTGGGGCCTGAGCTCCTGTGCAGTGTTAACTGGGGATAACAACACTCGTCTTCCCCAGGAAGGTGCTACGAGGATAAATACAGCAGATACCCCAAAGCGTGCCTTGGTATTCTGTATCATGAGAAAGCAGAAGCATGCTAATCATTGAATTATAAGATTTTTCATAATTTTTCATTTAACATCTCAGTTCTAGAAGCAGAGAAAAGCAAGAAAGATGTCAAAACTGTTCTCACTCATTCAAATGAGAGAATATTTGAGCATGGCACGGCCACCACTTCAGAATTTCACATTTTCCCAGTAGGGTGGGAAGAGGAGCCCCTGCAGCCAGATGCTGCTTAGGACAGGAATTTGCAGCAGGCTGGGGGAACACGAACGTGTGTGCAGTGTGTTGGTCAGGAGCTCACCTGTTTAAATTCAAGCAAGCTTACAATACCTTTGTTTGCTGGAGACTGACTCAAGCATATATCTCAGTCTTTCGTCGTGTCCTGAGGTGATGCTCCGGTTATGGGGAGAGGGGTAGGTTTACTCTTTCCTTGTGATTTTAGCCTTGCTTTGAATTCTGCCTCTGGTACTTTTTGGGTTGATTTCTGTATATTTTAGCATTGAGATGCTGGCCCTGCAGCTCCTTCCCCAGATGTCCCACGGGACAATGCAAAGAGGTCGAGTCTGAGCATCCATCACTGGTGGCCTGGAACAGTGCTGTGAGACCGAGCTTTCAGCCCTGTAAATCCTTACAAACCAAGCAGTTTATTCTGGTTCTGATCTAGAATAAATAATGCTTATTTACTCCTTATGCAGGGAAAACACCTGATAAATTTAAAAGGAATTGGATGCAAATTCTACAGCCCCAGGAATAAAAATGTACCTGCTTTAGCTCCGCATGCAGTCAGAACCATGCAGCTTCTCCTGTGCTCTGTTGTAGCAGTTGGCGCAGGCTTGTTTCTACTTAAAACCTTGACTGATTGAACTTTTGTTTTCTGAGGGCTGCATTTCGTCTCTCTTCCTCCCTGCTACGTGGAGAGGAACTGAGCAGTTTTCCTGCGCTATTGTTCCTGCCTGGGGCAGGTCCCAGCAGCCTGCCCCCCCTGCGTAGGGGGTGGCAGCAAGGGACAAGGTGGGAGGGCTGGCACCTGCAGGGGGCTGTGCTGGGTCTCCTTGGCAAGGACACGAGGCTGGAAAACTGTCGGTGTCTCAAAGGCGGAGAGGGAGGGAAAAAAGTTGTCAGCAGCCCAGGGAAGTACTTGTAAAATCTCTCGTCCTGCTCTGCTTGCGGAAAACTCTGTCCAAATCTTTTGTGACCTTCTCCCCTGGGAGTTTTGTGTGGGAATACGAAAGAGAAATAATGAAAGGGGGAAAAGCAATTATGCAGGGAAGTATTACTGCAGCTGTTTGAGCTGGAGTTTTAGGTCACCGTCTTTAAAGGAAGGGGAAGAGCATTCAGTTGCTCCTTGCTTCCTTGGCTCCCAGTTTGCCATTTCTGCTCTGTCCCTAGTTACGTTCCTGTCTTCCTGTGGTTCTCGTGTACCCACATCCCTTTCAGCTCCCCAGTGTCCTGCACTTTTCTCAGGCCAGGTTAAGGCATCATTCTGCTGGCAACCACTCAAATTCAGAGGAGCACACGCCTGACGCATGCCTTTTATCTCACCAAAAGCTGAGGTTAAGCACAGGCTGAAGCACTGAGCACTGTGAATGGGTGGTTGCATTGTGGGATGATGTGTTTCCCCCTCCACATCCGTCAGGGTGCTCCACATCCAGCCCTGCAGACCTTACAGGCACAGAAACCTGTTTCCTTGCTGTTGGTAATCCCTCGTCAGACTGATCCCAACCCCTGGGTAGTCGGAGTCACCAGGTTTGTGTTCCCATCTATGAAAGATGTTCATATTTTTTGGGATGCTGCAGAGACAGCCCCAGCAGAGGCTGCAGGAGAGAAGCAAGAGGCTGGGGTAGTGCAGGATGAGGAGATATGATTTGTAATCAAGAGAAAAGAACAGATGGCTTTGGTTGTAGTGCCTATATTTATATTTAATGTTAATATTCCTCCCAAAGCCCCAGCACTTCAGTGATATGTAACACAGCACAGAAGCATCTGGGGAAGGAGAGAATAAGCGAAATGGGTTTGTCACAGCCTGGGAGGGAATCCATCCGTGGACTTTGCCATGGGGTTTCAGTGCATGTGAGCAAGCCAAGAAGGTTTGAATGTCACTACAGCCCTCCTCCAGAGCACTGTGGGCATTGCCTTGACATGTCTGTGCCCCAGACCTTGAGGAACCACAGTAGGACTCCATCATGTGTGTGCCCATGGCCCCAGCTGCAACAAGCTGTTGCATCATGGAAGGAACAATTTCTGCATTAGACCATGTTTATTTATTTATTTATTTTTAATTCCAAGACAGGGAAAGACGTCAGGTCCATGCCCTTCCATCCTTGCTGACCATGTCCTTGTGGGGACAATCCCATCCTGTCTCTCTGATACAGGGTCTCCTGATGCTAGTCCACAGTGGGATTTCCTGGAGTGCTTGGAATTGCTTTCTGAATGCAGTTAGTCATCAGCACACAGGTGGAAGATGAAAGTTAATTCTGCAGCACCTAATTAGCTGGCATTGCTGGAAGGGTTTGAAAGCAGAGACAAAAAGCTGCAGTTGTGGCTGTGTGTTTGGGGAGTCCTATGGAGCAGCAGTGAGACACAGTGTGCTTCACCTGAGACCTCCACGTTATCTTTAATGACCTTTTGTCTTTCTGTGAAGAGATAAACAAGAATCTCAAGTCTCTGCTGGCATAAATCAGTGTAGCTCTGCTGGAGGCAGTGGAGATCTGCCCAGCTTTATCAGCACAGGAGAGATGGAGCCTGTGAGTTGGATGGTGGCAGAATCACCCTCGTGTGAATTTGTGTGTGTATGAAAATGCACATCAGTGTGTGTGTGTGCCCACATGCTAGTTACAGGTGGCTGTTTATTTATCTGTTTGCATTTAGCGCACCTTGGAGGCCCTACCTAAACAACAGCCCTAAATTTAATGCCATCAGATCGTTAACACGTCCCCGGCTTGTTAACAAAATAATCTGATGGTTTACAGTTAAAAAAGCCAATTAAAAGACTCACAGAGTAGTATTCCTTCCAGTCTCCTGGCACACGCATATAATTAGAAATCCATCTGATGCAAAGCCTAGGACGAAAATGATCGATAGCAGGTTACAGCACTCTTTATTACAACGAATTAATTGATCATGTCTAGCAGATTTTCCTCCCAGCGGAAGCTCTGAGTATTGAACGCGTCTCTCTTTTCTCTTCTACCCTTGCTGCTGGAAACACGCCAGGCAGTTTCACGCCATCATTTAAATTTATTTGTGACCCGAGAAAGTTGTGTCACCCTTGAGGCGGTTAGCTTCCAGCTGAAAAGCTTGGTGACGTTGTAGGACACGTAGGGATGGATGCTACACAAGGTTTTGCTATGGGAAGTTGGAACTCCTCGATCCAGTCCTGCGTCTGCAGGCCCCACCTGAGAGAAGGGCTCAAATGTTTTTCCTGATCCTTGATCTACTCTTACTTCACTGGCATCCTGTTGTAAAACCAGAGTATTTCAGGGGTAAACCAGCACCATTTTTCATAGTCCTGGGCAGTGGAGCCCAAAAGCAAACAGCTGGAGGGAATATCTCTTCAGCCTACAGAGGTAGCGTCTTGTGTCAGACGATGACAGAGATGTGTTGGTGGAGCAACAAAGGGGGGATGCTTCTGCTGCTTTCTGTGCTATTCTATTTGAAAATTTATGCCCTCTTTTTGGTGGGTGTTTAGAAGTGTTGCATTTTTGCTATTACCTGGTAGAATAAGGAGTATTATCTGTTTAACGACTCAGCTCCTGGATGCCACTCCTGACTTATTTCACAATTTGACATTAGGTAAGGCACCCAAAAATATGGTCTGACTGCCCCAAAACATCTGCAGAGAAGTGTACTATCTCCAGACGTGCAAAGTGAGATTGTACTTGTGGGGCAGGCGGGTGAGGGAACTTCTCTGAGACTCCACAGCAAGCCAGCAGTTGTTCAAGGAGGAGGAGTGATGCCTCTGGTCCAAATTAACCTACCTATGCTTTATAAGAGGACCTTAATCCTCCTGTTTGCCAAGGCTTAGTTTTCCTGCCATTCACTGAAGGTGTCGTTTACTTCTTTCATCTCACCTGCTTTATCTGAGAGGTGTCTACAGCCCACACTCCTGCACTGCTGAATGATCCACGTCAAGATACGGACAGGAATTAGAACAGGGTGGGAGAGTTTAACTCATACTTTCTCCATTAGGAAACAAGTATTTTAAGCCTTACGATGCCTTACAAACTCATATATCATGTTTGAGTTTCTTGATGAAGGTTTTCCTGGAGTTACTTTATGTAAAGAAGGAGGGAAAAAAAACAGGAGTGAGTCTTTCACCAAAGATGTTGTTGAAATATGAGTTTATTCTTTAACACGTTATTTTTATGGCCTGATTGGTGTTAACAAGTCTCTTTCTGATGAAGAGTTGTAAGGTTTTGTTGCTATGAACCAGAGTATGCATTTGGAAATTCTGTTGAGTGGCTGTGGGGATGTGTATACTTAGAGACTGTTTTAATTTCCATATTCATTAAACTGCTCTGTGGCTTTTGCAATTTCTTTCTCTGTGGCTGGAACCAGGGTGTTTTGTTGCTTGAGGAATAAGATCTGCAGTCACGTGCAGGACCAGGTGGCAGGGCAGCCACCTCTCCCAGATGAGGTGTGAGGAAATGAGGTTTCATGTCAGGAGGAATAAAGGAGTCACAGATGACACGCAGTTGTGTGTCTGAGGTATTTCCTCTGTTGCTCTTTCTCTTTTTGCCTTTCCACCTTGGCCACCCATTGCCACTTTCTGCTCCATGCTTGCAGTAGCACTCACACAACCGTGTGATGAATGGGTTGAGGGAGCTGTTCTGAGTGAGAGCTGGTGAAAAAGAATGATTTTCTGATGGATCGGGTTCTTCTGAGCACAACTGGTAGCGCTGGCACAAGGGAGGAGAAACCTGGGCTGGGGGAGGCAAACTACTCTGTACCCACTACTGTTATTAAGTGGTGGGTTATTAAGTATACCCACTGCTGTTATTCACTGGAGAAGCCTCCACAGAGCTTGTCTGGCTGAAAATAACCCTTTCCAGGGCCATTTTGCACCAACCTGTAGCATTCTGTATTTGGTATCACCACTTGTGAAATGCAATGGGATAATCTTAAAATTATCCTATTATTAAAAAGCAAACTTTTTTTTTTTTTTTTTTTTTTTTCTATAATTTTACTTGCAAAGATGGCAATGTCCATCACCTGCTATTTAATACTTAGGGTGATGAGTACTTGAGCTGATTGACTGTGGCTCATCCCGTTGTCCTTTGAAGTCAATGGATATCTTTTATTGACTTAACTGGGCAACAGATGAGGTCCTGGATGAAAGGGCCACTGTTTTACTACGAATTACTTGTCTTCCCAGGTTGCAAAAATAAATAATCCCAGACATTTTCAAAGATGGCTGGG
The DNA here is from genome assembly GCF_011077185.1 of Oxyura jamaicensis. NCBI lineage: Eukaryota > Metazoa > Chordata > Aves > Anseriformes > Anatidae > Oxyura > Oxyura jamaicensis. Next base: position 7,171,491 of record NC_048893.1, read on the forward strand.
CTGGTGCTGCACACAGCTTGCTTGTGAAGTTTTGTTTAAAAGGAAAATAAATTTTTCAATCAAAGGACTGCTGGCTGGCCTGACCTTTTCAGACTGCAAATGGTCACTGAAAGGATAAATGAGATAATGATAATAAAAACTCCTACTTGTTACTGAACTGCTGCTGAAAGGGATTTGGCAAAGGCTGAAGAAATGTCAGAGTGAAGAGCACACCGTCTCTGCTGAAAGATGATGGTGTCTGACCCTGCCTGATGCACACTGAGGCTGGTGAAACCTCCCCTGGTTTCTCTGAGAGTGAGGGTGGCTGAAGGCCACGAGGAGATGCTGCTCCAAGTACAGCTGTGAAGTTCTGTCCTGGTGATGCTGTGTTATATGGGAATGTGCTGTCCTTAAACCATCTGCATGGGCTAGTAAATGAAGCTTCCTGGAGGGACATGGCCAGCCTTTGGTGCCAGCCACACTCTGAGTGTGTTTAAGTGTTGAAATGGTACTGCCTGCTTTTGGGGCTGTAAAAAGTAATAAATATATATATTTTCAGTAAATAAGCCCTTCACCCCTATATCTTGCTCCTAGCTCTTGTGCTTAATGCCCTTGATGATGATAACTGTTTCATTAGCTGCCTGATGAATGGCCCAGATGCATTAGCATTGTTTTATCTGTGTGGTATCTGTGAGCTTTACTCTGGGAAGTTAATTAACATCCATCACTGGAGGTTCTCTGTGAGATTAGGCAAACTTATGTCAGAAATGGCTTGTGTATGGGGGACAAGGAGATGGACTAAATGACTTTGGAAATACCCTTCTAGCCCTGCTATCTCTTGCTTTGAAGCTCTGCAAAAGTAATATCACATTACTTCTGTGTTTAGTATTTCTAGGAGGCTCAATTATGGGGTGCGATAAGGGGCTGGTCAGAGGCTGCACCATTACATTCAGAACTGAAGTGACAGCCCAGCATGTCACAGCTGGGCATAGAGGTACAGAGGAAAGGACTTGTCTGACCTAACCTCAGATGCTTGGATGGAAATATTAGTGTCTAAGCTAGGCTAGCTAGCTCCTCCAGCTCTGGAGGGAGAAACAAGTACAGTGTGTGCCTTGCTAGATGCCGGACATCTGAGATGCACTGGAAGCACCTCCTCTCTCTGGTGGCATCATCCTATGGCACAGCTGGCCAAGGGCAAGGCAAGTCCTTTGACCTGGTTCGTGTGAGAGCTCAGTACCTTTCTCATGGACACAATATTCATCCAAACACCTTTATATCAGCTGTTTGTTTCTAAACACTGACAAGGGTTGTCTCTGTCCTCCTTCTGCTGATGGAGCTGCTTGTGGCTCCCTGAACCCTACTGTTCTGCAGAGGTCTGCCTGCTGCAGCTCACTCTGATCACTGGCCATTTGTTTTAATGATATTGCATGAGAATCTGGAAATTATGTTTAAACAAGTTACATAAAAACTCACCTAAAATGTCATTTATTCTGATTCCTCACAAATATTGATGATATAGTTTTGCTAATTTTGGCTTTTATTCAGTAAACCTCTTCAGTTAATCGTTACTTTGCAGATGGCTTTGGCAGCGTTTCAACCTGTGCTTCTGGTGGTTGAAACCTGGTGTTTGAATTACTCTCAAGATGCAAATAAGCTGATTTCCAGAAAGTCTGAATATCTGCAGCTGCCTTGTGGGGTTCTAAGTAATGCAATTAGGGCTGGGTTTCTCACTGCCAAGAAAGCCACAAATAAATTGGGAGTCCAGAAAGAGAAGTGTGACAAGAATACACAGACGGACTTCAGGAATTTGGGGATTTAGGAATAAAGTTGGAAATAATTAAAAGACCAGCTCAAGTTTTCAGCTAAAAAGCACTAATATAAGTAATGTCAGAGGAGATTAAGGAGGAATGTTTATACATTCAGGAGCAGCTTAGAGCTGGGCATTAGCTCTGAATGGGAGGTGAGGCAAAGCCCTGCTGATGGATGGTGTGCTGCTCACTGATGGCCTTGGGATGATAGGAGCACAGAAGTGGGGCAGGAATACTCTTTCATGCCAGAGGATATAATTAGAAATAAGGAGTGCAGTAAAAGAGGAGGATGGGTTAGATGCCCCAAACTAATAAGAAATGGAGAATTTGTATCTCGTCTTCCAAAGCCTGTATTAGGAGAAGTGACTGATGCGCAGCCCTTGAAACACTGGAGTAGTCTCAAAGTGTTGAGTGCTTGGTCCCTGAATGTGTTAACATTATGGAGGCCAAATGTGGGGAAGCACAGCCGCGGTATCTGCTCCAACCCAGCAGGCAGAGAGAGCGAGCTTCTGTGTACATGCTTCTGTATCCCTTGGGATATCATGTCCCGGAGTACAAGGAAAGTAAAAGTGTTGTCTCCTCTTCACTGTGATTAGTCTGGGGGGATCACAAGAGCACTCAATGGGGTTGGACTCCCTTTTTATCTCCTCCTGAATTCATTCTTTCCTTAAAGAGGCTTTTATTTTTGTGATGTTGCTGTTTTCTTGCCTTTTTTTTTTTTTTTAAAGACACGGCTAATCCCTATTTTACATATAAATATAGGTAGCACATGGGTCTGTAAAGATTACAGGTGCTCGTTTTGGTAAACAATATCTTTTAATAGCATTGTGTGCAGTTAATCGGGTTAAGCAAAAGTATCAGTGGAACAAGCAGTGCAAGTTCAGAGAAGGCGTAAGTGACAGATCTGTCAACTATTTAGTAATATTGTCGCAGGTATGGTAGAAGCTGCCTTTTTTTTTTTTTGTTTTGTTTTGTTGACGTCTGTGGTTGGAAAACAACATGAGCGGAGCAAGATATTAAATTGCAAAGTCACACTGGCTATTATATTTCATATCAGACAAGGTAAATGTTTATTGCTCCTGGTCCTCATCCACAGTTTCTACCCGTATCAAATGTTCAGTGCATCAGGAGCCGGTTGTAAGGGTTTGTGCCCTCTCTGCCCTTCAGTTCTGATTAAGTGGTAAAGGCTATAGGGCATCTCCCGTCTAGTTGAAAGGAGGGAATTAGAAAATTGTTGCAGAAGAACAGGAATGTATTGAGATGGCTGTTTTTCCTTGTCATGGAGAAAGCTCAGTTCTACAGGGGTTTCTTTGGGAGAAAGCTCTCAGTTAAAGTAGAGGAAAGCTATATTTCTAGAGTTTCAGAGAGACCCTGAAATAGGCCTTTACTTTTTGACAAGAGGAGGTAGCAATGCCTATGTCTGTCAGCTGTTGTAAAGGACCATGAGGTGATTAGCTCACACATAGAGGCCGGTGCTGGAGACATTGAGCACCATGTGCATCAGGTCAGTGGAGGTTTAACCCAGCTGGGCAGCTGAAATCCACAACCACTCTCTTACTCCCCCTCCTTAGAGGGAAAGGGGGAGAATATACAATGGAAAGGGCTCAAGGGTTGAGATAAGGACAGGGAGATCACTCAACAGTTACCGTCACAGGCAAAACAAACTCAGCGTAGGGAGATTAAAGTAATTTATTGCCTATTACTAACAGGCTAGAGCAGTGAGAAACTAAAAGCAAACAGAAACCCTCTTCCCCTATCCACCCTCTTCTACGTCCTACCCCCGAGTGGTGCAGGTGAATGGGGGGAATGGGGGCTGTGGTGAGTCTATAGCACTTTGTCTCTGTTGCTCCTTCACGGTCCCTCTGCCCCTGCTCCCCTTGGGGTCCCTCCCACGGGATGCCGTCCTTCCTGAATTGAGCCTGCGGGGGCTGCCCACAGGCAGCAGCTCTTCAAGAACTGCTCCCACACGGCTCCGTACCATGGGGTCCATCCGTCAGGAGCAAACTGCTCCAGCACGAGTCCCCCATGGGTGGCAGCTCCCCCCATGCCCCCTGCTCCTGCGTGGGCTCCTCTCCATGGGCTGCAGCTCTGGCCTGGGGCCTGCTCCTGTGGGGGCTCTCCATGGGCCGCAGCCTCCTCCAGGCCACATCCACCTGCTCCACCGGGGGCTCCTCCACGGGCTGCAGCGTAGAGATCTGCTCCGCTGTGGTACACCAGCAGCTACCAAAACCCTGCCATGTAAACCCAATATTCCAGTGGGGCTGGTGGCCAGAGCAGGGCCATGGAGCTGTGCCTGCAGGGCAGGAGGTGTGGCTGTAGGAATTTTGTGTGGGAAGCACATGAGGGTGGTGAGCCCAACCATCGATCTTGTATTGATGCTTTATGAACATAGCACGCTGGACCAGTTCTGCTATTTTTCTTCCTCTGGCAGAGCTGTGACCAGTTCACCATCCCTTTGATGTCATGTGCATGTACAAGGGCATTTTTTTGGATGGAGTGTCCTTCAAAGGGAGCATATGTACATCGGAGAGTTTTTTCTAACAGCTTTTCATACAAGTCCACATGTGATTTCACTAATTTTCCAAGAACGATGAAGCAAAATACAGCACAGAGTAAAACAAATGTTCTTGTCTATTTTTGGAGGCCTTTTTCAGGTTACTATTAACTTTTCATTTGAAATTTAATGCTGAGGACTACACATTGATTCTGAGCAGCTTCTTGGAAGAGCGTCAATTTTCCATTTAGAAAATTATCTTTTTTTTTTTTTTTTTTTTTAACTTTAACCCCATATGGGACGTTGTTTGTCAGTTCTGAGAGACATTTTCCTATGAAAATGTACTCTTTGGGCCTGGAATTCAAACTGGTTTTGCCAAATCCCAGGAATTTTGAGCAATAAAATAGGAAATGTACTAGGAAATAACAGCTGAACTGGGGGAGGGACATGTTTAGATCATCAAGGTTAAGTAATAAAGCAGTCAGACTTGTTAAAATTAAACAGGCCCATGGCCAAATTTAAAGATACTATATATCTGTATGATAGTGGAAAAAAAAAATAAAAAGCAAAACCAGAGGAATAGCTGGCAGCAGATAACATCTGGCAGGAGATTTGCTGTGAAATTCATTTCAGAGAACTGGTGGGTAAAGAAATTTCTCAATCAGGAAGAAGAAGAAATCCCAGCAGAGTGAAACTGTACTTTTCAGTATGATGTAAAGGAGCTGTAGTGTCCCATGACGCTGAGAGGCCTCCTCTGTCAACCTGCTATATTTGGAAGCTCCGATTGCTGAGGCAGATTAGAAACCCTGAGCCCGGTAAGCCAGAGTTAGTGGGAGATTTCCAGTGCTCACCTACGTCAAATTGGCTTTGAGGATGTGTCTGCTGCAGCCAAGGCTTGTAGGGATGTATCTGAGCAACTTTGGGTGCTGAGGATGGTGTCACCAAGGCTGCTAAATCTGCTCAAAATGCTCTATCATTTAGCTGAACCTGAACTTCTTTTAGGTGTATTCACCTGCTCAAAGTAGCCAAGCTGGCTAGTTTGAAGCTGGGCAGTGGTGCAGCTGGGAGCTGCTGTCTGATTGCAGCTGAGGTCTGTGATACAATAGAACGATAGTACTGGGGAGAAGGTGGTGGTGATGGTGGCTGGCAGAAGTTTCAGAGGTGTGCACATGTGACCATGGGCAAAAATCCATTCACAGAGCCTTCATTACAGTCCAATACCAGAAAAATTGCAAAACCCATGGAGTGGTTTTCAGACATAAAGTTGAGTTGAAAGTCAGCTAGAAAACAAGTTAAAAAAAAAATCCATGTCTTCCACAGAGGAACTGAGCACAGTAGAGGCAAAGGCAATGGAAAGAGCCTGTTTAAGAGCAAGGCTGTGCTGCATAACTTCCCTTGTAAATCTTGAGACTCACACACAGGGGTGGTCACATGGAAGGACATGTTTTGGGTACATCTCCCCTGGAAACCTCATCTGGCTGGTTAAAGCTGGAGAGATGTCCATGGAAGTAGGGGAGAGATTGAGACTTGACTCTTCGGTCTGAATTTGGCAGGAGAGAAAAAAAAACAACATTTTTTTTCTATATAATTTTAGCTGCCATCCTGAGTTTTGACTCTTGGGTGATATACTTATATTCAGGTGCCATTAGAGGGGATGTTTTTGCACTGTGCCATGCATCCTTGCTACCTGAATCACTCCTGAGAGCCCCTTCTTGTCTGCAAAAGGATAGCATGCTGAGGAGACATCCCCAAAGTGCATTTTCAGAGGGTGGCTTTGAGAGCAACCTGGATTGTTGACACCAAGCTGCTCTCCGTAATTTAGTTGACCTGATATGAAACAGAAAAAAAAGAAGAGGTCTGAACATGAATCAGGTTCAGAGGTTTTCGTTCTCCTTTGCATTACTTTACTCCAGGCTTGCATATTTAATTTAATAGATTTTATTTTATTTTATTTTTTTATGTGATAGGAGATGGATCTATTACAGATATGTTACCTATATATTCTGGTTGCCTTATAGGCAGATTTCAGTACCAAGATGATTAAGGACTATTTTTTTCCATTCCTTTAAGATTGTATAATGAGATGAAAAAGGAAAAATATGAATTTTAATTGAGTATATTCAGGGTGTTCAGAGTCCAGTATATCATATTTCACGTATGGCTGCAGGTTTTATCCTATCTTCTTATGCTTTGCTTTATTTCTGAGCCAACTATTTTTTGTTTCCAGTGTGCTGTTAGTTAGGTTTCTAACCCATAAGTTGAGCCACAAAGACATTTATTGAACCATAAAGATATTAATTCCAGAGCAATCAGAATATTATTTGCAGTTGGATGTTAAATATCAATGGCTTTATTGATGTTTAGGTAGGACTTTATTAACACCCAAATATATCTGGAGAACTATGGGAACAATAGGAGAAATATTAATCTCAGTATGGTTTGGTTTTCTGTAAGTAAATGAGAATTTAAAGTCTTCTTGTGAGTCAGCTGAATATTTGCAGGGATTCACTAATCTATACCAGAGTCAGCATGGACGTACCCTTATCCATTTATTTCCCTTTCTTCTGCTCCATGCTCCACCATGTGGCATGCCACTGCTGCAAGGCGTCATAGGAGGAACAGGAAAAGATTGTCCCCCAGGTAATCCCTGTGTGCACAGAGGACATGATTCTAGGGCAGCACAGGTTAGGATAGGTGTCTGTAGGTCGGATACCCTGACGGCCAGAGGTTCGGGATCAATCCTGCTCTAAGAGACTAGGAAACAAAATTCTGTTGGAATTTGTGTCCCCTTTCTCAAGTGCTTTTGCAAATCCCACCCCCTCTGCCTTACATTTGTGCAGCACAGCTCCGGGCACGCTTTGTGCTTGCTCTGTGATGATCCACGGTGATCATCAAAGCAACGACAGTGCTGCACAGTATGTTCCACGGCAGCTACTTCCTTTCTGGGTTAATTATAACTGAGTTTGCTAATCCCAGTCTTGATTAATGTGCTTAATATGCAAATGTTATGATGAAACTGAAGCTCTTTGTAATTACTTGCAGACAGATTACCACTTCGAGTACACAGAGTGCGACAGCAGTGGCTCCAGATGGAGGGTGGCAGTCCCGAATCCGTCGGTGGAGTGCTCTGGACTACCCGACCCCGTGAAAGGGAAGGAATGCAGTATGTCACTTTTCATTTTACAGACCGTTTCTGTCTGTCTGTGCTATTTACCCTATGTGGCACTGACGACAACAAAATCCCATGGAAGGGCTTTGAGATGCAGGTGATATGGTTCTTCCTAGCTCTGTCACCGACATCCCGAGTGTCCCTGAGTTGTCCTTCTCTTCTGGGTTTCTTGTGTATTCCCCTCCAGCCCTTCCCCTTCTCTTGGAGCTGTGGAGCAGGGACTGTCTTTGCAGCACAGCTGTAAAACTCGTCAATACCTGCTGCGGGTACCCCTGTGTGCTAATTCACAGACAAGCCACATCTATCACAACACCTCTTGAACAGTTGTGGTTGCTTGTCTTGAGCTGCCGTAATGTTCTGCAGCTCTCCAGTTCATTTCTAGGACTGGCCAAAATGGTGATGAGCAGTGGCCAAATTACTTTTGCATGGTGTCCATGATTTCATCACATGCATTATTTAACTGATAATAAGCCAAAGGCATAACTAATGGTAAATGTCTTATCTTCCTGTGTTATTTTCATGACAAAGCTTTTGCATTTTATTTATTTTAACAACTCAGAGTATTCTCATTGAACTTGATCCTTTTTTAGGTTTGTTTTGTTTTTGTTTTTCATCACCTAGGGAAATAAGCAAACCGCTGCTCTACAAGCACGTTTGAGCCGTTCCCTTGCTGTTTTACAGCTTTCCCAAGCTGAATACTCCTTCCCATCACACTTCCTTGCTCTAGCAATTATTTTCACCACAGATCCTAGCAGTGCTTTATTTTCTCAGTAATTTGTACCAGGGGCTACGAATCATTGTATCTGACAAACGGGAAGAATGATGGCCGTGTCCTTTCAGTACTACTGTAGAAGAGGTGACTTTTTATTCACTTCTGTCTCTCCTCCTGTAAAGGTTTATTGTTCATTTCATTACAGCACATGCTCCAGCATACGGCACATAAATGTTTCCTAGAGCAACGTTGACCACGGGAAGATTTCTGACTGCCTGCAAGCATCAGCTGAAAAGCTGCCTGTGTCATTCCTGGTGCTTGGGGTGCTTGTTTCTGGGGTTTTAAATGTGTGATCTATGTAAACCTGTAGGATATTTGATTACAGAACTATGGGACTGGCAAGCACCTCAGGTGATCCCCTAATTCATGCCCTAGCCCAAATGGCTGTAATAATACCTGTGACTTTGTCATTTGCGGCTGATGTTTGCTGGGCTGTTTCCAGGAACCTCTGATGATAAAGAGCCCACAAGCTCTCCAGATACTTGCTTATATATTTTGTCCTATTAATTTTCCCTCCCGTTACAGTTTTTTTTTTTCCCCATGCTGTTGAATCTCCTTTGTACTTCAAGCCTCTTTCTTTTTGCTGTCTGCACCATAAAGGAGCAGATCGTGTTATCCCTTCTGATGCACAACCACTTTTGGTGTACTCTGAAGTATGTGGGCATAACTCGTTTTTTTCTGATGCACACTATTTCTTTGTAAACCTTGTGATAAATGGTTTAAGGTCCAGCAGCATTACATTCTCCTCAGCTTTCTGGTACAGATTTCAACAAACAGTGCACTTACCCCATTTCTTCTCCTTTTATTTGCATGTCTTCCTGGTCTTAAATCACTTCCAGAGGAAATTCAACTGTTTTATAACAACAGCTTCTCCATTTCTGGCACCCTGTTAGACATGAGGAAAGCTTTGCCCAGTAGATTGGCTGTGATATTACATACAAAACACAGGATTCTGTTAAATTCACTGGAAAACTCATCTCAGTAGATGCCTCTCCTCCTTGTAGTGTTGCTTTTAAGTCCCATGGCAATTCAGCTGCTTTGAGAAGCAATTGGATAGTTGACTTTTTTTTTTTTTTTTTTTTTTTTTTACTGAACCCTTCAGATGTCAGCTGTCTGGGCTCTTGGGAGTACAGCAGATTTAATGTAGGTCTGTCTCTCATTTATTTATTTATTTATCTATTTTCTCCTGTAGTATATTATCTGGCTTCAGGAGATGTCTGGCTATATTCGGATTGGAAAAGTCATTTTAGATTTCACATCTCTTAGTCTTTCACCTTTTGCTTTAAGAGCAGCTAATCCTTCAGGCTGAACACATGATTCTGTCAGCAGCAGTCAGACACCGTCAGGCTGTCCAGGGAATAACCCTTACATTGGGTTTGGCTAATGTGGTGGGTTTTCCTGCAAAACATCTGAATGTTTTCTCATAGGCCTCATGTTTTCATCCCAAGGAGTACTGAGAAATACCATCAGTTTGGCACATCCTTTGAGATGAGTCTTTCTGGCCATTCTACACTTCAGATTCTGCCGCATCTTATAGATCCTACCCTATGCCAGAGCATCCTGACATTGGGATTCCTCCTGACATTTGGTAAGAGTCCCAGACTCCCTTAAGGTTTCTCTTTCCGTCCTTCCCCCTGCAGAGCTGATGACCACAGTACAATCACCACAGATGGGGTGACCTCCAGCTTTGGAGACCTGTTATCTTTAGTAGGTATGACTGGGTTCCAGTAGTTCTAAGATATAGCTGAGCCAACCATGTCTCTGCTCTTAAAAAAGCCTCGCAGCTGTACAGCAGCATGAGCTCTGAGAGCTTTTTTAGTCTCCTGGAGGTTGGCAAAGCCCTCAGTGGTCCCTGCTGGCAGCTAGGACACAGTGGATATGGAAGAATCTGGATGAGAATGTGTTATTTTGGAACACATCTGCCACTGCTGCTGACTTCATGATGTTTTGTTTGCGGTTGTTTTCATCTATTTGGAAATGTCTGCCGCTTGAGAGTATCTGCTATTGATCTTTACTCTTCCCTGAAAACAGAAGTGACTTGCAGGCTGTCATTAATTTTGGATCCTGAGAATACTGTGTGAACCTCTTCAGCTTCCAAACGCTCAGCACTCATTCTGTTTAAATTGTGCCTGAACTAGGAATTGGAAAGATGATTTCACAATATGTTAAACGTCTCCAATCATCTCTGTAAATATGTCTAGACTGCGGTCTCCAGTGGAGTGCAAAGGCACTTGAGATTGCTAAAAATGTATTAGCTCAGGTGCTTCATGTATCTGGGGCAATCTAACTGTGGCACGGAGCTCGGTTGGTGTCTCAAGATGTGCTCATTTTCAGGATGTTTTGTTTTCCTGCTTTTCATTCAAATGAACCCATTTAAAATTAGGTTGGGTATCTCCATGATCTGCTGAGTTTTGAAGCGTATGCTGCAAAGCACAGCAGACAGTGACCCACTGTGAGCAACTGCCAGCATTTCCTGGCATGGCTGTAGTCTCCAAAACATGTCAGGTTTGAGACCTTTTTTGGGTTTTCAAAAATATCATCAGCCAAGCCACCCTGCAGAGAAGACTGGTCCCTCTGAGGATTAGTCAGAGGGTTCAGAGTAGGAAGCACTGTCATATTCTGACTGCTTTATAATCTGGGTATAGTAAGAAGGATTTTTTGCCTTTTCCTTGCCACGAGCACAGAGCAGCATAAAGACCCACCTTCCCCTCCTGCCCCGCTCCCTTCCTCATCTTTCCTATGCAGATTGGAGGTAGGAGGAAAGAAGGAACCTCACAGGGCAGGTATTTGTGATGCTGCAGGAGGTGCTGCTGCCCCATCACCTAGATGTGGGCGTGGTGGTGCAGAAGCAGCTCTGCGGGACAGAAGCTCACTCTCAACGCACTGGGACAACACGAACTTTCTACAATTCCCTCCATCCCATCAGGAAATCCTCCCCTCTTCTTCTGATCTCCTTGCCCTGTGGGGCTGCAGCAAGCACCACTTTCAGACCCCACATTGGTGTCAACCTGCCTGTTGGTGCTCAGCATGTTGTACTACCTCCTGCTTGGCCAATGCTCCTCAGTGGCCTCGTTTTGCTCTTTCTTTCCTTCATGCTCATGTTTGCTCAGAGATGAGTCATGCTCCTGACACCAGAACATCACAGTTGCAAGAAATCCTGGAAAGAGACTCATGAAATGTGCAGCGAGGATCTTGGCTAGGAAAAAGGCTATGTTTATTACTCCTAAAGCTACTCTTCACGGCTCTCTTCTGCTTTAGGTTTAAGATGTCCTCTCCAGGTGCTTACTGAGGGCTTTTCGGAGGCCAGGTACACACATGGAGGATGGAGCTGGGGGAGGTGGCAGGCAGAGAGCCTCCATCAGTGGGATCCGGACTGCCTGAATCACTCCATTACTTCTTGACAATCAGCAGCATGCTTAACTAATTTGGTCTCATTCATTTTTGATTACCACAGGTCTCACTCTAATCTCCTCACAAGCCTGATAGCAGGAAAGGAATTTAGCTGATAAGGATCACTGCCACCAGGGCACTATACTTGGCTTTTTCAATGGAAAATATTTATAGCAGTTGATGGGAGCAGTTTGCTCTCGGGGCTAAGCCTGAACCCACCTATGGCTGGTGTCTTTGAAAGCCCTTTATTTTGGTGTGTGTTCTGTATGTGGTGTTTAACGGGAACCTTTTGGGGCCTGATGGTAGGAGCAGGATTTGGCATCGTGCTCCTGCTGACACTACACTACAGTGTCTTTCGGTGGCCACAGTTGGGCTCTTCTGCCAGCCTGACCATATGCTGCGTGTTTTACACTCAAATTAAAGGTCTGAGCACAGAGCCTTCCTTCTTTCCTTGTCTCCTTCCCTTCCTCTCTTTGTCTCCCTTCACTCCAGCACAACCCGAATACCTGGTTCAAAGCATGCCCTGACTGTGCACAGATGCACTGATTTACTCTTCAGAGCTGTTTTCATCAACAAAAAAGGGCTTAAAGGGTTCACATTTTGACCTCAAATTCCTCTTAATATTAACTCTCTTATTGCATAGAATGATGAGGGATTGTTTGTTTGTTGGTGCTATGTGCATAATAAAAAAATACTGAAAATAATGAACAGAACGATTTCAAAAGGAGATGAATTAACTGTGTTCAAGGGAAAAAAGGACTGGTAAGGTCCCTGTTAGAGTCAGCATCCAAATGCCACTTATAATTGAAAGTTTTTTTTTAACAAAAGAGGCACGAAAACATTGATAATATGGAGCTATTCATGGTTCTGCTTAGCAAATTCCATCTCTACCTGGTACTACTAATGCAGGAGAAACTTTCTGGAAATCAGAACGTGCTTCAGTTTTAAGGCAAGGTGTGAGCATGCACCAAATGGTAACCGTGGGAAGCTCCACTGACTCTGGAAAATACAGCATCCTTACTTACAAGGGACAATACTAGGTCCCGAGAGCAAAGTTGGTCCTGATTTATTGCTACTGAGCTGTGTTTGTTGAGTTTATTCAAACTTGTATAATCTGCTCCTAGGAAACCACAGGAGGAGATATAGATCTTTCTGCTAATTACAGTGCACTTTAGACACAATTAAGGCAAGTGACCTTTTTAAGACTTGCAGCCTTATAACGCTTTAAGGCAATTGAAGTGATCTGCAGGAGTTTTGATTTTACTGTTCTGCTTCTGCAATAGAAAACAAACAGAAGTTTAAAATTAAGTAGAAACCTTTTGAGTTTCATATTCTCTCCATCTCTGATAAAATAGGGTAACGTGAGCTAGAAAGGAGAGGGTCTGATCTGAGTTCCCCTGAAGTCATTGGGCATCCACAAATTTTATAAGATAGTGCGTATGAATGTATGCACGTATCTGTGTAGAAGGGGAATATAAAATGAATGTTAAACATCTGACAATACCTGAATGTTTGTGTTACAGCCTTCTGATGGTAAGTGTCGGTTTATATCTGTTCATTGTCAACTAGTGTTAGTATTCAGGCAAATTCTTTTTAGTCTTCATGTTAAATAATTTGTTCTTCCAGATTTTTTACCCAGAATTTAGAGATTTGGCTGAAGAATCCTTCAAAATAGCAATGAGAAGGTTTAGTAGTTTCTTTCATGTCTACATTATTGCACACGTACATCATAAGATCAGAGAATGGTTTGGGTTGGAAGGGACCTCAAAGCCCCCCCAGTGCCACCCCCTGCCATGGGCAGGGACACCTCCCCCCAGCCCAGGCTGCCCAAAGCCCCATCCAGCCTGGCCTTGGGCACTGCCAGGGATGGGGCAGCCACAGCTCCTCTGGGCAGCCTGGGCCAGGGCCTCACCACCTGTGGATATGAATGTACATACAAATATCTGCCTGTGAGTACTGCTATTTATTAAACGGTGACATTTATTTAAGGCTTAGAGAAGTCCAGAGTTATGGCTCTTGAAGCAAACGTGTAAATCCTAACACATAATCAGAGAGGTCTTTTTCCCCCTTTTTATTTGTCATTCATTGAGGATTATTTTCTTGTCTTGTTAAAGGGCTTTGGTATAACTGGGATTTCTTTGTTTCAATTGAAAAGAGCAAATATGGTCATATCAGCATACCTCTGAGGACTTGGCATGTATCTATTCTCTTTTTTTTTCTCATGGCTTGAAAGGACTAGATCTTGTCTAGCAACCTTCATGTACTAATATTTTTTTTTTCAGACATTGCTGCTTTAGGTATTCAGCTTGGAAGAAACAATGAGATCAAGTTATTATTGATGGCTGCTGGTGTTTAACCACGTCATTTAGATCTGGCATATGCACGTAGATGCTTACACGAGGTGACAGATGTCGTTGGGTATCCTGGGCTGTAGGAAAGTACTGTTTTGAGGCACTGTTCAGGAAGTGTATTCAGAAGTTCTCTCCTTTCATTCCTCCATCTTTGAGATCGCATCATCTAATGGTATATTCTGATCTCCCTCCTTTTGACTAACACCTTCCCTTTTCCCCTCTCAGCTGAACAGTCACATGAGTCCCATGAAGCTGCTTGTCAGCATGTAAGAATCCATCCTCACATAGGCAAAGTTGCTCTCAAACTTGAATACCAAATAAAAGGATTCTTAGTGGGCATAAAATTGAGGGAATCTGAGCATTTTTCAATATGCTGTAGATTTGGCCTTTCTCCTATTATGTTTTACCTAGTAATTAAAGATGTCAGAGAGAGAAAAAATTGTATGCAATCATAGTTCTTCAGTGAGCTCTGGCATGAACGGTGAGGTGTGCAAGAAATAGATTTTGTTGTCATGGTCATATAGAGGGGCACTTTTGTGCATATGGACTGCAGGACTGGGCAACTCAATTTTATCTGAGCTTTTTTTCATATTTCCAGGAAAGTTTTTCTGTTTCTTTCTTTCTTTCTTTTCTTTTTTTTTTTTTTTTCCTTTCTTGTTCCTTTCAGGAAAAAAAAAAAAAAAGATGCTTTCACACTAGAGTGCAGTGGGGAGGAGGCCATCACACAGCAGCAGGCACTGCTCTGAGGACTGCTGTGAAACCAAGGAATTAATACAAGGCTGCCAAGAAGCAAAGATGTTGAGCTGGCAGTGGTGTGCCTGGCAGTTTGAGAGCCACAGCTGAAAGGCTGTGATTTAGCAAAGCACTCCTACAGATGTGTATTTCCATTCCTCTTGCAGTATCACTATTAATGAGCTAATGTTTCTAACTTGAGTCAGCTAGGTACATCCTACTGATGGCATTAGGGCTCTCACCTGGGCTGAGGCACGAGGCTACATTTATATTGACATTTCCTGCTTGGATGTTTTCCTAATGCGTATTGTTGTCCAGGGAGATAATGCAATTTTATAAGAAATTGCTCCAGAATTTTTCCTCTGTGCATGAGGAATACAGTGTCTTTTGAGAAAAAGTCGCAGTTGACTTTTTGGAGCATAGATCTTTTTAGGTAAATATTTAAAAAATTAGAAGAGTTTGCTCTGAACCCACAGAGTTTAATTCCCAGGGAAGTGTTACTGAGAATTGTGCGTTGGTGTGTGTATTGAGACTTCCAAGAGGAAGATTGGCCTTAGTGTCTTTTGATGATTTCTTTGCCCTACTTGTGTACACGATGCAATTAAATAAGTTAAACACAGCTTCCTCTGAGTCCTCTTCCAACTGAAAAGAAGCTGGCAAGACCTTGAGATCTGCTATGGCTTTGTAGAAGGATGAGAGGCAAGCAGAGAGACGTGATCATGATGACGATTTTTATCACATCAGCTGAATAGGGTGGAGGTTTTCATCTGAAGTTGATATTTGAGGTTCAGTTGTAATCCAGTCAGGGGGTACTTCAAGCTCAATGAAATTGCTCAGACACAGCTGTTTTGGGTCACTTGAGATTCCTTAGGATTTCCTGTCCTTTCTCCAGTTGCTGCATCAGGACCAGAGTCTCCTGTAAGACTGAGTCATGTTTGCCAGCCCACTAGCAGAGGACAACTCAAAAGTCACTAGAAGACACTTTGGTTGGTGAGCAATGGAAACGAGCCCAGTAGGGACTGAAGAGCTACTCACCCACCTTACGGCACATTTCCTACTGACACATTTCCCTGACACGTCCAGCTCTGAGCTATTACGATGGCTGTTGTATCCTGGCACCAACTGTGCGTGGTAACCTTTTGGTTATGTCTGTCCTCCTTCATGCTGTGTCCCACTTCCTTCATGAATTTGCTGAATATTCCAGTACTAAAACCACAGCTTTCAGGGCCCATCTGATAAAATAAAAATGATAATAAAAATGTCTCGTATGCCAGGCCAGCTGGGGAAAATTATACTGTCCCTGTCAAAGAGGCAAACCAGAAAAAAAGTGTTGGTTTATTTTGTCATTTCTTGGATAGAAGGAGAAAATATTTACTCTCAAGAAAAGAAGGGTCTCTTCCATGGAAGTTACTTTTTTTCAGGTTAGTTCACCTCTCAGTGTGATTGCATTTCAAGTCCAAACAGGCTTGTCAGAGTTTTTCCTTAAATTAAGATTCAGTCTGGTTCCTGATAACACATTGGGATATAATGACTGAAGAAAACGAACATAAATTATTCACAGTCTATTGGAGAAGCCTCGTATAAATTATTCACGGAAGACATTCTGAAGCTGGCTGAGATTATAGGAAACATAATAATAAAGCACTGAGTTCCTCTCTTCCTTTGACTTTTTTTTTTCTCCTCACCCCATGTTTTGGTTGGTCCTTGGTTCCATGTCATGTGGACCCTGATGTCCCAGGGTATCACTGAACAGATGGCCTGATGTACTTGTCCTTGGCCACGTCTTCCCATCTAGGTTTGTGGCATGCACCTGTTGAACCCAGCAGCTGTTCAGAGGGACAGCTGCGTGATGCTGCCAACCTCATATCGCCTTTCTGAGGTACGGTTTTTGCCTCTGCCCATGGGAGGGTGAGATATAAATCAGCTCAGAGCCTGCCTGCAGGAGATGACAATGTTGCAGGGACTCTGAATGCACAACAAAGGAACGGAGACAGAGTTGGAAAGCCAATGTTTGAGGCTATCTTTCCTGTATACTTTCACTGGTTTAAGTAGAATCCCTTCATTTGTACCCCTTCTAATTTTATAATCTGGAAAAATCCAGTCCTGTGTCTTTTTTATTTATTTTTTATTTTTTTATTTTTTTTTGTGAGAGAGCCAGGGGCCAAGGAAAGATGAACACAAACATTCCCACGCTCAGAATGGACAGAAGAGCTGAAATAATTTTAGGTATCACTAATGAGAAATGTCTGGAGGTAAATGCCTACTGAGAAGAACAATAGAGGGAGAATTAGTGGGCCCAAGTGGTGTGGGATGTGAAACTAGCTGAGGGAAGGTGTAAGACAGGCCAGGGCAGCATAAGGGCGGAAAGCAATTGAATAGGCTGTGGGTTTGGTGTTGGAGGATGCCAGGCATCGAGGCAGCTTTAATTTATCTTCTGGTGAAATCCCAAATATTCTACTTATAGGACAGCAATATCTGAAAGATATTTGATGTGAGCAAACACTACAGAAGCTGGTTTCAGACCTCAGAAGGAGATGAGCAGTAGTATATGTGTGAAGATCTACCCTTCTTAGTCCAGTCCTGCTCAATGATGAGCCTCTCCTGACCAGCATCAGGGGGTTAAGCAAGGTGAGAGTGTTAGAATCAGTCACTAGAACAGAAGTGTGCCAAGCAGCTTTGGCACTAGCCCATTGAAATCACTGGGAGGGCCAGAGCTGTGCTAAAAGGCAGCATGTGACCCTTGCAGTCAAAGATCAAGTGAGGCAAGCCCACTTATGGTTTGTTTTGCCCTCCGGGGAGCTGTTTCCACGTCTGCAAAGTGATTGTTATGTGCTATCGGATCTGAAAGGTAATGTATTACAGGCACTCTTGGAAATGGCTACGTAGTGGGCAGGGCTCCTGTTTCAGGATGCCCCGTGTTGATGGTGTACTCCAGGAGGGAGGTAAGATACCATCACTCTCAACTCACGGAGTTTAAGAGGAGGGAGATTAATTATTTTTGCTAGTTGGACCTCCCAGGTCATTAAAATGCATTCAGTTAGGCCGGTGGTGAGGCTGATAATTTGTATTTGGCGCGAGCTTTTCTTCCATATGGTGTCCAGTTATGGTATAAAGCACTTCAGAGACAGAGGGTCCATCACATGCCACGACAGATTGTTCAGTGATCAGTCATCCTTGCTATTAAAAATGTGCATGTTATTTCCAATTTGGTTGTGTCTGGCTTCAGCTTCCAGAAGGTAGCTCTGCTTATGCAGTCCCCTGCTCGATTAAAGACTCAGTGGGATCCCATGTTTTCTCCCCGTGGAGTTACTTATATATTTATTGTTGACTCTCAGTCTTCCCTTATAAACTAAACAGGCTAAGAGTTCAAATCTCTCACTGAAAGACACATTATCCCTAATCTCAAAAGTATTCAAAGTCCTACTTTTATTTTTATTTTTATATTTTTGCAATGACCTCTTAAAAATGCAGAAGCAGAACCATATTTAATGTCAGAGCAGCCCTACTGACCACAATACACTCGCTTCATCCTACACGTCTCTGTCTCCACCTCTGAATATATCCACAGATTTCATTAGCTCCCTTTTACACATCACGACAGTGAAAGCTCTTGATGAACAGCAGATCCACTCTAACCCTCAGGTTTCTGCTCTTTGGGACATGTTTCTGCCTTCTGCAGGCAGGACTGGAGCTCTTGCCTTCAGTGGCTTACCTTCACCATTGCCTTCATTAAAACACGCTGACTTTGACTTCGTTCAGGACTGCCAACAGATCTGAATCCCTTGCGCTGCCTTCAGGTTTACCACTCAGTCTCTCACCCCATTTTAATACTGTTCTTTTCCTGTTTGCCTGCAGATTATTGATAAAAATGTGACTTAGTGTGCCACAGGAGGCAGAACTGCCACCATCCTCCTTGCTTGGTGGTGATCTCCCACCCACCGACAGCTCTGTTTGAGATCTGTTTCTCAGGGAGTTTTTAATCCAATTAAGATGTGCTTTACTGGTGTTGTGTGGTGCTGCCTTCTTTTGTCAAAATGACAGCCAAACTCAGTTAATTGTCTTGGAAAGCTGAAGTCTATTACATCCGCTCAGTCACCTTTATCAGGTGGCTTGTAATCCTTTTAATGAATGAAATGAGGTCTGTTTGACAGGACTCATACAATGCTTTTGGTGGGTATTAGCCCTGTAGCTCTTGTTAATTTTTTATGAAGTGAATCTGTGTCAGCTTTACTGCACGCACGTGGCAGTGTCTGTACATTGCAGCATCTTTTGTCACCGAGACTGGTTCCCTGTACAAACCACAACAAAACCTTTTAAGGTGTTTCCTTTTTTTTTTTTTTTTTTTTTAAAGAAGATCAAATTTGGTCTTCACATACTTGAACAGTGTAATAGGACGGTTTGCAGTTGGAGAGGAAGAGCAAAAATGTGCTTTAGAACAGTGAAGTCTGAACCTGATCAATGGCACTGGTTCTGGAAAAGGGTTTCAGAACTGCCTACATGATTCAGCAACCTTAGTTGTGTTTTCAAAACAGCATACACACAAGGGAACCATTCAATAAGGATGTTTTCTGCAAAAATGAATTATTGAATGCTTAATCAAATGGTTTCTGGGGTCAGGGGCAGGTGGTGTTTGCAATGCCTACTTCTAAGCAGAGGGATTAATTTTACCTTGGGAGCATGAAGCGAGAGGGGTACAAGTGAGAGCAGGCACCCAAAACATACAGTGTAGACTCCTGTAACTTCATCTCACAACTTAATTTCCTACTTGGTGGTGCTGTCCTTTGACAGCACCTTGCCCGTGTCACCCCCACAAACACAGCAGTGCTGTGATATTGCCAACCATTTCTGTGGACAAGGGGTTGCTGGGTCTGTAATGAGACAGAGCAGCCACGAGCAAGGCGCAGCGCCAGTGCCCTGGGATGAATCATCTGTCTGTGCCCTGTCCCCTGGCAAGTGTCTCCTGGCCCATCGTGAGGGACATCTGCTCTATGGGGTCCCCCGGGCATGGCCACAGCCTGCCCGTCTCCAGCTGGGACGAACACCTGAATCAATGTTGCTTGCATTGGTGAAATTTTGGCCTGGCTTTTGGGCTTCCCTGTCACTGGAAGAGCAAGCTGTGTGACGCCAGGAGAGGAAACCATCCCAGCACTCGTGGTCTTTCCTCCCTGTCCCCCTCCAGCCACTCCCCACCGCCTGGAAGGAGACCAAAGGAGGCATCTGTTCCAATGTCGAAAGCGGCTCGTGTTGCCATTAGCCATGTTCAGCCCCAGATTGAACCTGGCAAGCAGCTGGCATGCTCAGAGCTAGTTTGCGTACAGACCTACATGTTTTGATGGGAAGTGCTGCTCCCTTTGAAATGGGATTCTTAGAAAAGAGAAGAAAGGTAATTTCCCACCTAAAATGTCTCATCCTTCAGACAGACGGTGAGTGATGGATGGTAGTGCCCTCTGTGGCAGCTTGTCTGATCTCTTGCACCCTTTTTTCTCTCTCTAAAATGATCAGGCTACAAGGAGTTAAAAGATATTAGTCCAGTTAAAGCAATAATCTCTGCTCAACCTCGCTCAGTTTGAAGAGGAGGCTCTGCTGCCTGCTGCACCTTTGTTATGGCAGCAAAATTCTCTCGGTTACTGACTCCTTATTCGAAATTCACAAATCTGGAACGTGTGGTTAAGCAGCACTCTCCGTTTCTTGCTATTTAACTTTCTTAAAAACAAAAACAACAACAAAAAAAACATCGGAGCTGTTAAAGGATTTGAATGTCATGATGGAGCTCGCTTTTTTATTTCCATTCCTGATGGTTTCTCTCCGCAACCTTCAAGGAAAAAAATAAGGCAGAATATATTAGCGTTGCCAAAACAGTAAGTTTACACATTTAAGGTGAAAAGCTGTACTGTCTGTGGTCTCGATTCAGGCAGGCACATGGAGAAGTGCTCACGGCTTGTCTCTGGGAGGCTGAAGAAAGCTGTGCTCCCACTGCAGCAGGATTTCCTTGCGTACATCCCCCCAGCACCCATCCCTGCTGGCTCCTGCCCGTTTTCAGTCTCGGTGCGTCACCAGTGAGAGATGGGGTTAGAAGAACAGGTTTGTTGACTTGACTTCCACTGGTTCAGGTTGAGAGTATGTCGATATGACCAAGGGGGGATAATGGCCCTTTGGCAGAGCTTTCCATCAAAAGGGACCTTTTATCTGCATTCCGGTGCCGCCTGTCAAGGGCAATTACACAAAGAAATGTCGTGGGAGCGGGCTCACAAAGGAGAGCCTGAGCTGTAGATTGGGTTTGGGTGGAAATTGCTGTTATGCAGCCACGTCTTTCTCAAAATTCTTACTGTCAAACAAGTTTTTCTGCAGTTAGATAAACATCAGCACATCGATAAAACCACATATGCCGGGACTTCAGCTGGCGTCAGCTGTTTTGGGCCAGTTTCACTGCTTTGGCTAGCAGTCTGATCTCGTCCCACGGCTTCTCAGACTGTGAGCTTCTGTCTCTCAAAGTGAGTTTATGGAATATCTGTCACTGCACAGTGTGGCACGTGTGAAACTTTCAGTAAAAATTCCCAGCATTTCTTGGGATGTGAGTTGTGTGCTTCGCTCTGTGTTCTACTTGGGTTGAGCGGCATAGTTAAGTTTACAAACCCTCCAACTACCCAAGAGATATTTACGTGCTTTGGAAAGTGCTCATTTGGTTTCCATCCAGGGCATTGAGTCTTGGAGGGGATGAGATGCAGCACAGGGCTGTGGGAAAGCAGGATTATCACTTCATGTACATGTCTTCTAGATTATACTTCCCCTAGTTACATACATTTAACTCCTCTTTGCTATGCTGGAAACCAGTGTTTATTTTTTCAGCATGCTAACAGCACCCCAGTCAACCACATTTGCTAGACACAGGCTCATTGGTGGTCTTTCCCAAGACCACCTGGTCTATCAGGCAAGATGTACAATGGTTTTTAGGCAGTCCACAAGAACAGAAATGTGGAGAGAGCTTTGGATTAGGTCTGCAGCTTTCATCCAAGGTTTGTATGGTTACATTAGAGTCAGTGTGCCACTGCGTACTCTTCATAATACAGGTGGGTAATATGAGTCTGCTCTCTCAGGTGCTGGTAATTTTAATTGAGTTCAAGGTATAACAGGTGAGTGAGAGTGAGGGGAACTACATTACAAGCCCTCATTTTTACAAATTGCTTCTGAGTATAGTTTGTTGGTAGAGATTTCATTTCTAAATCTTGTTTTGACAATGGAGACAAGCTGCAAATCAGGAGCCCTCATCTGAGATTTGGTTTCAGTGCCACCACACCAGTGAGAAAACAGGCACTGGGGAACATCTGAATTTCACAAGCCATGCTGGGTGTTCAGCTGTTGTGTTCGTGGGGTTTGGACATTCCCGTTTGGTTCCTTTTAGTGTCAGTTCACTCTTAATTAAGTGGCAAAAAATTAATGGAAATTCATCAGGATTAATTTTTTCCATTAATACACTGGAAATTATTATCTCCCCAGCTTTCTCCTGTGCCTCTGGCGAGTACCTGGAGATGAAGAACCAGGTGTGCAGCAAATGTGCCGAGGGGACCTACTCGCTGGGCAGCGGGATCAAGTTTGATGAGTGGGACGAGCTGCCAGCAGGATTCTCCAATGTGGCGACTTTCATGGACACGGCAGTTGGCTCAGCTGAGAATAAAGCTGACAGCTGCAACAAGTAAGAAGGGCTGTGTGCATCTGGGTTACCTTGCTTTGGGCGAACCTTGAGGCAGCTTAAAAAGAACTCCTGCAACCGTGGTCTTTGCTCAGCAGTGTGTGTGTGGTTGCACGTAGGTTGTTGGCATAGACAGAGCTCCTGCAGCTGAGCCAGTGAAGGGATCTGTCTTGCATGATTTTGGGGAGTGCTTTAAATTATATTTATGCTATAGCAAGTGATTGATCCACAAGTGCAGTGGTGTGGACTCTTGGGAAGAGAGTCCTCAAAATTTGGAATTTGGCAAAGGCAGTGCCATTAGGCAAAGCTCTGCTCCATAAACACAGAAGGAAATATTTCTCTATCAGAAGTGAAAATCTGTGTAAAACTACACAATGCAGCAAGAAGGATAGGTACAGGGAGTGCTGCAGACACTGTAAAACCCCACTGTGGTTACCTTGTACCTCTCAGCTGCACAAAGCCAGCTTAATGATTTACTTAAGCTCTCCAGAGGGCAAACAGCCCCAGTAATGGCAAGCAAGAGTTTCTGGGAAGCAAAGTTTTTAGCCATTTCTTTGCTGTCATCATAGTCTCCATGGACTCATCAGCAGCTAGTGAGTCTAAGACCAGCTTGGAGCTGTGCTTATTTGTAGCTGGAAAGCTCTCGGGTCATGGTATAGTAAATGTGGCTAAAAGTTACTTTCACAGCCTATTTAGAAACTGATGGTGGTTGCAGGAGGCTGTTTCTGGGTATGACTGAAAATATGTTGGACCTATTGATAACAAGCCTTTACTGAGTAGGCTGGGACTCTCAATTTTTTAGTACCATATCTCTTCCCATGAACAGATTTAATGATAAATATTGTTTTAAAGTAAAAAATAAATGGGAACCCAGGAACAAATCTACTGCATTTAGCTACTGTGGGATTCTGGGGTCTTTATTAAGTAATATGTTTTTTTATCGTGCTGTAAGAAATGTTTCCTTGGTGCCTGTGATCTGAGCTGAGGTTTGTTTTGTTTACGTTCATCAGCTCTTCGTGGACGCCCCGAGGGAATT
The DNA here is from genome assembly GCF_011077185.1 of Oxyura jamaicensis. Taxonomy (NCBI): domain Eukaryota; kingdom Metazoa; phylum Chordata; class Aves; order Anseriformes; family Anatidae; genus Oxyura; species Oxyura jamaicensis. The sequence goes on from NC_048893.1 coordinate 7,194,909, forward strand.
ACATAGAGTCGAACAGGGATGATTGTACAGTTTCTCTCATCTACGCCGTGCACCTGAAGAAATCCGGTTCTGTCTTCTTTGAATACCAGTATATTGACAACAACATCTTCTTTGAATTTTTTGTAAGGCCTTTTGTATGATGAATCCAACCATACAGTGTAAGATTTCAATCCAGAAAAGCCCACCAAACCCAGCTTTTTCCTCCCTTTACATAGCTCTGGATGGGAGGAGCCTGGCTGGGCTTACACCACGCTGGATCCAAATTACTGAAATGATCTGATCAGATGGGACCCAAATGAGAAAGGCAGCCTGGCTCTGCCCTTCTGGATGGATTGGTTGGGGTCCAGAGAGCTGGGGGATTCCCAGCACTGGGCTCTGCAATGCAGTGTAGGTGCCCAAAGCTGCTGAGATGCTTTGGAAGTTCCCACCAAGAGCTGCATTGCTTTTCCTGGCAGCCTTGGACCTGCTGTTTGGGACAGAGAGTGACTTAATGGGAGGGCAGCTCAGGACAGGAGAGGACTGGAAATCTTCAGTCTTATCCTCTGTTACCACTTCTCTCCCTGCCTGGCAAGCTCTGTTTTGTGTCTGAAAAGCACTGCTCAGGCTATCACACAGGAGTGTGAGGTCTTAGCTGGTGTTGGTAAAAGCTTCTTGAAGCCCTTACAAAAGTGCAAAGTGTCCTTAACCTTAGTAAGGATGAGAAAAGAAAATAAAAACAATGCGCTGGAAGCACCCTCCTCGTGCTACATCAGTGCAATCTACTGCACTTAGATAACAGACAGTGTGGATAATATTATACAGCCATTTCAGCTTTGTATTAGACTATTCTGCCTTCTTCAGAGGGCAAAAGCAGCAAATATGCTTTCTGCTGTCAGATGAATGTAACAGGATTATAAATCCTAGCTCCAGTTGCTTTACTGGATGACTGATCTGCTCCTGCAAAGGAGTGAATATATTTTTGCTCTGAGTGCTAGATTTGAAAATGGCCCTTTGATTATTACTTTTATCTGTGTCGCAGTGATTCACATTCTTAAATTTGTCATTCCCTTCTCAAGAATCAGTGAGTGGTGCAGCCCTGTATAACATTTATAGAAAAGCCCAAATAAATAACTTACAGTAGTTCTCAGTATTGCATATTTAACACTCCTCTAAAAGCCCTATTTATTTATTTATTTGTTTGTTTGTTTTTCCTTAGCATGTCTTTGTACTTAAATATATCTAAGGATGATTTTGATCACCCTTGAAGGATGGAATGAATTGGAAGAAGGGATACCATCCAGAGGGACCTGGGCAGGCCTGAGAGGTTGGCCTGTGGGAGCCTCGTGAGGTTCAACAAGGCCGAGTGCAAGGCCCTGCACCTGGGCCGGGGCAATCCCAAGCATAAATCCAGGCTGGGTGGGGAATGGATGGAGAGCAGCCCTGAGGAGGAGGACCTGGGGGTCTTGGTTGACAAGAAGCTCAACACAAGTCATCAATGTGTGCCTGCAGCCCAGAAAGCCAACCATGTCCTGGGCTGCACCAACACAGCGTGGGCAGCAGGGCAGGGAGGGGATTGTCCCCCTCTGCTCTGCTCTCTCAGACCCCACCTGGAGCCTGCGTTCAGCTCTGGGGCCCAGCACAAGGACAGGGATGTATCAGAGCGAGTCCAGAGGAGGCCGCGAGGATGATCAGAGGCTGGAGCCTCTCTGCTCTGGAGCCAGGCTGAGGGTGTTCAGCCTGGAGAAGGGAAGGCTCTGGGGAGACCTCACAGCAGCCTGCCATGGCCTGAAGGGGCTGCAGGAAAGCTTGGGAAGGAACTCTGTGTCAGGGTTGCAGGGGTAGGACAAGGGAAAATGGCTTTAAACTAAAGCAGGAGAGATTTAGAGTAGATATTAGGAAGAAGTTCTTTACGCAGAGGGTGGTCAGGCCCTGGAACGGGCTGACAGAGATGCAGTTATTGGGGAAGGGAGGGTTGGAACAAAATGGTCTCAAAGGTCCCTTCCAACCCAAACTTTTCAATGAAACTTTGGTTTTGGACAAAAACTCTTTTTACGTATTGAATCATTTTGCATCTTGTGAGAATAGACTTTAATTTCTCGATTTTCCAGATAGGAAGTGAGACACAAAGATGTTGAGACTGAGATTGTGCAAGATAATCAGGGATCTGCCTCCTATTTAGGTGTTTCTTCTCCCCTCTTCACCTCCAGGCAGTAGGTCTGGGTAGGAATTAAGTGTGCAGGTGCTCTGGAAGATGTGGGGTTATATGACTTATTTCAGACAGGATGTTGAGCAAGTTTGAGGAAGAGACTTGACGCCAGGTGTTGTGAATTGCAGTGCAAAGCATTGAAATGGCCTTTCTCCCTGTTGGAATAAAGGCTGAGTAACTGAACTCATACATCAAAGGGACTTGGTATTATATCTTCAAAGACAGCTATGAGGAGAAAAGAGTGGAAAGCTCTGAGGCCAAGTGTCAAACCCTGCTGTAAGGAGAAGCAGTAGAGGTGTATTGGGCCTGGCCAAGGGACAACTGGCCTTGTACCTCTGCCAGGACAGACCCCATGGCATGTCCTCTCTCTGGAGAACATCACTCTCATCTCTGAGGTCAGGAGGCAGGGAGCCAAAGAGGTAGTACATATTGGCTGCACCAGAAAGCATGTTGGAGAAAGCAGTTTGTCATCTAGCCTTGGGCTGTCCACTCCTATCTCCCCCCTGATCTGGGGACTCAGGGCCTCTAGATTTAAGAGAACTGGGTCTTATGGGCTTGGGAGAAGGAGGTAGCAGCCACAAGATGCTCAGCATCCAAATCTAATTAGATAGTGAGAGGACAAGGCTGAGATCTGCTCCTCCTGCTCTCTCTCTCTTTTTTTTTTTTTTTCTTTTTTTTATCTGCATCAGGATTGCTGTCATCTGAGGCACTGTAAGCTGCTAGCAGGTTTTGAAAGTTTTTTTTTTTTCTTTTTCTCTTTTTCTTTTCCTCCCCCCCCCCCTCCCCAAATAAGGCAGCTGCCATCCTAAATATGTAGACAACAGAAACAAAGCTGAATCTTATCATTCCCTGCCAGCAGTCATTATGCTGACAGAGATGCATCTGGTTGTGATCACTATCTTGTGTTTTAACTCACAGATACAAAATGACCAGTGCAAAGAGATGGAGTCTACGGCAGACAAGTGGGTGAAGCTGACAGACAACGGGGAATGGGGCTCTCATTCTGTAAGTGTGCAAAGAATTACTTCAGCAAGTTTTTTTTTTATTTTTTTTTTCTTCTTTTTTTTTTTCTTTTTTTTTTTTTTAATTTCCTTCCATTTATAAATGCCTGTGACTTCCTCTGAACAAACAAGGATCAGATCCTGTGAATGCATGTGAATAAGCACATGTTGCTGATACTACAGGCAAAGTCACCAAGATCTCTAGGGGGCTGATCCCAAAGCAAATGGTAGAGATGCAAAACTTTCTGTTGATTTCCCTGAATTGAGTGCTTTACAAGGCTAAACAGATTGATGCAAATCTGCATGCCACAGTCACTCGGCGTGACTGTAATTGCAATCTTCTACAACAGTTGTTTGCTTGTGAGGCCATGAGATTATTCCCTGTCACTCAGCCAAGGCTGCGAGGGTGGGCACGTGTGTGATGTGCAGGCAGGCGGGACTGGCATTTTATTCCCAAGTGCATGCACCCAGCTTGTGCTTTTGAACTTACCCTGTTAAAAAGCAAGCTGGCAGCACCAGGGTGGCTCCTATGGCAATTATAAGTGTGTCCACGTTGGGAGCAGCAGCCTTTTCCCTGGCTGGTAGCCCAGCCAGCTGAGCTTGTTCGGTGCACAGACCACGTGTAGACTCATTAGCTCATGCTGATGCCTGTTTTCCACTAGGCCATCATACCCTATTTCCCAGAGCCATGCCAGCAAAGGCCTCACATAGATGACATTACGCCAGAATAAAAAGGTATTTATTGGCATAGAGAGCAGCCTGTTCTCTGCTTTCCATTGTCTGCTTATCTTCCTGGAGGACAAATTGTGTTCCCGAGCCAGCTCTGGTTGGCAGCACCTGCTAGCTCAGGTGCAAACCCTGCCCGAGTCACATTGAGAGGCAGGAGAACTGTGTCTGAAGGGGGGACTAACACGGACTGAGAGGTGGATCTGAGGTCAGGCCATTGACTTTGGTCAACCAAAAGAAGTAGACTGTGTCTGCACGGGAGGTGGTGCCATATGAGCTCATCATCCAGGATGTGCAAGTGCAAGTCCACTGATAGGAAGGCTGCTTGCATGCCTGGCCGAAATGCAAATGTGAGCCAGGTGAGATGGCTGTTCTGGCTCTCCTTGAGGCTTTTATCTGTTCTGCAAATGTAGAACAGCTTCTCATGCCAGCTTCTCTGGCCCCAGCATTCCAGTTGCTGCAGCCTCTGCTTTCAGCATGCTAGTCCTGCTGCACCACAGCTAATGTTAGGTATCTCTACATCACGAACAATGAAGTTTGAATCAATGTGGTCCCACTTCTGCTGTTGTCTGCAGTAACCCAGCTCCCAGTGCTTCCCTGGATTGTAGTTGTCTGGGAAGTGGGGGATAATATGTGCTGTGTCTCTGCTTTGCTGAATTTTTGGACTTTTATCCCAGATGAACAAAAACTGTAGACCTACCAGGGCTGCTCAGCACTGCTTTAAATCTTAATATCCTGGACCCAATATACTCTCAATAGAGTTTATCCCTCTTCTTGTATAAGGGTAGATATACAAAGGTATGGAACCTTCTGGCCAGCATTGCTGTGTTGGCAGAGAACATCTTGTACTAGTAGATACAGTACAGCTTTGCAGGCCAGGCAGGGTCTTGATAAACCTGCTGCAGTTAGTGGGTAGAACGATACTGTAGTAATATAGGCGAGTTGAAGTCAGCAGACACCATCACACTATTGAAAGTAGTCCTGCCTTCCTCCTCCTGCTTGTCCTGGCCACGATGCCACCAACCCACCGCCCTTCCTGCGCCAGCACCGAGGCTCGTGCAGCTGCTTGCTGAACCACGTTGTAAAGACAAGTAGGTCAAAGCAGCTGGAAGCTGGGTGGTTTCCTGTGCCTTCTTTCTTGTTCAGGGTCAGGAATGAGCAGGAGGGATGGGATTGTAGCTTGGGACATCCATGGTTTGTGCTGGCTTATTGTTCATGAAATTGTAGTGTTAGGCAAAGCTCGATTTTTTTTTTAAAGCTTTGCCTACATACAAAATTCACGTGAGCCTGGATTTTCAAACCTTTGTCCCCATTGGGTTTGTTTATAGAAGTGTATCTCAAGGCTTTAGAAACAAACTATATCTGAATATTCAGCTAGAGGTAAACACTCCTGAGTGCCAGGGGTAGCTGGATGAAGGCAGGAACAGATTTTCCTAGTTCTTTTTACAAGTTCAAAAGCAGCTTCTGTGTTTTTCCATTAAACTGGGGTGTCAAGTAGCTTTTTTATTACTTCTGCTTTGGCATTCTTCAGAGATGTCTTTACAGCACCTGCCTGGGTCTCTCCCCATTACTTCTTGACTCGCTAAGCAGCTCAAGAAAAGCCAGGATCGTTGCTTGGGTGTAAAAAATCTGAGTAATGGAAGTAAGAAATAATTCCTTGGTGAGGGGATGCCTGCTAACTGTCATGCATATTGTTGCAGGTAACTTTGAAATCAGGTAGTAACATATTATACTGGAGAACAACAGGGATTCTCATGGGGTCTAAGGTGGTAAAACCAGTTCTGGTGAAAAACATCACAATTGAAGGTAAGAGATATTTGCCTTTTAGGTACTATGTCACTCTTCTGTCACAGTGTTTGTAAAGTGCTCTTTCTACTGGTGTGCTATCAACACCGAATTTTTTTTTAGTTCCCTTGTCTCTCCTGCCTTTCTTCTGTTCTAAAACACAAAAACAGCATCAAAACTTCACTGTCAGGGAAAAGGCTGAAAAAATAATTCAGCTGGTAAATAATGCCATCTACTGGAGAAGACTGGGTTAGCACATAAAGAGAGGAAAGTAATCAACAAGTTATCTGTAATGTGTTATATAGAGAGACCATGTTTATTGGTAAGCCTCTCAACAGTGAAAAACAGACATATTTATCATAACAGTGGTAGTTAAATTACTACTTAATGAGTTTATTTAATCTGGGAATGCTCTTTTGGTTCCTTTCTAAGTGTAACCAACCTTGGATTGCTAAATAAGGTTCTTACAAAGGTCAGACTTGCATTGAGCAAAGATTAATCAAGAATCAGTAAAGTCAGAGTGTATGAAGTGGTGAAAGTCTGTGATTTTTAATCAGTGCTATTCAGCTGGATGGCTTTCTCAGATAAACAGATTGGCAGTAGTAATGGATCTTACCTCTCTGTATTTCACTGTTTTACCTGCAATTTGCCTTACAGGAGTTGCATATACATCTGAATGCTTCCCATGCAAGCCTGGAACCTTCAGCGACAAACCAGGTTCATCTGGCTGCCAAGAGTGTCCAAGAAATACTTATTCTGAGAAAGGAGCTAAAGAGTGCATCAAATGTAAAGAAGAAATCTATTATGCAGGTACGTAAATGAAATGGGATAAACAAACCCAGGAGAGCCATAATACATAAGGTCATAATAGACACATGGTTCTGTGTGCAGATGTGAGAATTTTTTTATCCATCAATGTAGTTTTGTCTCCAGTTAATATGAGAAGTGGAAATGAAGATGGGGTTTCCCAAACTGCAGATGGTTTATACATAATGGGCCACACACAATCTTGGCCAAGGCCACTTACACTGACACGAAGGAACAAAGATCTTTTTTCAACGTATCTTCTGGGTGAAAATAACAGTTATGTTGTGCCCTCTTGTGGTAATTGGTGTTATTGGTTGGCAGTTCCCAAATTGGCTTTATCACTGCCTGAGGACTTGTGTTTCTAGGACTCTAGTTTTCAAATCTTCTCCTGGCCCATCCCTTCCTCCCATCTGATTGGAAGATACGGTGCATCTCTAGTGCCTAAAGTGCCTAAAGTCCTCTGTATTCCCAGCTGTTGTTAGCTGATGATCATGGAATAACATGGGCAAAATCCATTCTTAATGGTCAAAATGTCGTCAGTTCTTTCTTGCAACTGTTTAATACGAAAGTTTTTGAAGAATTGGTTACCAACCATAGCACCTGCTCTCACAGTTTACAGCAAATGCTTGGGGAATCTGTGCCCGTGCTCATAATGGGAATAGGAATTTTTCAAAAATATCTGGTGAAAGGAAAAATTGGCCCAGTTTTGTACGGGATTTTCTAATGGGTCAGTGTTTTCATTCTCTATCAGTAAGGAAATATTTCCACACTTGGACAACCTACAAAAATTACTGCTTGAAGATGAAGGGTTAGGGTGACTCTGGTTATAATGGCTCACTGAATGTCACAGTGACAATATAAGCTTAGATGGCATTTTCCTTGTTTCCCCTGCAGTTGAGAAGAAGGTACATGTTGGCCCTATTTAAAAGTTTAATTTTTCATTCTGTTTTTGTGTTTTTCTGCTGACTCACTTTGCTCCTCAGATTTCAAGCTTATTACAGTTGTTTCCAGTGATCATCTGATAGTTTAACATCGTGTTCCTCACACTTTCTTTTTAGATGAGGGATCCAGTGTGTGTATAGAGCGTCCTCCGTGCACAAGCAAAGACTTTTTCCAGATCCATACCCCATGTGATAAGGAAGGAAAAGTAAGTAGAAAGTGTGATATTATTTATAAGCTCTTTGAGCTTTCTGTGGTATCTTGATTTGAAAACAAGACTTTCTAGGAATTTCTTTCCCAATTACTTTTCCAATTTTGCTTCCAGAACTGAATCTCTCTGAGCTGTGGGCATGTCCTTTAGTTGCTTTCTCTCCAGCATTTATCCATCTATAAGCATCTGCTTGTCTTGGGTCCGCTAAAAAAATGTTGTGGTAAAATGCAAAGCTCCTTGCACTTGTGATTGGTCTGACTGGGTCCCTGGTGCTGCCTCTGTGCTCATACAAAAAATCAGCGTTGGAGCACAGGACGAAGTGCTGTCCCAGAATAGACCTTACTGTTCTGTCTTGAGCAATCTTTCCTGGCAAAATTTTGGCTTGTGCCAATGTTCCCTGTCCCAGCAATGCCCAGGCATATGTCAGGTGCTGGCACGGCACAGGAGCTCTGGAAGTGACCACACCAATTTTGGGTGGAAGAGTGTTTGATATATGCCATGCCCCTTGGTTTTAGCGTAAAAGTAGAGTCTACGATCTTTTTAACTAACAGTATAGACATAACCTGGGAGTGCTCATGTACTGCAGCAGAGTCTAACTACAGATAATGTGCTTGTCTCATGCCCCAAAAAGCCTGACCTCTCAGTGGGTTGTTTCACCCAGGGCTCTTAGGTCTACTGAGTCTCTCACAGGAGGATCTCCAGGTGGAGCAGCCTGGATTTGGAGCTCTCCTGCTCTTTGTCCCACGGTGGAATTTGGCAAAGAAACTCCCACTTACTGGGATATGAAGCTCAGAGATGGATGGGCATGTGGTCAGGCCTGTTTTGCCTCTTTTCTTTCCTTTCCCATCTCTCTTAGAGCTGGATGGGACAGCAAGAAGACAAAAATCCATAGCACCCATGGGTTGATGGCCTAATACTTGCTGGCAGAGATTTTGAGATCTTCTGGTCATCTGGTTCAAAAATGCAACTGAGAGATTGTATGCTTTGATAAGGAGAGCATCAGTGAATTTAAAGTTAGACCTTTTCTTGTCTTGCTAATTCTTGCTCTGTGAACTTCTTGCAACAACTTCTAGCAGCAATATTTACTCCTACACCCCCAAGTACTGAATCTTCTGGTTGGAATAAGAACATGTTATTAATGCACAGATACTGGCTGAATATTCAGGTCTGCTTGGTGCTTGGCATCTCTGGAAATCAGTTAAGGTTTGCAGAGCTCCCTGGCCTTTTCTCCAACTGATGCAGTACTATCAGAGGACCTGGCTCTGCAGCCAATCTGCAGGTGAACAGTGGCTGAAAAGCACCAGCCTAAAGGTGTATCGATCCATGACTTACTAAAATCAGACAGGTTTTTCACCGGACATCAGATTGTTGTCTGCCTCCTGCTGTCCCCACTTCATGTGTAGAAGTGGCTTTGGGAGATTGAAGCACTTGACTCCTATTGATTTTCACTCATTTTCTGCTTTAAAAATCCCAGGCTGGTTGCTTCAGCCCCAGTCTTAGAAACCCTCACTTTTGTGGCTGTGGGCACTCTAACCCCTTTGTCTCTGCTCAGCCACAGTAGGATTACTTGATGAGTGTGTATGATGTGTCTGGGCTCTGGGCAGCCATGCAGGTACTTTGCTAGCTTCTGATCATTTTTGTTTTAAATGCTGTGTACCCTTGACACTGCTGAAGTAGACAGCAGTACTCCAGAAGATCCTGTAAGTGTTTGGGAGCAGCAAGGGCAGGCTGATCAACAAAGGGTCAAGGAGATGGGAGCTGAGGAGGACAGCAAAGTGTGCAGAGAGAGATGTAACTCTGATAGAAGGAGCAGTCCCATTGTACCTGAGCAAAGTGATCAATGCAGATCCAGCACCAGCAGCCAGATTCAGTCAATGCTGCTAGATAAATCCATAGTGATGAGGCAGGACAAACGTCAAGCTGGAACATCAAGTCCACGAGGCATGGTCAGGATCTGGATCAGCAGGGTACATGGCCTGGCACAGGCATGGTTGCAACACAGTTCAGACAGAGACCACGGGTAATATCCTCAGCTTAATTGCAGCTCCCAGGAGCCTGTGCTGAGGCTTCTTCCACCTTTTTTACTTTATTTCTTTGAACTGCTTCAAAGCTGACCAATACTTCTTGAACAGGTCAGTGTTATCAGAGTGCTAGCCTTGAGCACAAGCAGCTCAACACCCATGGTGGCAGCGGCATATGCTCAGGGCCCTGACAGCAAGGATCAAATTCAGAAGGTAAAATCTCCCTCACCAAGCTCTGTACTCATGCCTCTGATCTCAAGGACTTCCAGTTGCACTTCAAGGACCAAAGGGTGGAAGAATCCAGTGCAGGAGCTCTGGCCAGGTTAAAGTCTTACCAGTTGGATATCTCTGAAGCTCAGCTAATTTTCATTTTGAGCTATTAAACCCCTTTAGGGATAGGCCTAAAGTCAGATGAAAATTTGAAACCTGACTCTGTGGGTGATTCGTCTCAGCCTCTTCCTGAAAACTTGTGTTGTCTTCGAGAAAGGTGATGGTGGAGAGGCAATACCTCTGTATACGGTAACGTTAAGGACTGACTCATGTTTGTGTTCATAAATTACTCCTTATGTAATGTGGAGGGACTGGAGAAGAGTTGGGACTGTTCCTGCGTGTTCCTGGCATTTGCTCAGCAGGTGGAAATGACCAGTGAGAACTTGAGATCTTTGTAAAGAATAGGCCAGTGTGGAGAAAATGCAAAGCTTGTGGCGTTCTCTGCTAACAGACACCTTTCAGATAAAGGGATTTTATAGTGGAGAAGTTATATGTAAGGTTAGTATGGTCAAAATGCAGAGGTTGTTTATGGAGTTGTTAGAATTCCTAATCTGATGTTCCTCAGAAACATTTTCATGGGAAAATCCATTTGATAAATAGTAATGAACTGTAGTAGTTTTTTTAAGCTTCATATTTTTGCTTTGCTCTTTAAGACCTGACATCTGTGAACCCAGTCACTTCTTTTTTCCCTGCTTTGCCTTTCCCTTTATTGTCCTGATGTGCAAGGTCCGTATTTGGCATAAAACGTTAGGATTAACCTCATTTAATATTCAAAGGAGACCTTGATTTGTGCATCTAGCCCTAAAACTGCCTAACACATCATGTGAGCGCAGTGTCTTCTTCTTCCAGACTCAGATCATGTACAAATGGATTGAACCCAAGATCTGCAGAGAGGATCTCCCTGGCGCATTGACCCTACCTCCTTCTGGAGAGAGGAAGGATTGTCCACCCTGCAATCCTGGCTTTTACAGCAATGCCTCGTCTTCCTGTACTCCTTGCCCACAGGGCACATTTTCAGATGGTACACAGGGTAAGAGTCCCCTAAAAATTGCTTGTGTCCCCAGAACCAGTTGTCTGTTTGCATGCAACTGAATTTAATGACACGTCATCATAAGCTGGAGTTCATTTGGCATAAAATTCTCAGTAAATACCATTGGAGAGAGGGTATTGAATATCTGTTTTTCCTCTGAAGTCTTTTCTCATCAAAGATTGCTCCTCTATGTTGCCCTGCTATGTCCTGGATGCATTTCTTGGCTTGTATAAACATTCTAGGGTGAATTTTAATGGTTTCTGAGAAGGGAATCAGAACTTTTACAGTTAGTATTTCTTTTTCACCTGTATTTCAGCCCATGCCAAGCTCTTCCCTGTGCAAATCTCATTTCAAGCACTGTCAGATGAGCACTCTGCCAACAATTTCCAGCCTAAATTATGTTTCTTTGGTTCTGAGGTGTGTTGACCCAGTGGTCACCTACAGAATTTTGTGGGGACTTGCATTTACCACCAGTATGGTCAACTTTAAACTGAAGCCACTTATAAGGAAATACAGCTTGGGGGAACAGTTGCAGTTCACTTAGTGTGAAGTTATGATCTGCAATTTATAAAATGCTGGTCTTACTTCTACTCTTCAGGTCCTGATATATCTTTAGCTATTTAATTATAAGGAAATGAATTATATTCTTTGCTTGTTATTGGATATGTAGCTTCACTGTGTGATTTCCTTTTCCTGCCCTCTCTCACTGTAGAGTGCAAAGCCTGCCCTGCTGGGACTGAACCAGCTCTTGGCTTTGAGTACAAGTGGTGGAACATCCTGCCAAGCAACATGAAGACTTCTTGCTTTAACGTTGGCAACTCAAAGTGTGATGGGATGAATGGTGAGCCAACTCCCTGTACTGTTACATGCCTGTCTTTCTCCTGTGCTGGTCGCTGTTGTGATGGAGCACTCATCAAAATGAACATACTCTTGGCTGTGAATCACAAAGAGTTTCCCCGTCTTTTCTTTTATAGCACCGGGCTTGATAATTCCTGCAGGAAGCAGTGTCATTAAATATCACAAAGAGGAATTAAGACATCTTTTATACCAGAAGAGGGCAGGAGATACAGCTTACATGAAGTCCCCTCAGCTAAAGACATCCCACCATATACTTTGATGCATCTGAATATCCCTACTGATAAAATCACTTTTGACTTCTAATTTCTCTCTGTTCATGTTTTGTGATAACTATGACTTTCAAAGACACACATAACTTTTGGAAAAAATTAAAGTTAATTAAAGTTTGCAGTCTTTGTTCATTCAGCTCTGAGAGTTTTCTCTCTGCACATGTACTAAAATAGCAGCAGAGAGCAGTCACAGCTCACTTGTGAAAATGGTCCCGTTCAGGACTTTTCTCACCTTTAGCCTTTGCTGAGAGATTTCCCTCCGTCTGATCTGCCCTGTCAGGCGATGTAACTCAAGCTTTGAATTCTACATTTAGAGAGGTGCACTGGAGTATATACTTCACGTTTAATGCACAGATTGATTGACTGATCAGTTTTAAAGCTGGAAGAGATCAGATAGATTATCCCATCTGATGGGAAGATCAGCACAGGTTAGGAAATGTGAGATGATTCCAAGCTGACATTTCCCTATGAAGTCAGCGATTAATGCAGTTACTAATTTTTTTCTTTCTAAAACATTATTATACTGTTCTACAGCTTATACCAGACGTCTGGTAGTAATGCACTGAACTGTTTAAAAACATATGGTAACACAGAATATTTTTTTGCTCTATGACCAAGGAACCATCAATTTCTTGAAAACCTGTTGTTGTTTTGTCCCATGAAGGTTGGGAGGTGGCTGGTGACCACATCCAGAGTGGGGCAGGAGGCTCTGATAATGACTACCTTATCTTGAACCTGCACATCCCAGGATTTAAGTAAGGAACAGGAATTTTTCCAGTTATTTCTCATTTACCTCTGTCTCTTACACCTAGTTCACATTGTGTCTAGAATGAACAGAGTTTTCCTTTACGAAGTGTAAAGGTCGTAGAATCACAGAACGGTTTGGGCTGGAAGGGACCTCAAAGCCCCCCCAGTGCCACCCCCTGCCATGGGCAGGGACACCTCCCCCCAGCCCAGGCTGCCCAAAGCCCCATCCAGCCTGGCCTTGGGCACTGCCAGGGATGGGGCAGCCACAGTTCCTCTGGGCAGCCTGGGACAGGGCCTCACTGCCCTCTGAGTAAAGAATTTCCCACTTGTAATTTGAAGCCATTCCCCATTGTCCTACCCCTACACCCCTTGACAGAGTCTCTCCCCAGCTTTCCTGCAGCCCCTTTGGGTATGGGAAGGCTGCTGTGAGGTCTCCCTGGAGCCTTCCCTTCTCCAGGCTGAACACCCCCAGCTCCCTCAGCCTGGCTCCAGAGCAGAGGGGCTCCAGCCTCTGATCATCCTCGTGGCCTCCTCTGGACTCGCTCTGATACATCCCTGTCCTTGTGCTGGGCCCCAGAGCTGAATGCAGGCTCCAGGTGGGGTCTGAGAGAGCAGAGCAGAGGGGGACAATCCCCTCCCTGCCCTGCTGCCCACGCTGTGTTGGTGCAGCCCAGGACATGGTTGGCTTTCTGGGCTGCTGGTGCACATTATTGAGCTTCTCATCCACCACCACCCCCAGGTCCTTCTCCTCAGGGCTGCTCTCCATCCATTCTCCACCCAGCCTGGATTTATGCTTGGGATTGCCCTGGCCCAGGTGCAGGGCCTTGCACTCGGTCTTGTTGAACCTCACGAGGTTCACACAGGCCCACCTCAAACCTGTCAAGGTTCTTCTGGATGTTATTTGTACCGTGAAAGATGTCATGAATGAGAGACAAGAGGGAACTTAGATTTACTCCTGTGTCTCCAGACATCGCATAGCAGCAGACAATTTTGGAAGACTTTCATTTTCAGCAGTGTTTGCTTGAGTCTGAGATGCCAGCTGGTCGGCTGTCTGGAAACTGAGAAAAGATATTCATATCTCTCTGTTTCTAAATCATTCCAAATTAACCAACTTAAACATGCCATGGGGTAGATATGGGTCCTATGTGACTTTGCACCACAGCTCTAGACAGCCTGTACAGTCTGTGATTCACCTAGAGCCAATGGAGAGATGCAGGAACCTTGGGAAAATAGGACATCCCACCTCTCCTGGACCCTCAGATAGGATGAATTACCTTGTGCTTGTGTCTCTTCTTTATCAAAAGAGTGAGCTTAGACTCCTAGTTCAGACCAGGTGCCAAATATTATTATTTTGTTACTAATTTATTAATAAATTATTGTTATATTGCTATATATTGCACCTCGAATTTTGTGTTCTGTTTTGGGAATCTCAATATAAGAGGGAAATTGAGTTGCTTGAGCATGAGCGAAGAGCAACAGAGCTTGTGAAAGGACTAGAAAATGAGTTATAATGAGTGGCAGAGGGAATTGGGGTTGTTTAATCTGGAGAAGAGGAGGCTGAAGGGAAGACCTCATTGCTGTCTCCAACTACCTGCAAGGAAGTTGCAGCAAGGAGGGTCTTGATCTCTTTTCTCAGGTGACAGTAAGGAGGGTGTTGATCTCTTTTCTCAGGTGACAAATGATAGGACATGATGCAATGGCTTCAAGTTGCTTGAGGGAAGGTTTGGGTTGGATTTTAGGAAGAATTTCTTCATAAAGAGGATGGTCAAGCATTGGAATGGTGGTCTCCATCCCTGGAAATGTTTAAGAGACATATGGACGTGGCACTGAGGGACATGGTTTAGTGATGGGACTCAGTAGGTCACATTGATTGTTCGACTTGATGATCTGGAAGGTCTTTTCCAACCTAGATGATTCTATGATTCTATGATTAAGACAAATAGGGTATGGCAAAACGCACCTCACCTTCCCTTTGCTGTATCTCAGCTGAGCGGGGTTGTGTCTTCTTATATCAGATGAGCAAACCCTGTTTTTTATTTCACAGTATGGCCAAAGAACAATGAAAATAAAAGAGAAGCAAAAAACATATCCATGGAAAGCTCAGTGTGTCCCAGCATTGCTCCACTGCAGTCATTTCTGAGCTGCAGTCATTTCCATTGCAGGTGTTTCCTAGTATTGCTCTGCTGTAGTCACGGGGGATTCTCCAAAGTGGTCCCTGCTGCTGAGTGCTTGGGGAGTCAAGGGTATTTTTAAGCATTTAATACTTAGCAAGGGAGCAGTCTGAATATTTCATTGTTTGCATGAAACTCCTGAATGCATCTTCTAGCGGTGAAATGGAGATGCAAATGAATCAGTGCAAATCGCTTAAAGCTACTCCTGTGTAACAGATTTAAGTGATAAGATTCCCTACTGATACTTCCAAATTTGGGTATTGATTGTAGGGAGGGAACTGTACCATAAAGTAGTCAAACCCTTAAAAATAATCCTGCTGTGCCCAATACTCAGTGCAGAGCTGCTTTGCAGATCTGCTTTCTGTGGTTCTGCAAGGGCAGGTTTTATGTGACAGGATTTCAGTGGTTTCTCTGCTGTATAAAAAGCAATTGGGAGGATTGACTGCTGCATGTCTGGAGAGCACCTTGTAAATGTTTCATTCTGTCTCTGTTAAATAGACCACCGACATCAGTGACAGGAGCAACTGGGTCAGAACTAGGACGGATTACTTTTATTTTTGAGACCATCTGTTCAGCAGATTGTGTGCTGTACTTTATGGCGGTAAGTGAGACCTCTCTCTCCATGACTGAGGACTGAGCCTGGTATTCCACATGTCACTGTAATACCTCTACATTGGCGTGATTAGTTGCACTTGGTTTATCATGACTAAGATTAAGCATGACATTATTTTAGTATCTGCGGTGCCCTTGCAGAAAGGATTTAATTAATGACCTAGCAGAATTCCTCCACCACTTGAATTGTGAGCCATTCTTGGTTGTCTCTTTATTTTAAAAAATATCATTTGACATCAGAGCCAAACTTCCCCTGTTAAAACTCAGTGGCTCTTTTGCGGTCAGGTTTTACTCCCGAAGTTCAAAAGCGTCGCAAGTCAAGGAATAGGGCAGAGGGATGGGAGAAGGCAACTTTGGAAATTTAGTCTTGATCCTGTCAGTGACCCAGAGAATCTGTGGTACAGCAGACATTTGTCTGTGAAAACAAAGTGCCATTGTTTTTACTTTTGTTGTCCATCAGCTGAGAAAGGTGACTGAATGTCTGACCACTCCCTTGCCCCTTCCATTGCAGTGTGAAGCTGGTGCTTTTTCGTATTTAGTGGTAATTTAATGAAATCTATTCTGTCTCCCACTGGACCGTTTACAGCTGACGGAGAATAAGAAACAAGAACATAGACTGAACAGTTTTTTTCTCACATAAATATTGATGCTCTTTCACTAAAGATACCAGCAGACTGGATATCCAAAGGTGGTAGAAGCTACAATATTTCTTTGAATTTTAACCTTCCCTTCTCTGTACAATGGTACCCACATGTTTTATACATAAACAGAATTTGAAATCTGAAAAAACTATTGTGCTGAATCTGTCCTCATAATGTTAATAATTTGCCATAGGACTTTAAAATTAACTGTTGTGGGAATAAGAGCATCTTTTTGAATAGACACCCATTCTCAACTGAAAAATTGCCAGTGATGAAAAGCAGGATGAATATGTTTGCTCCTTTATTAAATGTTAAATGCAATTGTAAAGTCCTTTATATATATATTAATTACTATATTATAAAATACTAATGTTTAGTATAGTATGGCCTCACTTTTTTCTTTTTAATTTTACTGTCTCTGTTTTATAGGATATTAATCGAAAAAATACTAACGTGGTGGAATCATGGGAAAGAAGTAAAGAGAAACAATCCTACACTCACATCATCTCCAAAAACGCTTCCTTCACATTTACCTGGGCATTTCAGAGAATAAATGAGGGCCAAGATGTAAGTATTTATTTACACACAGGGTTTTACAGCACAGCTTTTGTTGGACACTCACTGTCAGAGCTCTTGTCTTCCCTCAAAGCTCACAGGCTTCTTGTAAAGGGTCACCATATAGCTTCACTTGGGAGGCAGCTGTGGATAAACCACCCACACAGAAAGGCAGTTGCATGCATAAGTCAAAGCCCACATGCAATGGCATGATGGAACCACCGCGGTTTCTTTGGCTCTCATTCCAGAGCAGGCAGTTCATCAATGACATGGCAAAGATCTACTCCATCACGGTGACCAACGCGGTGGATGGAGTCTCCTCTTCTTGCCGGGCCTGTGCGCTAGGCTCTGAGCAGTCAGGCTCATCCTGCGTGCCCTGCCCACCGGGACACTACATCGAGAAGGAGACCAGCCAGTGCAAGGAGTGTCCGGCCAACACCTTCCTGTCCATCCACCAGGTCTATGGCAGGGAGGCCTGCATCCCATGTGGGCCTGGCAGCAAGAGCAACAAGGTACAGAAGCTGTGATTGTCTCAGAGTGATGGGTAGGTTGGAACATAAGCACTCAAAGGGGCAGTTTGACTGCTTTCCTACAGGTATGTGCTTTGTTAGCATGGGATTGTGATTGTAAGCACCAAGTCATTTCTTCCTAGTCTAATGTAGGTTTGTACACATAATAAGATAAAATTGACCACACTGGCTCAAAAAATGGCCCAAGAAGTTTTCAGGAAGCTGCACTGGGACAGTGTAAGAACAAGGCATATACATTACTTCCACCTAAAACTGTCCCAGACTCTTGCTGGTTTAAACTCAGGGACTTCCCCAGCTGGATGATGTTTCTGTGCCTTTAGGAACCTGTAACAAATTTGTCTTGTATGAACTTGCCCTTTAAACCTCGATAAGTGTTTATCATGTGTAGTGTCCTTTGGCAAGGAACTGCACAGGGGCTTGAAGAACAGCTCAATTTCATTCATGTTCTTCCTGTCTCCAGCTGAGTTCATATCCTGTCCCTGCTTCTTGAGCACTGATTTTTGGGTTTACTTTGCAAGATGCAAGTGTAAGTGAGGCCATGGTTCTGGTCTATCTACAGGGTTTTAAGCTGGGACATTGGGATCCTAAAAGCACCCACAACAAAACAAAGCAAGAAACTCTGCATTTTCTTGGACAGCAGAAAGTCAAGGCTTAGGAACTTCAAAGCCCTTCTGAGATGTGATTGCAAGGGACTGAGACAAGAATGGGAATTTTCCCAGGGGAAAGGTGAATCACAGAAACAGGAAAAATCCCCTTCCATCTTTAACAAGGAAAGCAGTCCTGTCTGCGTCTCCTTGCTTTAACTCCCAGTTGCTGACTGTACAGTTTGCTGCTGGTTCATAACTGCTCTTTAATGTATTCCTTTCCTTCTCTAAAGGACCACTCTGCCTGCTTCAGTGACTGCATGGTGTCGTACTTCAAGGATAACCAGAGCCTGAATTATGATTTTAGCAACCTCAGTCAGGTGGGCTCGTTAATGAGTGGGCCCAGCTTCACCTCCCGTGGGACCAAGTTCTTTCACTTCTTTAACATCAGCTTATGTGGCAATGAGGTGAGCTCTGCAGGCATTGAGGGCTGGGGGGATCACACTGAGACAGAATGTGGGCTCCCCTAACAGCTGAACTCTCACCATCACTGTACAAATGCTTTCCTCTGGATCTCGTCACTAGTCAGATGGCCATAAGCAGCGATGTGATGTGCCAGCAGAGATGACAGTGCTTAAGGCATACGTAACCCTCAGAATTGAAAGCACGGTCACATCCTTGCCTTTTCTCTGTTCTCATGTCTTCAGTTTTTCAGTTCAGCCTCAGAGCCTGAGTTTTTCAGTTGCTGCTTTCAAGACTACTTTCCCTATGTTTATTTCTTTGTGACTTGGCTGGAGATGTTGCTGTCAGCAGAGCCCTTGTCACCCTGCTCTCTGCACACTCCTAGTCAGGCTTGCCAGTGGCCAAGGTACTCATTGCTGACTTTGTCTGCAGCCTTTTGTAGTGGTGTAAAAATGTGTTTAGTCCATGAGTGTGAACAGTTTCTGCTTCTTCTGTGGCATATTAAAGGCTCTTTCTCTGAATCAGGGTTTTCCCTGGGATTTGGAGGGTACCAGAGCATATTGTCACATACATAAACTGACATTTTGGAGCAGTAGCAGTGATGGGTATTACCCCATGAAAGACAGTGCATGCAGTTTATGTTAATGTTTGTCCCTGTAAAGTTCTGAAATTTCTTTTCCATATACCAAAGAGTATGCATAAGCTCAGGCAAATCAGCAGTCATATTTCTTTAGAGTTTTCCATTCTTTGGGGCTTAAATACATACTTACCCAGCTGAATTAGAGCTGTTGACAAATAGATCCACAAAGATACTCCCCTGTGGATCTGGTCTTCATTTCCCAAGCATTTTTCCCTGGTACTACAGTACTGTCAACCATAGCACCAAGTCTGTGTGCTTGGCATTTTGGAGGGTCAGGCCTGCTGATTTTGCTGATTTGCCTTTCACTGCTGCTGTTCAGAGATTCTAACATTGGTCTTGATGTGTGACATTAATGCAGCGTTGAAGGCTATGTATCAGTTTATGTTTTTCATGTATTCATGCTTTGAGAATATTTTATCTGGTTTAATACCCAAATAAAGAGGTATTCTGTAGTATATTATTTACAGGCAATATGTTTTATTTTTATTTTTATTTTTTTTCCCAAGCCATTTTATGGCTCTGCAAGCACTGTGCTGTCAAGATAAACGGAGAAAAGTGCTTTGTACACAGGTTTCTGATAAGACATATAGCAGAGGTGACATCTTGTTTCTGAGTCTATACGAGGCCTTAATCGGAGCCTTCACAATGGCACAATTTAATGCTGCAATTTGTTTCTCTCGTGATAGAAACATCAAGTTGTTTCTAAGACACAGGAATGAAGCTCATACAGTTTGCAATCAGGAAGTTTGCAATTTCTCCCAAACTTCTCCACATCCTATCAGCAACCAACAGCTTCCCCATTTTTCCTGATTGTCTGTCTGCAGGGGAAAAAGATGGCTATTTGCACTGACAATATCACAGATGTTACTCTGAAGGACATGGTTGCAGAATCAGAAGATTTTTCCAACTTTGTGGGAGCTTTTGTCTGTCAGTCCACCATCATTCCTTCAGACAGCAAGGGTTTCCGAACAGCCCTGGCTCTGCAGTCCAACAGCCTTGCTGACAGATTCTTAGGTATGTGCTTTGTCTTTTGCATGTTGCCGCAAGTGAATGCTGTGGGTCACAGAACAGAACACACACAAGAAACAAACCACCATAAATGAGACTTTTTAGTCCCTGAAAACTGAATGTGCACCAGGCCAACATGCTCAGTGCCTTTCTGTGGGAAGCTTGCTGTTATGGTATCTTGGTTCCCAAAACCTGGGAAATAAAGTTACCACATATATCCTTCTCATCCTCTCCTGTGTTTAAGATGTACCTGATCTATGTTTGGATGTACCTGACATGGAGCAGATGTCTGTATTTTGAAGTCCTTTAGAAGATCATTATAGAATCATAGAATGGCTTGGATGAGAAAGGACCTTAAAGCCCATCCAGTTCCAACTTCCCTGTTGTGGGCAGAGACACCTCCCACCAGCTCAGGCTGCCCAAAGCCCCATCCAGCCTGGTCTTGGGCACTGCCGGGGATGGGGCAGCCACAGCTCCTCTGGGCAGCCTGGACCAGGGCCTCACCACCCTCAGAGTGAAGAATTTCCTACAAACATCCAATGTAAGTCACCCCTCTTTTAGTTTAAAACCATTCCCCCTTGTCTGTCACTATCTGCCTGTGTAAAAACTTGCTCTCCACCTTTTTTAAGTCCTCTTTAAATACTAAAAGGCTGCAACAAGGTCTCCCTAGAGCCTTCCCTTCTTCAGGTTGAACATCCCCAGCTCTCTCAGCCTGTCTTCAGAGGAGAGTTGCTCCAGCCCTCTGATCATCTTTGTGTCCTCCTCTGGACCCACTCTAACAGGTCCAGGTGCTGGGAGCTCCAGATGCCAGTGGATGCAGTACTCCAAGTGAGGCCTCACAACGCAGAGCAGAGGGGGACAATCCCTTCCCTCCACTTCTTGGCCTCACCTCTGCTGATGAAGCCCCAAAGTTGGCCTTCTGGGGTGCAAGCACGCACTGCCAGCTCATGTCGAGTTTTTCGTCCACCAGAACCCCCAAGTGTCTTTCCACAGGGCTGCTCTCAATGAGTTTTCTCCCAGTGTGTCCTCATGTCTGGGATTGCCCCAACCTAGGTGCAGCACCTTGCACTTTGACTTGTTGAACCTCAATAGGTTCACATGGGCCCACTTCTCAAGCTTGTCTTTTTTGTCATTTGGATGGCATCCCTTCTTTCTGTTGTATCAACTGCACTGCTCAGCTTGGTGTTATCAGCAAACTTCCTGAGGGTGCACTTGATCCCATTGTCTATGTCATTGATAAAGATAATAAACAGCACCAGCCCCAAGATAGGGTTACCAGAACCATTTGTGTCGTAGACTAATGCTTGAAGATACCACACAAAGGGACAGGTGGATGTATTTTAGAGAGGAAACTTGTCATGGATGTTCTCAGATATATTTAGGACTGCAAAATAAATCCTTCTTGGCTCAAGAGTGCTGCATTACCACGGGGGCAGAGTAGGGAGCAGCCCAAGATTCAGTCCCAGGGTCAAACTTTGTTTCTGAACTGTGAAGCAGATCTTGACAAATGCCATTGCTTTTACTGCTGGTTCAGTTCGGCTGATGGCACTAGCAGAAGAGTAAGGGCTCACCCCCATCCTTTGTTTTCCTTGCCTGTATTAATCACTCTTCCCAAGTTTCGTCTTGAAGGTCCCATGGTGCATAGAATTTCAGCACAAAAATCTGGAGAATGTAACTAAAAAGAATTCTTTTCTTTCATGTTTCCTGCCCATCTTGTGTAGGGTAAGACCAGTCACTGTAGTAGTCCCATTAGTCCAAGTGTTTCTGCCCATGCCAAGTCCCCACTAGGCAATTTAAGAAGAAGAAGCTGGTGCTGGGACATAATTAGATGAGGAAAGAGGAGACTTAGAGCAGCACGGGACAGTGCACACCATTATGTCTTGCATTGTTCTGGCTCACAAGTTCCCAGAGTCTAAGGCCAGATCAGACAATGAAGTCATTTAGTCTGTTCACCTATCCATTTCAGGCACAGAGTGTTTGTACTTGCTCCCTGGCACTGAGCCCAGAAACTTGTGTTTGACAAAAGCACATCTTTGGAAGAGCATTCAACCTGGACTTCTAAGACTGTCAGAAATAAAAGCTTTTCCATAGTTGTTGGTATTTCTTTTTATTTTTTTCTTTTTTCTTTTTTTTTTTTTTTCTTTTTCCCCACTGGCCAAACAACATCTCTGTATTTTATTTTAAAGCAGCTTTGTTTCCTGTTTGAGTTTGCTTGGCATCACTTTTCAGCACTTGTTTCTTGTTATTTTTCCTTCATTTCACAGCCACTTTTCCTTTCTTGGAGAAATATTTTGTAC
This sequence comes from Oxyura jamaicensis, assembly GCF_011077185.1. Lineage (NCBI taxonomy): Eukaryota > Metazoa > Chordata > Aves > Anseriformes > Anatidae > Oxyura > Oxyura jamaicensis. Next base: position 7,217,258 of record NC_048893.1, read on the forward strand.
ACTTGGTTCTTCACACCTGCTCATCACACCCTGTCTTGGCTACTTTTCTCATAAACGAAGCACACCAAGTTTGTCAAATCTCTTGCTATCATGTATTGCTCTCAAACATCTGAATACTTTTCTGAGTCTTTTTCTGCAACCTCTGTAACTTGTTATTATCTTTTCTTAAAGTGTGGCAGCAGACTGAAATATTATTCCAGCATTGAATTCACAATAAAGGGAATGAAAATGACTTTCATGCAGGCACTGAATATCAGAGCCCTTCCAAACTCATGGGATTTCATGTTGTCTTCTTGGTTTTGTTGTCCACTCTAGATCTTTTTCAGAATTATAGTGTCCAAGGGACATTCTTTCTTCTTCAGGACTGGCCTTCATCCCATGCAGTTCCTGGCTCCATTCATTATGTTTAGTTTCAGTGGGACCAGCTTACCAAGTGAAAGAAGTTGCTCTGTATTGTATTCCAATTCCTCTTTGTCTTTTCTAGACTTTACCAATAGTGATTATACAGTTACTTGTATATCACTGATGATCATCTTGCATTTTGGGACTCCAATGTCATTGCCTAGAGAAGTCTGGAGTCATACCACATTTGATGACAATTTGCCATGGCCAGATAATTTTATAATTGGTTAGTTAAATAATTTTTAATCCAGAGAGTGTTCTTAATTGATATTACACTACTAACTCTTTAATTAGAATCTTGTGGTAATTAGCAAAATACTTGATAAATTTACATAATTTTCTTTAGCAACCAAATTCATCAGCACTCAAGAATGATATCAGATTTGTTCAACAGGAGCTGTTCTTCATAAATTTATGCTGACTGGTACTTATTATGTATCAATCCATTAACTATAACTCATCTTCCACTTCCCATTTCTTTTAATTTGCCACGTCATATTTGTTGGCCACTTCATCATCTGGCTCAGTTTTGTCCTTTCTGGATTTCTACACCATATTCCCTCTCTATCAGTCTTCTGGCATTTCACTATCATTAAAAGCTCTGTTAAGGACAAATATCTTTATGTGGGAGATCCCATTGGCCTGGTTGCTGTTAGGTATGAGTTTGCTAGTTTATAAGTGTGCATCCCAAGTAGACAAGAAACCCCTTGCTGGGGGCTGGAAGGATGAGGTGTTCAGTCATTGTCTTGGAAAGCAAGCAGGCAGTCCTGATTTTTTCTTAATACAGAGAAAAGATATCAAGATCTTCTGTTTTTTCTTTACTACAACGGTTACATTTTAAAGTGCTTGAAGTTTGCCTTTCCTATCCATAAGGTATATTTTATTTCTAGTATTTCTAAAAAAGCCTCAGACTTACAATTTTTCTACTGCTGCCAAACATAAGCTTTTCCCTTAAGTCTTTAGCATCCATTATCATATTTCTGTAACTCATAACTTTTGATTTAAATAGAGTTTTATTTGATTCTCTATTCCCCCTCCATTAAACTTGTGCCAATGTTTTTATTTAAATCACTTCTTTACTGCTATTCAGATCCAAGGTGGACTCTTAGTCAAAACTATCGTCATTCTTGAGAGAGTCATTGTGGCTTTTTAGCTATCTAATTAATATCTTCCAAGGAATAACATTTTTTTTCCCACACTTGATTTTGCTTCTAGTGTTCTTATTTTTGGGAAATGGCACTTAGGGATGCCAACTGTGCAGTTCTGCATATTGAATAGGAATATTCTCTCATTGCCTCTGTTGAATATATTAAGGTCCCTAGGAGCTATCATCTTCCAGTATAGTGAGTAACGAATATCTGTCTATTGGGGTGAGATCCAAATTTAAGTTACTCTGTGTTAGATGCAATGTCTTTGATGAGAAGTGATCATCAAAGTGATTCCTGTGTGTGTTCTCAGAATGGAAGCCCCACCACAATAACCTGAAGTCTTTCTGTGCACGTTCCTGATGGCTGCTGCAGCACAGCTCATTTTTGTTCTGTGTTGCTATGATGTTCTGCAAGCATCCTTCACCTGCATGACCACCTCAGGAATGTTAATGGGCACATCAATCCCCGTGCTTCCCTGATCACAGGCTCTGACTTGTTCTGAGAATGCAGCCAGGTTGCCTGACATGTTGCAAGAAAAAGAAGAAAACTCTTTTCTTCAGCCTTGCCTATCTTCCCATCAGTTGCTGGCTGCTCCCACTTTGCTTCTATTACAGTTCTAGCAATTGTCCACCTTACCAGGAGGACGCAGTCTGTCCCATTTGTACATCTCCCTCTTTCGGAAATGTTGCAAAGCAGCACCAATATTTTATGTTCTCCAGTTCATGGGATTGAAAAGATATGCGAGAAATTGGACTACTTGAATTTTCCTCTTTCTCAACTCTCCTCCAAAATTCATGCAGACCTCTGTTATTCTACACATCAGCCTGTCATTTTCCAAAATTTGCCATCAAAGCTTCTCTATGAATCCATAATCCTTCTGACTTTTGTCATTGCATTTTTTTTTTTTTTTCAAAGCAATACTACAGATTGCTCGGGGTGTTATGATTATGATGTGTTAAGAGTTATATGTACGTGCATCATAGGCAAGGAATATGCTTTGAGCAGTTGGTTGGATCACACGATCTCCAGAGGTCCTTTCCCAACCTGAGTTATTTTATGATTCTGTAGTATCTTCTGGTAAACTTAAATTCAGACAAAAGAGTATAATCAATTTACATTGGTGTTGTTTTATTAATTTTTATTTTGTTTAGTCTGTATGAGGAAATCAGACAGTATGAGGAACTTACAAATATGCAAGTTAGAATAAAGAAAAACATACATAGAATAAAGAAAAACATATGATAAGGTCATGAAATGCTGTTATGTGAGAACCATAACTTACAGACTGGGAAAATATTACGTGTGAACCCCTCAGAAATCCATTCCTAGCTTATTCCTTTTATTTTTATATTTTTCTCAAATTTTAGGAGCTACTGTTGAAACAACACTGGAAAATATCAGCGTCAAGACAGATTTGTTTCCTCCTTCTCCAAGCAAAGTACCTGATGTGCATTTCTTTTACAAGTAGGTAAAAAATACTGTTTATTAATACCTCAACTTTCATTTGTTTGAAGGAAACTAAAGTTGTGAGGGAAGATCTTTAATCCACATTTAACATTTCTCACTTTAATCACTATCTGGCTGATATTGATTGGCACATTGAAGAACATCATTTGAAATCAGCCAACACTGTTTACTCATTTACTCAAATTATACTTGATGTGTGGACAGACAATGATACCAGAACTTTGATTCATCTAAGTGCCATTTCCAATGCCATGTTACTTTCCATATGTTCTCATATATGACTTTGATATATCCATTGTCAATTTTCTTTTACGTTAATTTGTATTTAGTTTATGTTACAAAATGAACTGATCAATGTTAAAAATAATTGTTCCAACCTGCACAGTTGTTAGTATGCTTTTGCTATTCTTCACTTTCCTCTAGATAAAGAATATCTCAGTTTGGGTAAGAATTAGCTCAAATATCACCTCAATTAAGATGTCTATGTGCTGGTGTCTACACGAGAACTGAGTTTCTAAGTTCAGTCTCTGGAGCTGTGGGACAATTCAGGTTATCCTAAGGCTCATAGAATCATAGAATATCCTGAGCTGGAAGGGACCCATAAGGATCATACCTACTTCTGTTGTATTGATTGGCTCTCTGTGTAGGCTTCATTGATAGTTTTTAATTGTTTATACCACTTTCGATATGAACACTTAATGCAAAAGCAAACATTTAAATTTAAGTGTCTGATTCTGAAGACTGAACCCCACAATAGTGACCCTACTTTGATCGCATTGTTAATTTGGCTTACAGTGTTTGTCTTGTTGGAATAAGGTCCAGTTTTTGAATGGTCCTTGCCTTCTGCTGTTTCAGGACAGGGTGATTCTAAAGTTTCTGGGCAAAGACTGAGACATCATAAGCCCTCCATCAAAGTTACTCACTGTACACAGTGCCAGCAATTCTGTTTTTTACTCATTCTATCCTGTTTCCTTGGCTTGGCAGAATTCGAACAGAGCAGCTCCCTGAGTGGCATCTCAGAGTACTCCTTCTGCAGTGGAAACATATTTCTGACTGCACATTCTTCCTCTTTTTTATATTAGGTCTTCAACAGTGACAACCTCCTGTGAAAATGGTCGTGCAACTGTTGTGACAATGAGATGCAACCCCAACAAACCGGACCAAGGAGAACTTTCTGTGCCCAGGTATTTAAGTATTTGTATCCCAGTACTGCCTCAGGCAAACTTGAAAAAATTCATTAGTGACTTTACTCAACAGCAATGAGAAGTGCTGTCTCCCTCATCAACCTGCCAGGAGGTCTTGCTCATTTCTCCCAGGTGAAGGCCTTGCTCTGGGGAGCTGTGTGCCTGTCACCTTCCTTCAGACCAGCTGCAATTTAAGCTGTGTGGAAAGAGATGTTGTAGGTAGCACATGATGTGAGCCATGATAGATAACTCACCTGTGGTGAGAGTAGTAGCCTACCTTGCTTTTAACATTATGAGGATAGGTAGAAACAGCACATAGATTATAGGACATACTGTATCTCATTTCTTGTTCACTTCTCCCTTCCTAGTCCCCCTTTGATTAGCTCAGAAGTCAGACAGATGTTTTCAAACACTGAAGTACCTGATGTCATATAATATTGCATGTAACTCAATGATCCTCGAGACACTGTTTAGTATCATGTGAAATTGCAGCATAAGACAAAAGAGATGAAAGAGGAGAAAGGTCTGTCAATGCTCTTGTCATATACAGCAAAGCAATATTCCATAGTCCAGAGAGCACAGTTATCAATTATTCTCTTCTAGCTTTTAGCTCTGTGGACTTTTCAATCCTTCAAATCAGGATAACAGCTTTCCAGATGATACAGAAAAAAGTCAATTTAAGAAAAAATTAAGTCAATTTTTCTGTATGGGTACATTTCACATTTACAGAACCCAATTTTGTGAAGGGACTTTTGGTCACTGCTGCTGTTAGAACTGATGCAGTTGTCAGGAGCAAAAGCTCCATGAAAGTCCTTGCATTGCCAGCACAACTTTGTTCTGCTGGCTGAATATGTAATAGGTCCATTTGTCTTTCTTAGACTAAGAGAAGCTGTTACCTCTTCATTAACTGGTGAACATCCTTCTAGTAATTAACCATGACAGGACAAGTACATTCCATATGGGTGACATCACCCAGACATCATTGTAACAGCAGCAGGAGCCGCTTGTAGCATTCATGTGGAACAATCACCCAGTGCAGGAGAATGGTGAGAGAGGCACATGCTGCTCTAACCCATGCTGATGAAACACTGGAGTAAAACTGCTGGTCTCCAAGGCTTACCTCTTTTTCTTCTCTTCATTGTAGGCGTGTAGGTAACACTCACTGCCAGGAACTCTGAACTGTTTCTTTAGAACTTTGGCAGTCCAACATCTGTTTTCACTTGTGACGGCACTTTTTAAATGGAAAAATTCTTCCCCATATTTTTCCATCTGCTGACATGGTGGATGTTTATCTATTTATTGTACTTACCACTACCAGTCTTTGGCAAAAGAATATAGAGTGAGGATGCAAACTCCAAAATGTTTCATAAGTTATAATTAAGCTTCTCTCTCCTCCTAGCTCATGCCCTGCTGGCACCTGTGATGGATGCACTTTCTACTTCATGTGGGAAAGTGCAGAAGCTTGCCCTCTGTGCACGGAGCAAGACTACCATGAGATTGAGGGAGCCTGTAAAAAAGGATTTCAGGTACAGCACCCCCAGCTCCAAGTCACTTGGTTTCATTTGGGTAAAACTTGGATGCTGTTGAAATTCTGTGTGCAAATGGACATATTAAGTGCAGGTAGAGTTGGGGAATCTCAGTCCACACTCTGACCTGGCTGGGTGCAAGCCCTATATCAGTCAGGAACTGTGTTGAGACTCAGGGATATTTGTGCCTGTAGCAGTATGTTTCCTGGAGGAGAGCTGAGTTGTGCCTGTATGGTTAGGGAACCAAACTCTGGATTCATTCATATATGCTGTTTGTATAGGATGGAGTGCTCAAAGGACTTCAATCCCTGAACAGCCGTAAACATCAGGACTAGGGGAGGGTTCAAGATTTCAGTTTAGAAATTCATTCTACTTTGTTTGCAACTTTTTTGCTACTGCCTTCTCTGGTCAAATATTTGGAAGTCCTTTCACTGTTTCAGAAGTGTTGATAAACATCTCCAAAGCAGGCACAACCTATTCACAATCCCTGTCCAAACCAAACTGTGTCAGGTGAAGATCAATAAAGAAGGGGAAACTGTTTTGCCATGTCTGAACCTGCAGTCACAGTCAAGGGGACGATAGAGCAGACAAATATGACTGCATGTAGAATCTGAAAACCTGAAGTACAGGCTTTGGTTTGTTTTTATTGAAAAGACATCTAAACTAAAACTTGCTTGTTTTCTTCAACTCTGAATAGTTCCTGTAAAAATCTCACGTTTGTTTATTCTATGCTTTCTGTTTGAAAGGAAACCTTGTATGTATGGAATGAGCCAAAGCATTGCATTAAAGGGGTTCCCTTGCCAGAGAAAAGAACCAGCACTTGTGAAACGGTGGATTTTTGGCTAAAGGTTGGAGCTGGTGTTGGTGCTTTCACAGCCGTTTTGCTCATAGCCTTGACCTGCTATTTTTGGAAGAAGAACCAGAAGTAAGTACTGCAAATTGTCTTGCATATAAAAGCAACTTTGGTGTAGTGTACAGGAAGGCATTTTATGGATCTGAACTTCTGACAATGTTGATGAAAAATGATGTGTTGGATCAGTTAATCCACCAAGATGAGATTTCTTCTGGCAACAATGGCTGTCAAAAATGCTAGCAAGGAATATACAATAATTAGTTATAGGATGATTTCCCAACAGGAACTGTCTTTTTAACCCCTGAGAGTTTGAGGTTGACTTTAGGTCCTGAAGCAACACAGCTATCTCAAGGTCTGAAGACCAAAAGGATCTCTCTTCATTCCAATTCATATCTTTCAGTGGGGTTGAAATAGGATTCCTGACTGTATATTGCTTAAGTCTATTTGGGCAGGATATGTCTGGTACACACCCAAAAGATCCCTGACTCTCAGACTGAACATACCATCTGTTCCCCGTTCTTGTGCTTTGCATCCTGAACGTGTCCCCATGCTATAAACCTTCAAACTGTGATTTCACCTCCACAGTATCTCATCTCCCCCTGCTGTATCCAACTTCAGCAAACCTGGGTGCCAGCATTGTGGTCCCCACCTCACACTGTTACACACCTTTCCTTACCCTCAAAGCCTTTTGGTCAGGGGTGTGAAGTAGATCCTGAAATGGTCTCAAGTAAGAGCTGCTGTTGCCTCAGGAAGTCCTCTTTCACATTCTACAATTTGGGAACTCTGACATACCTACTCTTGTTTTTTTTGGGAAAACATGGATTTTTTTCTAGAGACTTCTGAAGTTAGAGAGCTAATCTGGAGAGCAGGTACTGAATCTTCTGGTTATGCATTTTTAATGATTGAAAAGTACCCAGTTCCAAGCAATTACCTCAGATGTGATTATCTGGAAGGACTGCAGATAATCTAAATTACAAAAACTTTAAATATGGGACATTCATAAAAAAAACAGTACCTGTCTGGCTTTATATCTTCAGGCTGGAGTATAAATATTCCAAATTAGTGATGACAGCGAACTCAAAAGAGTGTGAGCTGCCAGCTGCTGACAGTTGTGCTATAATGGAAGGAGAAGATAATGAAGAAGAAATAGTATATTCAAATAAGCAGTCACTGCTGGGGAAGCTCAAATCCTTGGCAACAAAGGTAAGTAGTAATTACTACTATTAATACTAAAAATAATTATTACCATTATTTATTACTGGATGTGATGAGGCTGCGATGCTAATTTGCACGGTGCTTTGTGCAGCCTCCCACGCACATGTCACCCAGTCCGTAGTTGACCTGCTTAAATCCACAGAGTGGGTAATGATAAATGCCGCGGGACATTGAGGAAACACTCCCTCTTCTGCAGAGAGCTTTCTGCAACGTTCTTTACTGTATGGGCCATGCCTAAAAAGAGCAGTCAGTGGTGGAGGGAACTCTGCTTCCTAGATTCTTACCAGATTCCTCCACCGAGGCAAACAAAGCCATTATAGATAAAGAAAATTAATATTGGGAACATAGCCACCAGCCAGCTGCCTGCCACTCACCTGGGTTGGCCTCATGGCTGCCTTGAGAACCATAATTTTCAGCATTATATGATTCAGATGAAGAGAGGCATCAGCCAAAGCCTGTCCCCCAGTGCAGCAACCTCCTCTGTTTCAGTGGACAGCAGCAGCGCTAAGCAGTTTTTCAGCAGCACATGATGCAGTTGTTATATGTCTGAATCCTTTGATGTCCTTTCAATGTTTGTCAGGGGAGGAACAGAGGACTGTCATGGTAGATCCCACAAGCACTCTGGTCTTCGTTTCAAATGCCTTGCAGTCAATGGGAAAGCTGTTACTGTCCTTAAGGTAGTCGAGCTGGGGCATCTGTTATGACCAGGATAAAGGTTATTGACATTTTCTCTTTCAAACAATTTTTCCAAAGAGGGTTGTTTCAAAATAAGAAAGTTCCTTCACTATCAATAATGAAATCTTTTGAAAAGTCACTTTTTTGTTTGAATTTTGAGAATTTTGAGTGTTCATTGTTTCCTTTCTGTGATTGAGTGCAATGTAACAAAACCTTTGTGTCTCTTCTTTTCCCTTACTTTTCCCTTTGTTATCTTACATTTTTTTTTGTTAGACTGCTTTCCTCTTTCCATGCTACCTGTTCCCCAGATCTCTCTCCTAGGAGATGGTGCAGTTACACAGCTAATTTGCAGAACTTCCTCTTGCTCCCAGCCTGAATATTTGTCTTGCAAAATCAATACCGTTTCTTGCGGAAAGGGGCAGAAATGTAATGTTAAGAATATTGAAAATGTAAATAAAATGAAATCACATCAAATTTTGTGAAGCTGTTACAAAAATGGAAGTTGATTCCGTTTCGAATCCTACAGGAAGGGAATGACTTTGAAACACTGATGATATTTTTTTGTGTGCATGAAATGGCTTGGCTGGCTGTGGCTGAGCGTAATGACCAGTGCTGCTGGTGAGGGCCGTGTTTTGCTGTATGCCTGATAACTAAAAGCTTTGCTGACTCCATTTGCAGCACCAACCACTGGCTTCTGCCTGATTAGAAGTATAGAGACGAGAGCATGGGAGAAGTGTTTTTTTTTTTTTTTTTTTTCTTTAAAGTAAGCTTTAGTACTTCAGCATTCAGACCACTTGAATGCCTATTTGGACTCAAAAAGAGTTTTTTAAAGTTCCTGTATCCATTGTAGCAGGCTCCCTGAGTATTCTCTCCTTTTTAAACCAGCCTGTCAGATATTTCTGAGCTGGTTCCTTTTTTCCTGCTAGATAATCATAGCTGGCAAACTCAACTTACAGTACCTCATTAGCTTACTGAAATCTGTGTCCTCTATCCCTGCAGATAACTGGAATTTAATATATATTTCTCCAAAACAAACGTTATAGGCATCATTTTTCATTTGTGCAAAAGATGAGGAAATTCATCTCCTGCTGCATTTGCGTGTAAAATATAGAAAAAATACATAGAGGAAAATGGGAGAAAAAGAGGAGAAATGTAAACTGAGAGATAAAGAAAAATTTGAAGCATCCTAACTATATGTTTGAGCTTCAGGCAATGGCATTTCTTTGAGGCAAAACATCTCAGGAAGCTATTAATGGCTTTGAGTACCCAAGGAATTCAGGGCTAGGCCTGTAATATAGAAAGAAACAACTATTATTTTTAAAGAGAATATAGAAATTAAAGAATTATAAAACTGCTTCAGGTTGGGAGCTGTTCTAGTTCCATCTGTTGTCTCCAGCATAACAATTCCAGGTCTTTCAGAAGAAGAAATATATTCATTCTCTGCTGTAGGTAAGCGTAGGACAATTTTCTCCCCTGCTCATTCTCACATCTGCAGCAGGCTGTCCTGATCTCTGATGGAGACTGCTATAAAGACCAGATCATGAGCTTAGTTTAACATGGTTTCCAGAATGTTTGCCTACATCAACAAGTATAAACAGTGGGTACACGAAGCAAGAGCCAGCATTTCCTAGTGAGTAGTTTTGTTAGGGCTCTTTGATAGCTCCTGTGTGGGCTGTTGGGTTGTTCACACACACAGTAATGCGTATGTCCACACTTCACGCCCTGATACCTGCTGGGCAGATGGGCTGGACTGTCACTCAGCAGGAGAAACAGAAGGCAAAATCAACCTTCCAGATTTTTAGATCCAGAGGATTTGTAGACTTTTTTCCCCTGTGGGTCTCCCAGAGGAGGAGTAGGGGTGGACATTCAGGAGTAGGGCAGCGCTGTTCACATTCACAGGCTTTACTCTAAGCATTTTCTTCAATGTAGTGAACAAATTACTAAGTAATTATAAGAATGCATATGGTTATCTTGCCACTCCCCAGCTCTGGCTATCTGTTGAGTATGTAATGTAAACCTTCCCTGCACCCTATAAAGTAAGTCCCATAAAAAAATTTTCTATTTCTCTTCTTGGGTTTTTTCTTGGCTTTCTTCTTCACAGAATTTTGACAATTTTGCATTTATTTATTTATTTTTTTTTTCAGAATGAGTAGTTTTATTAAATAATTATGAAAAGGTCAAACTGTACTCTTAGTTACTGTGGTAGAAGTGAAGTGAAGTCTTTGGCAAAAGCTACTCTGGAGATATTAAGAGAAGAGTCTGTAACAACTGGTGGAGTGGATTTCAGGAATCCCAATTGACTGGAACCTGTTTTTTCCATTGCAGGAAAAAGACGATCACTTTGAATCTGTTCAGCTGAAATCTTCAAGATCCCAGAATATATGAATAATTAATGCTGCCTTCAAAGAAACAAACCTGATTTCTATTTTTACAGGACCATATTTTAAACATATTCTGGCACACATTGTAGTGTTGATCTCGGTGAGAAACGCTCAGCCATTTAGGAAGAAAGAAGACAGAAAGCAAACCAGAAAATTGGATTGCCTTATCACACGATTGAGTACCTTGCCAAAAAAGAAAGCAGATGCTTGGATTCCATACTGGGAGTGAAATTCAACTCAGGAAGAGATATACATACTGCAAATAACATGATTTTTTGCATTCATCTGGGCATTGCTCAGGCATGCCATGTGATTTATAGGTACCTTTCATTTCCTATCACTCCTTCTCCATATATTCATAAGAATGATTTTCAGAGAGGCTTGAAACCTCCTGCAAATGTTGTGTATTGTCCTTTAGTAGCATAACTGAGTCTTTCTTGAAATGAAAATTGTGAATGGTACTGGGAATGAGCCTCAGGTGAGTGTTGAACTCTGGAGAATGCTTTTGATTTTAATGTTTTGAATGGCTTAATGGTTTGCATTGACCTCTGATAACAAGAGGCATGGTTTTGCACCTGCAAGTTGAACCTGTTCTGATGCCTAACTCATGGCAATCAAGACTGAGGTAAAACCTGATGCTATTGAATATAAACGTGTTAACTGCTGTTGTATGAATTGCAGGTCTTAGCCCATGAGTTTACAAGCAATAGCAGGCTCAAGCTCTATAAAGACAAGGAAAATGTTATCTACAGTGAAAGTGGCACTCATCGCTCTCTGTGGAAGCTTGTCCTTTCAAGAGAGGTTGGTGGCAGTTTCAGTCGCCTCCCTTGGGCTGCCAATATGCCACCTTTCCCTAGGCTGCAAGCCAGCAAGGGCTGAACTCTGGAAGTAAGGCAAGAATCTCTACTTTTAGAGATCAGAGACCAGCTTTATCTGCTGAGGGGCTTGTTAGAAATACTCAGCCATCTCTGTTTCTGGACCTAGGCAAAGCATGAGGATGGATGCCCAGGGGAGCTGAGCATGGCTTGTGTACTTGTGCAGTTCAGCATCTAAATGCTTTCTGCTGTCAATGCAAATAACCTGCTTGGAAAGGAGGGCACAAAATGTTGCCCTGAAAACTGGAGGCTAGGTGGACTTCATAAAGTCAGCCACATTGTAAGCATGAGATCTTCATAATGCCCACCCTAATCATTTCCTGAAATTCCCACTGAAGTCACACTCAAAGGAATCTGAAACTTAGGCAAAAATATTTAGGAAAAAATATAAAAGACATGTATAGAGCCAGGAGAAAATGAGGAACCCATCTTATGCTGACCTCTGGTCAGACTCACATTTCCATTCCTGTAAAATTATGTGAATTGTGGAATACATCAAAGCCAGAAGAGACACATGGTCAGAAATGGTCTTTTTACAATAAGGAGTAGAGATTTTTTGGTTTTATATGACTGAGCTACATCTATCAATAAAAGAAGGCCCTATTAAGTAAAATTTAAATTAAAGTGAATTTTCTGCATTCTGAATATTTTATTATACTACAGATGTGGACAAAAAATTTATGAAGTTTAGATTTTTTTGTTTCTTTAGGGAAAATTCAGCTCATCTTTTTAATATCTCCCATCACAGAACACAGGCTTTACTCTTTTGATGGAAGATACTTCAGGCATCTTGACAGAAGTGGTGTACATTTTTTGTTGTTCTTGAAAAGGCACTTAACTTTCCCAACAAAGATTTTTATGGGGTATTGTTGAATGTATATTAAATACACATTCCTTTTTGTATATTTTGTATCATTGCACACTTATTGTACATTGTGTTTGTCGTCATGATGTCATTTATATATGGTTGTCGGAGATGATATGCTCACGGAGTAAATGGTTATGGCTTTGGGACTTCACTTCTTGGATCTTTTATGAAGAGGGTTTTTATGTCGTTGATTTTTATTCAACCAGTGTGCTGTAGCATCAAAGATATATATCTGATGGGCATTCATAAAATAAAGTGAAAATATATTTGAAATTTTGGACTTGAGGTGTTTTGGTGGAACTACAACCTTTTCTGAACCTTGCCGGTCTGCAGTGGTGGCTAGAGCTCTTTGCTGCCACCAAACTGAATGTGTCTATCTCTCTTTTAATTTTTTTCCCCTTCTCTCTCCATATGTTTTCCCAGACACATACTCTAGAATAACATTTCATTCTCTAAATAACAGTTCTCACAGTTCATTCTCTGGAATAACATTTCTTCCTTCACATCTCTGTACTGTAAAAATGCCTTAATTACTCTGAATTATATTTCATTTTACTTAAAACCACAGAGGGTTTGCTTGGTTTCCTTCTCTTTCCCTTTTATTTTCTGATTGAAATAAAAAGTGGCAATTTTTGTAGGCTCCAATAGACTTTGCTGGATGACCCTTCTCAGCTCTGCTTCCAAATGGCTTGTCCTGATATTGTTCAATTTTTTCCTGGCAACCTAATAGCTTATCTGGTGCAGAACTAACATAGTGGGATACAAACAAATACTGTATTTACTTTAAAATAAGGAAATTGCATTTTCTAGCAATTAAGTGAGCTTAAACTGGCATACTTAGCTGGTATTTGTGGTCTTTTCTTTCTGTTAAAGACATAGGGAGGAGAAGTTTTTATTTTCCTATGAGAGTTAAATTTTGGAAACCTTTAACACTCCATTAAGAAATCAGCTGTCTGGGACCTCTCCTAGTACCCTGCCAAAATATACTTGCAGAAACCTCCCCCGTTTCTCCCACATGGAATCACATCAGAAATTGTTTGATGCCATAAAACAATGTGAATCAGTCTGTTAGGTGTTCAGCTGATTAAACGGAATGCATTTTATTGCTGCATTTGCATGCTTTTCTTTGAAATCTGGAGTCAAGAAACTGAATCTCGTCAAGGATTAAGCCCACTTTAGTGGTTTTGCTGTATAAAGTATTGGCAAATTAAACAGAATGTTATTGTCTTAGCTGTGACAGCACTTGCTGGGGGGGAAATGTGCAATGAATGTATTCTAACTTGGTTCTGATTAAGTTGGTTGATGTTTGTAATATATAACACGATTGATTTAGAGTCTAGGTTTTGGGAAAATTAAGTGTCTTAGAGCCACAATGAAAAGTTATCGAGTAGCTTCAAGGAGCTGTCATCTTTGTTCAAAGAGAGGATTTACTCTTTAAGAAGTTTGGGGATGCTTCATTAATAAAGGGGAAAGTTTTTAGTGTTTTTTATTTTTATTTTTTTATTTTTTTTATTTTTTTATATATATATTTTTTGGCCTGCCCTGCCAGAGCCAGGAATACCCAGATAATGGAGATACTTGATTGTAAGCAGACAAGATAGAAGAAGATGTTGCCATTTAGGAGTCAACATTTGTTGACTCTGCTCCAACAGTGGCCATAACATATACTTCAATGTCAGAGTAAAAGCAGCTGTGGTGGATGCTGATGTCCCAAGGACAAAGGCATTTCTTCCAAAGCAAGGAATGCTACTGGTTGGTCCGTGTCATTTAGCATGAAAAACTTAAATTGGTGTTCTAGGTAATGACAACCTTAAGAGAAAACTTGGGAAATCTTTCCCCTTGTATACCTCTTTCACAGAATCCCATGTTTCTATTTGTTTTTTGAAATGCGTGGGAACAGCGCTTCATTGGCAAATGTGCAAGGAGATGGGAACAGAAATAAAAATTACCAGGTCAGGATCATCCTAAAATGAAGTGTGTTTGTCACTAGAGATGGTGACATCCCCAGACACTGGTTGGCTCTGCCCACACTGGGTACATGTTGCAGGGAAGAGAGATGCATAAAAAGTGACCTGGTCATCAGCTGCCACCATGTTTGGGTGTATATAACATTGGAGCTCATCAGGAAGAAATCTGTAAAGCCCTGTGAACTGTCTGGGACTCTAAGAGCACCTAAAAAACAGTGAGGTTGTGGGTCTGGCTGGGATGGAGTTAATTTCCCAAAGCCCGTAGAGCCAGCAGGCTAGGGGTGTGCCAGAGGTGGAGAGGGGACATCACCAGGCAGCTGACTTAAACCAACCAAAGGGATATTCCATGTCACATTCAGCAATAAAAAGTAGAAAAAGGAAGGAGACGGGAGTCTCTTGATATGAAAATGTCATTTCATACCACTCAGACTGGCTTTGGCCACTTTTCTCCCTGCAGTGACAAAACTGAGTTGCTGAGAGGCTTTGTGGTGGCTCTGGATATACAACTTATGCCTTTCATCATGCAAACTGTAAATGCTAATGAGTAGGGGATGACGTCATGGAAATCAGCCTGATGAGCTTTGGGGTTGTCTTGGTCTCCCTTCTTCTAAGAGCACTAATTGTGTGAAGGGTTGCATCAGAAAAAATTTTAAGCAGAGCTCATATTTCTAGGAGGAACCAACATGTTCTGGATATTTTGCACTGATTTTTTTGGGTTGTTCAAGGAGAACATGATATTTTTAAAGTAGGATTTGATCCTTTTGAAACAAATATTAGAGTTTTTCAATTTGAAAAGACACTTCCTTTTGGAATTTCTTTGACTTTGGCTAAAAACAGTTGTATCAAATTAGTTTAGGAAATACAATCACCTGAAGACAAAATAAAATGTTTTGTTTTGCTACAGTGGATTTTGTTTTTGTTTTCAAACTTCAGTCAGGACTTAAAAGAAACACCTCTCCTACCAAATAATAATAATAAAAAAAGAACACCACCACCACCAAGAACAAATCTCTTTACTTCAGATCAGCCTGGCATGATTTTTTTGAGACTTTATTTTTCTGTTCAAGCAATAAATACAACATGATAAGCTATTCACAGACATTTCTGCACAGACCTTTATGATTTGTATCTGTAAGATTTTGTCTTTCGCATGAAAAATGAAACATCTGCAGCCTCCACAGGCACCACAGACACTTCGCTCTCGTCCCCAGCATTTCCCCCTGCTCAGAGGTGGGGTGCCTTGGGATCCCATGCGCCCTGTAAGGAACCAGGGCAGGTCTCTTTCGACCCAAACCATTCTGTGATTCTATGACGGGAGCACTAAAGAGACCAAAAGGGTTTTATACAAATGGAAACAAAAAATGTATGTCTAAAATAGACAAACTCAAATGGTGGCGTAAAACAACAGAAATAATAATAATAACAATAACAGCAATAATAAGAACAAAATTGCCCTTTCTCAGGAGATTTTGATGCCAGTGCAGTGTGCAAAGGTTTTGCCAGACTGACATTTTCCTTTTGTTTTGCTGTGTTATGAAACTGGATTACTTGAAGCATCAGGCAATATCACATAACCTGCAACCATGGACATCCAACAGAAAGCTGTAAAAAGCTTACAAAAACAAACCAAGCGAAGTACAGCAATGTCCGGAACATTAAATGGGGCTGGAACTCCAGAAGGCCATGTACTTTTTTTGTGTGTGTATGTGAAAAAACCCACAAGCAAGTGGGTTTCAAACCCCCTTAGTATTCATAACATGTGTTCTGACACAGACATTAGGTCATTTTCTCAATTGTGCTATCAAAATGAATGAAAACTCAGGGACAATAAGATCCTCACCTACTATAAATTAGCTTCAGTGATGCCAATTTAGATTTTAGGGGTGCGCTTCATCTGACACAATGCCATTCTTTTTGATGTAAACTTTGTGATCTGAACTAGCTGTGTTAGCCCTTGCTTAGAGAGATTTATCTCAGTCTAAAGTAGTAATCCAAAACAAGTCAGGGGACTTGTGCCCACTTCTGTTCACAAACAGAAAAGAGGTTGAATGTCTCATAGGTAGTTATCTATATTGTAGGCAGTGGGTGTTAGGTGATCTGACCCTGATTGTTGCTACCCATAAAAACTGAGAAGAAATTCTCTCTGTCTTGGGCATTTTTAAGATGCTCATAAAGATAATGTTGATACAAGCACATTACCATTATGATCAGACACTTTGACCTTTTGCTGTACTGTGAACTGCCTCTTAGTCTACAAAAGAGCATACAAAAGTCCCATGAATGCCACTGCCTGACTGGAGATGCTTTGATTGAGAAAACAATACTCCCAGCCAGTACTCTGCATCAAGGTGGGAACCAAGCCTGAGACATCAGGCACCCTAGAGCTCATGGAGATAAAGAAGCTGACAGCAGGGCTCGGCATGTAACATGGGTTGAGCAACATCTATTTCGGGAAAGTCACAAGGATTTCAGTGCTGAACAGCTTTGTGATGCAGAGGCTGAAATGGCTGCTCATGTAGCCAGCTGAAGAGGAGCAGACTTCAAGACATCACCGGTGAACAGGTGGGTATGCAAAAGTATTATTCATCTACCCATGAGTGGGACTTTTAAGAACATGTTTAATTTTTACATTCAAAATAATGAGCATTTCCTTTGCTGGTACAACCCTAGGAATTTGCATCTTTCCAGAAATGTGTAAAACCCTCTGAAAGTAAAGGAGAATTGGGCTCCAGAGAACTTCTACAACCAACACCATGTATCTCTGGTCTCTGCCTTTCAAGCCTGAGTGGTGTTGCCTTTGAAGTCAACACAACTTTTGCTATTGACCTTAGCTGGAATGAGATCAAGGGAACAAGCCCTTAGGTAAATATGCCCAGACACATTAATCAAAGGTGTGTTTGTTTCCTTAATGACTTATTGGACCCAGCAGAATGGAGGATTTCAGATTGTTTCAATAGAGCAAGCATGGCTTGCAGAGAGCATCTATAAAAGCCAGACTTTAAGCGTATTTTGCAGTCATCTCAGTAGCCACTGTGTGTGTGTCTTGAAATGTTTGGTTTGAATGCAAAGGTCACCCCAGAGACTTGAGCAAATGTCTCCTACATTTCTCTTTTGTAACTTTTTTTGGTCTCCGTAGCGTTCCAATTACCTTTCACGGCACCGGTGATGCAGGCAAACGGAACCAGCTTTGTTTTGGCTGGAGGTATAAAACAGTCTTAGCTAATTTTCTGACAGATTTTCTTCTCTCTCTTTGCCAACCTAATCTAAAATCTCTTTGCTTTTTGTAAGCTACCAGTCTACTCTGTGCATGACGGATTTAAGTCATGCCAAATGAGTGAACCAGTAATCAAATTTATTTATTTATTTATTTATATATATTTTTTGCTAATACCTCATTGAGATGCAATTAGACATTTTAACTTTTGGAAATTATCCTGCATTTTAAAAACAAGAGAAGCACTTGGGATGCTTTAATAATGTGCTTTTTTATTATTATATTTTTTTTAAGGAGAGGAAATTTGTACTTGGCCCTGACAAAGCATCCATCATAAGCACATACTATGTGATGTGGATTTAGTAACGCAGGCACACACTCATACACACCTAAGTGTACACATACATGCTTAAATTTTTTATCCTTCCTACCTCCCCTGGTGTTTAGGGAAGACCCCTCAGGAGCGTGATGACCTTGAGGGAGGAAGAAACAAAAATGAAACCATGCTGAAAAACTTTTATCTCTTTATTATTGGTGCCTTTACATTAATACTGCTGCTTTGTGCTGAGAAAACCAACCTGTTACACGTAAGGTAACTGTAATATACAACATAGAAATGCAGTCTAAGTTAATTACAACAAGGAGCTACAAAAAAATTTCGTAGGAAAGAAGTCACCTAACATTGCAACTGTGCTTGCAACAAATCACTCCCTTACTGCAGGACTATGCACGTTGTGAACCATGGCTATTTACACGTCCCTTACAACCATTAACAACAGAAGGGCTAAAATCAGTCTAAAAAGTTCCAGAACATCACTATATACTGTACAATCCTCAAAAATAATTTATTACACTGTTTCTAAAAAAAGGTACTAGTCTTGTTTTGTT
This sequence comes from Oxyura jamaicensis, assembly GCF_011077185.1. Taxonomy (NCBI): domain Eukaryota; kingdom Metazoa; phylum Chordata; class Aves; order Anseriformes; family Anatidae; genus Oxyura; species Oxyura jamaicensis. The sequence goes on from NC_048893.1 coordinate 7,235,921, forward strand.
TTCTTTTGTCTTCTGGTGTTTCTGGAGTGCACAACATGTGCAAAATTTTGCCTAACAGTCTAAAAACTCAAGAACTGAACCGCAAGTCACAATCACAGGGATGAAGTGGTGGAGTCCAGGACTTCCCTTCCGTTGCAGACGGTCGGTACGTACATACTAGCAGATGCTGAAAGAGAAGGAGAGGAGAAAATCAACTAACTTTGGGAGCAACAGAGAATCACAACACTTAGGATTAGGATCTGGACCATCTGGACCATCTCACCCAAGTTAACCAAAATGACCATGGCAAGTTGCTGGCAGAGGTGACTATGTCAAAAGTGGGGCTGCTGGAGGTGTTTTTGCAGTTCTAGGAGGTAATTCAGATCTGAGGCTGAGGGACCCCCTGGAGGAACTTGATTTATCTTTTCTGAGTGTTGAGAGAGTTTAGGGTGACTTAAACTTTTTTAAGAAGTGTCTGAATAAAGTGATAAAATGCAAGAAGATTTTTTTTTTTTTTTTAATGATTTCTGGGCCACTGGGTCTCACACTGCAGAATTTTGCATGGCAGTGTGAGTTAATGTAGCTAGAGTGGTGCAAAGGTGTCTTTGTAGAGTAAAACATGAGCCTGTGGATTTTTCATTTCTTCTTGGCATGAAATGATAAGGTCTGATCCTACATTCCTGAAATAAAACATAGGCATTTTTAAATCCAGGAGAGAATCCACCTCTGTGTAAGGACTGTATGTTAATCTATTATTAATCATACAAATAAATAAATACATAAATAAAACAAAAAATCTAAGTGCATATTGGATGGAATTAATAATTTTATTTTATTTTATATTTTATTTTAAAATATCTGAATTTGAAAGCAAAATTATTTCTCGCTTAGTCCCAGAATATTTTGTGGCCATAATCCCCTTGATTTCTAGGATCTCTGGATCAGGATCCAATGTGCACCCAGAGGTAAGGGCCAGATTCTGTTTCTCTTATCTGTATTGCCTAATACTTTTTCAACAAGTTTTCATTGCTTCAGTGATATGACAATTGAATCTGAGTACCAGAATCTGTTTCTATGTAGTTGTATTTTGACTGTAGGATATATTTCCATTCTGCCAAAGACAGGTGGTTTTTAATTTAAAAGCAAGCTGCTTTGTCCATCTTTGTAAAAATTATCCACTGGGCATCAGGAATGTGTTTTCTGATGCTCTGTGACATCTCTGCTTACAGCGCCATAAAACTGTTTTTTGAAAGATACATTAGGTTAATGATAACAGTGACCCCGAGAAATGTGATGCCTTCATCAAAGAAAACACACAGCAAGCAATGACTTAGTAAACTCAATCATCCAGTGTAAAAAGCAATTTATGTAGCTGACAAGGGCATGCTCACTCTTCCAAAACTGGTGCTGGCTGCAGTCTTGGCTGCAGACTGGTTCTCTAAATACTCTCAGCATCATTTTCAGAATAGAACATTATTTCTTCAAATAAGCTCCTATTTCTAATTCTTTCATCGATGGAGTAAATATTTCATGGAAAATAGAACTGCTTTAACATGACAAATTTAGAGGAAGCCATGGACTGTTACTCAGAGGTTGGGACATACCCTAATAAGCTGAAGAACCAAGAATGAGCCCTTGCTCTGAATTAGGTAGAATTTCATCTCTCACAACTTGTATCTATGCTGAAATCTGTAGGCAGAAAGTGACAGGACATTAATTCCAGGATTTTATTGATAATTAGCTATCAGGTTCTATGTTCAGTTTTTAACTGGAGGTATTCTGGCAGTACACTGACATGAAGTTTTTCTAATTGTTATTTTTATTACCACTTACTGTAGGCAAACAGAAAAATCAGTACTACTTAGGAGACTTGTTCAAACCCTAGTTCTTCTCCAGTATGACTACAGGCAAAAGCATTTAGCTTCTGTCAACATCAGTCGCCCACCCAGAACTTTTTTATCTTTAGGGTTTCTTTGAAGTCCAGCCCACTAAAGAGTATGAATAGCATGGTAAGTGGGTCAGGAGGATGCCAAGGCTGGATGAAGGAATATGGTGGTAGGTGAGGAACAAGTGGCCTTGCTTTTTCAGTCCCCAGGCTTTCTTCACAGCATGTGAAAGCACTGCTCTTGTAGTGCTGGGAGGCAGGTATTAACTCTGCCGGGTGGAGTAAAGGGTTCACACTGAGTGTCCAGCTCTCTCAGTTGTCTGAACAAAAGATCTTATTTCTCTTTACAAACCTTGGCAATCTTAAGCACAGGCACTGTAGAGTTCTGAGCTTCATGCCATGTCTTATAGCAGCAGCCAAGGGGTCTTCTGAAAGGTTGTTGGACCTGCTGGGACACCTCACCTCCATTTTTCCTTGTGTTGAGTCCAACCAAAAATGTAAGACAAGACCTTGATGTGCCTGCTGTTCATGCTTTTCATAGAATCCCAGAATGGTTTGGGTTGGAAGGGACCTCAAAGCCCCCCCAGTGCCACCCCCTGCCATGGGCAGGGACACCTCCCCCCAGCCCAGGCTGTTTGTGACTCTCTCAGATCATGGCATTAATGACTGATAGAGTGAGGAGGTGGTGGCAGCCCCTAGCCAACAGAGATGGGAAGCCATGGGGGTACGAAACATACTTTTCAAGCAACTGAGCTGCAAAAGGTTGTAGGGGAACCTCCTGTTCTCTGAAGCTCTGATAATGAACAAGAACTGGCTGTTTGGACGTTGCTGACACCAGAATGCCCTGGAGTTAATTTTGATCAGCTTCATATTAAGCAGTTTCTGACTGATGAAAACACCATCAAGACTAAAGGAGAAACAAGCTGACAGCTCTGGGAATACTTCAGATTCTTCTTTTTTTTTTTTTTTTTTTTTTTTTTT